>NW_015549605.1:5866191-5872787 GCF_001515605.1 Sinocyclocheilus anshuiensis | reverse complement strand
AAATTCAGCTTTGATCACAGAAATAAATTACATTTCACAATATATCCACTTAGAAAACAGCTATGTTAAATTGTAATAATATTTCACAATTTTTACTGTATTTTAATCAGTGTTGGGAAGGTTACTTTAGAAATGTAATAGGTTACAGATTACAAATTACCATATCTAAAATGTAATAAGTAGTGTAACTATTTCGGTTACTTTATTAAAGTAATGTAACTAATAACATTTGATTACTTGTTTTCAACTATTAATCATTTTCAAACATGTAAACCAGGCAGGATTAACATTACAGTAGTATTCAACACTGATTACTGTCACTTTCGAAATCCTTCAGCACTTGAATTAAGATTATAATAATTTAATTTTAAAGCACAGCCACCACAAAATCAGACTTACTTTGAGATCATTCTGAGGTTAAATGCAGATTTAAAACCAAACAAGATATAGTTTAATAGCTATGATACTGTTTTTGAAATCAAATAGTTACGATAGGAAACACTGCATGGCATCTAACAATGGCTTGGGAAAAAAAAAACAGTTAATCTTAAAAAATAAAGCATATACACAAACCCAAATAAGACATTAAACAGTTATTGAATAAGCAAGTGTCCTATTTGAACTATTCTAAACTCCTGAAGCACTGGTGTCTCATATTTTAGAGCAGTCAATGCAATTTATGAAAGAAATCAATTAAATCTGTATGTGGATGTGTGTGAAAACAAAATCAGATGTAACCCCGTTTGTAATCGTTAACATTTTCATAAGTAACTGTAATTTAATTACACAATTTTTCTCAGTAACTGTAACTGATTACAATTACATTTATTTTGTAATTAAATTACGTAATTTAGTTACATGTAACTAGTTACTTCCCAACACTGATTTTGATCAAATAAATGCAGCCTTGCTGAGCGTAAGAGACCTGATTCCTTTACCTTTCAGATTGTGACTGACTACATCTTCCTGTGTCCGTCGCGGAGGTCGGCTCGCGCCGGCGTGGCGTCTGGGAGCTCGGTGTGGATGTACGTGTTCGATCACGTGGCGAGCGATCCTGGCGTGTGGTCGGGTCTGACGTTCTGTTACCGTCACGCGTGTCACGGCGCAGAGCTGCCGTTCGTGTTTGACTCGGCGCCGGTGGCGAACCTCAGCATGACTCCGGCGGAGCGGCTGCTGTCCAATCGGATGCTGTGTTACTGGGGCGCGTTTGCTCACACCGGCGACCCCGGATCTCACGCCGACTCCAGCGCGTTCTGCCGACAGCAGCGTCCACCGGCATGGCCGCGCTACACGGCTAACAGCGGCTGGCTGATCATGAACCTCACGCTGCATTCACACGCGCAGACCGGATCGATCGAAGACATCTGCGACTTCTGGGACACGCTGGGAATCTATCCATAGAAAGAACAGATTAAAGGGATAGTTCAGCCAAAAATGAAAGTTCTGTCATTAATTCCTCACCCTCATGTCGTTCCAAACCCGTAAAGCCCCGTCCTGCGGGAAAACACTGATGTGATCTGAACACAGAGTCGCGTGTCTTCACTCTCAGATCCGCAGACGGCGGCGTCATGTCCGGCTGCGCAGACGGCGAGGACAGCTGCGCGGTTGCCATGGAGACTGAGGAGGTGCAGCCGGGCGAGCGCAGCATGGGCGAGCTCCCCGAGGAGGTGCTGGAGTTCATCCTGTCCTTCCTGTCGCCCTACCAGGAGCACAAGACGGCCGCGCTGGTCTGCAAGCAGTGGTACCGCCTCATCAAAGGTCCGCTGGTTCTAATAATCGCTGTAACGATCATGCAAACTGTAAAGCCCCGTTCACACTAGGGTTGGCAATCGAAAATCGATTCAGATTCCAGAATCGGATACTAAGCTCAGGAATCGGATACTTGTTGTCAAATTAAAATTTAGATTCCGCTTATCGATTCCTATGCGCTTTTTCCTTCATCTGTGAGGAGCTAGCAATCTGCCAGGACCTTGCTCGCTAATCTAAGCACTCCAAAGTTTGGCTACGTTTGCGATCAGAAGCCAAAAAAGCTCAGTACAAGCTTTGGCATGTGTGATCAGTGTTGTGATTACGTGGTTCATCCGTGCAGCGTACGATCACACCAGTGTGATTTGAACATTTAAATCTGCGTTCACGGAGAACTGGGATAAAAGTTTATAGTTCAGATATAAACTCACGATTAAAATAGAGTAAATCACCTTTTGAAAGTAATCTGACGCTTCAAATGAAGATTTATGGATTACAGTGTTACGCCAGTAGGTGGCGAAAAGGAGCTGTTAAAATGTATTTGTCTTTGAATCATACAAGAGATTCGTTCAAGAACGCCGGTTCATCCAGTAATGATTCAAGTACATCTTGAGTGAGTCATTGAATCATTCATAAATTACATGCCTGTTGTAGCCTGTTGATTTCTGTTCATGGTATTCAGCTCCAATAAATGGTTTGCAAAAAAGACACGCAGGATAAATATTTGATATCATTATTTAATCACATTGGAATCGAAACTGAGAATCGGAATTGATAAAATTCAAACGATACCCAACCCTAGTTCACACCAAGAGCGATAACGATATTAGCGTCCATGCCAGAGGACGATATCGTCTGTTTATTCTAAGTGCACGCGCGTCTGCCTCTTTAAATTCTCCAGCTCGTTACAGCAGGATGGATTCTGATTGGCTGTCAGTGTTTGTATCGTTCATCAGCTGGAAAAAAATCGTTCTGGAAGTGATTCCAACTATTTTGTCTCTCTGTGCCTATATCGTTATAGCTGTGGTGTGGACTCTGCTATTCCTTAATATCGAGAACAAATTTTAGAACTATATCTTTATCGTTATCATGCTTGGTGTGAATGGGCCTATACATTTTGTACCCAAAGAAAACAAAAATAACGACTTTATTCAACAATTCGTCTCCTCCGAGTAACCCTACAGCGCCATTTTGGAGAGTATCACATACGTAAACAACGTATGCTGCTCTGTGTCAGCGCTATAGGGTGACATGGAGGAGACGAATTGTTGAATAAAGTCGTTATTTTTGTTTTCTTTGCGCACAAAAAGTATTCTCGTAGCTTCGTAAAATTACGGTTGAACCCGTGATGTCACATGGATTATTTTAACGATGTCCTTGCTACGTTTCTGGACGTTAATCGTGTTAGGACCCTTGCTGTCTATGGGAGGGTCAGAGAGCTCACAGATTTCATCAAAAATATCTCAATTTGTGTTCCTAAGATGAACGAAGATCTTACGGGTTTGGAACGACATGAGAGTGAGTAATAAATGACAGAATTTTCATTTTTGGGTGAACTATCCCTTTAAGGCTAGAAGGGATACAGCTGTGGCTACTGGGCATGCGCACATCAATATAGCGTAATTTTTGTCACACTGTACAACAATAATTACTATTTTTGCATTATTGTAAGGGGTAGGTTTAGGGTTGGGGTAGGTGTAGATGTTAATAAAACAATCTAATAGATAGAAAATTAAACTTCATTGTTAGTTTCCGGTCGGAGCTGTATCCCTTCTAGCCACAACCAGAAAAACACGAGAGCTCACTCATATCTCATCTGTTTCTCATGGACTGACTGTACAGTCAAACCAAAATGTATTCAGACATCTTCAACTTTTCTCACATTATCACAGTTTATTCGCTATAGTTTAGAAAATGGTAATAAAATATGACAAGAGCTCAGAGTTAAACTGTGTCGGAACAAATTCATCTTGATAATGTTAGGTAACTTTGATAGAAAGGTATGTAATGAAATAGGTTGAATAGCTGTTAGCTGTTAAATTTAAGCGGACAATTAGATTATACCGATTTAGGCCAACTAATTACCAAGCAATGCTTAATTTTGTTCAGTCTGTGGTGTAAAAAGGTCACATTAGCAATTAAAGAAAAAGCACTTAAGCAAAACATGCTCAGGTCAAAGTGTCTGAATAATTTTTGGTCCCAAATTTTTATCAATTTTACTGGTAGTCCACTGTATGAAGAATTTTTGGGTATAATATATCACAGTTTACTTTATTTTGCTATCCTCGCTTACATAAATGAACTATAGTGTCCTGCACCCACTAGTAAAAAAAAAAATATAAAAAATTGTATCTGGTGTCTGAATCATTTTTGTTTTGACTGCATTTGTGTATTGTTTTTCAGTGCAAATACCTAAACATTTATAGTGCTGTCACAAGATTAATCGCATCCAAAATAAAAGTTTTAATTTACATACTATGTGTGTGTGTACTGTGTATATTTATTATTTATTTATAAATACACACACATGCATGTATATATTTTGAAAATATTTACATGCATATATTTATATAAATATATTTAATATATAAGCATAACATTTTTCTTAAATATATACGTGCATGTGTGTTTATTTATATATACACTACCAGTCAAAAGTGTTTGAACAGTAAGATTTTTAATGTTTTTTTTTTTTAAGAATTCTCTTCTGCTCACCCAGCCTGCATTTATTTGATCCAAAAAACAGCAAAAGCAGTAATACTGTGAAATATTTTTACTATTTAAAATAACTGCTTTCTATTTTAATATATTTTAAAATGTAATTTATTCCTGTGGTCAAAGCTAAAATTTCAGCATCATTACACGGCAATTTTTGACTGGTAGTGTACATAATAAATATACACCGTACACACACACACACTTATTACGTAAACAAAAACTTTTATTTTGGATGCGATTAATCGCGATTAATCATTTGACGGCACTAATTCTTAAATGAACGTATATTTAATTAAGTAGCAAAATGACTAAAGTCTTGTTATAAAGTCTTGTTTTCTGAAAAATTTGTGCTTAAAACAAGAACAAACATATGCCAATATCTAGGGTAAGGAAGATAAACTTGTTTTACCTTTAGGTTAAGTTTGTTTTTCTGAGCACATCTGCAGAGATTTGTTCTTGTTGTAAAGCTTAGACTCACTTAATTTAGATTTTTTAAAATTTAAATAGAAAGATCTGAGACAAAATTGAGAACTCTATAAAGTCTGCTAGTTTCGAAAAATATTGCATCTCAGAAATAAAAACATTTTGTGTTTTAATGTTGTCTAAAGATGTATTTTTAAGCAAAGGAAGTTAAATCATTCAAATAAAAAATAAATTAAAATAAAATATTATTAATAAGCAATTTAAATAATTCCAATTAAATGATAATAATAATAATAATATATTATAAATATAATATTTGATTTTTTTATTTCATTTATTGATTTTTTTTAAAACAAAGGAACTAAATAATTAAAATGACAAATTAAAATGACGTGAGGCCAAGTATGGTGACCCATACTCGGAATTAGTGCTCTGCATTTACCCATCCAAAGTGCACACACACAGCAGTGAACACACACACACCGTGAACACACACCCGGAGCAGTGGGCAGCCATTTATGCTGCGGCGTCCGGGGAGCAGTTGGGGGTTCGGTGCCTTGCTCAAGGGCACCTCAGTCGTGGTATTGAAGGTGGAAGAGAGCGCTGTACATTCACTCCCCCCACCTACAATCCCTGCCGGTACGAGACTCGAACCCACAACCTTTGGGTTATGAGTCCGACTCTCTAACCATTAGGCCACGACTTTCCAAGTCCCATATAACTGAAGTTACTTCTTAATTGTTTCTCAAAATATAGAAATATCAAGTGCATTGCATTGTGGGATACAGTACTGCATGTTCTCTGGTCGTTACTGTACATTTTGGCACATATTCTCTACAGATAATTTGTGTACACTATACATACTGCATACAGTACCTTTGTGTGGGCACTATAAATGTAAATGCATAATGGCTGCATTCAGTAAAGCATACCTGCATACTAGAATAAAAATATGGCAAGAATAGTGAGAGTGTGCTAGTCTGAATTCAGTCTCATTCATGTCAGGCTCTGAAGTCTCTGAAACGTGTCAGATTTCACACAGCCGCAAATACATTATACCTGTGTGGCAGTTATATTAGCTCATAATAATGAGCAGCACAGAGTAACTCAAGCTGACGGATCCGTCCCTCCGTGATGGAGATCAAATCGATTGCTTTACGTCGAGCCTGAGTAAAATCTGCAGCGGTGGCTGATTAACTGGATGTAAGCAGCCGATTAAACTCAGCATCACGCTTAAACCACTGGAAACAGACAACCAGAGATCCTAGATGCAAACGCTTTTCAGTTTATTGGTGTATTAAATGACAGATTTAAATGTCCTGTTTGTATCTGTGAGCTCATAAAATGAGTTTGCCTGCTCCTCCGCTAAAGCAGCCTGAGCGGATCAATTCAGCAGCTTATTTTAAAGAGATTTTTCACATTGTGACATTACTTTCATTATTATTATTATTACTGTTATTATCATTATTATTATCAGGCACAGATCACATTTAACACAGTATCTACAGCAAGATCCTATTAAATATATATGTATATTTATTAATTCATTACATATTTAATATAGCTACATAGTAATAATAATAATAATAATAATATTAACAATAATTATTATTTTTTATTAATTGTATTAATAATATTAGGCACAGATCACAGGATCCTATAAAAAGAATTATTATTATGTATTATTATAATTATTATTATTATTCACA
>NW_015549605.1:5864822-5866171 GCF_001515605.1 Sinocyclocheilus anshuiensis | reverse complement strand
TATGAATTTATGAATTTCATTACATATTTAATGTAGTTACATTATTATTATTATTGTTGTTGTTGTTATTGATATTATTATTATTATTATTATTATTAGGCACAGATCACAGCATCTACAGCAGGATCCTATAAAACAAATATTAATAATAATAATTATTATTATTATATTAACTATAAAAATGTAAACCATATAGGTATTATTATATACATTATATACTACTACTTAATATAATATTTTGGTCCTCTTAAGAATTCAGCTGCTTTTATTTCCATATTTCTGACATTTCTGACATAAAGTTTTCCATAATATTAAAAGCTAAATAATCCCTTTGCTATTGGGGCAAAAACATGTATTTTAATAAAAATAAATGGAAAATACATTTGCAGCCATAAAATGACAGAATGAACAACTACAGATCCTTTACTCAGATGCAAATGCTTTCGAGTTTATTGGTGTATTAAATGACAGATATTTGTATTTGTGAGCTCACAGAAGGAGTTTGTAACTGAAAGACCGGCGTAAACAGGTCTTGACCAGACCAGAGCGGATGATAACTCACCCCAAATAACCTCTCCACAAATGCACAAAGACAAACCAGCAGAACGCAGTGAAATGACACACGGAGGTTATGAGAAACCATCAAACACACACTCTGGGCCTGACACATCGACTAGAGGACGTATTTGTGAGCTCACAGAAGGAGTTTGTAACTGAAAGACCGGCGTAAACAGGTCTTGACCAGACCAGAGCGGATGATAACTCACCCCAAATAACCTCTCCACAAATGCACAAAGACAAACCAGCAGAACGCAGTGAAATGACACACGGAGGTTATGAGAAACCATCAAACACACTCTGGGCCTGACACATCGACTAGAGGACGATACGAGCGTGTGTTTACAGAGGACTCGCCGGATCAGAGCTGTGCTCCAGACGTCAGATCCTCCCACAGTCACGCAATAAAACACAGCAGCTACTCCAGTCACCAGAGCAAGAATAAATAATGATCCAATAATGATCCAATCGAGCCACTGCACAACTTTAATAATCACCAAACGACCGTCCCGCCTGCAGTTTCTGCACTTTGAAGGAGGAGGAATATCAAAGAAATTGTGATTGTGTTCAAGCCACTTCAGAAATTGTTCAGGCCACAATAAATATACATGTACACACACACACACACACAATATACTGTATATACACACACAATATATATATACACAAATACACACAATATACAGTGGGTACGGAAAGTATTCAGACCCCCTTAAATTTTTCACTCTTTGTTATATTGCAGCCATTTGCTAAAATCATTTAAGTTAATTTTTTTTCCTCATTAATGTACA
>NW_015549605.1:5861573-5864539 GCF_001515605.1 Sinocyclocheilus anshuiensis | reverse complement strand
GCAATATAACAAAGAGTGAAAAATTTAAGGGGGTCTGAATACTTTCCGTACCCACTGTATATACACATATACACACACACAATATATTTACATATACACACACACACAATATATACATATACACACAATATATATACACATACACACACACAATATATATATACATATACACACAATATATATACACACACAATATATTTACATGTACACACAAACACAATATATATACATGTACACACACACACAATATATACAGACACACAATATATATATACATACACACACAATATACACACACACACACACACACACAATATATATTAGGGCTGCACGATTAATCGCATGCGATATTTAATATTTACATATACACACACACACAATATATACATATACACACAATATATATACACATACACACACAATATATATACATATACACACACACAATATATGTACACATACACGCACACAATATATATACACATACACACACACAATATATATACATATATACACACACACACAATATATATACATACACAGACACACAATATATATACACACATATATATATATATATATATATATATAAACACACACACACACACACAATATATATATATAATAATATTATATAAATAATAAAAATAACACTGCTTTACACAATCACAACTCAAAATGAAAATGTAGCTTTGCATCACAGGAATAAAGTTAAATTTGAAAATCTATTACAATAGAAAGCACTTATTTTGAGTTGTAACAATATGGCACAATATTTCTGTTTTTACTGTAGTTTTAATCAAATAAATGCAGCGTTGGTGAACAGAAAATACTTTATTCAAAAACTTCTTAAAACTTTGAATTTTTACATTTTAAATATTACCAACAGTAGTGTATGTGATGATAACATGAGTAAATACACACATATATATATATATATATATATATAAACACATACACACACACACACACACAATATATATATATAAATAATTAATATAAATGTTATAAAAAATATATTAAATACTATTTAAATAGCTAAATTATAACATTAATAGCTATATAATAAAAATACACATATATATATAATTTAAATTTAAACAAAATAAAACTAATTAGCAAAAGATAAAGTTTTTAATGTACATAAATGTTTAAATAAAGCATATGCATCTGTTTGTCAATATTACTGTGTATTGTTGTATTGGTGAACTTAAAATCTAAATTATTCTAATTATAAATATAAATAATTATAAAAAATGTCAATTTGAATATATTACAATGTTTAAGTAAAACATTTACCTTTAGCCAATATTACTATTGTTATATTGGTGCCCCAATTAAAAAAAAAAAAAGTTATTATAAAAACAATATAAATTAACTTACAAATACTAAAAAATATATTTAACAAAATATATATGATTTAAAATGCAATAAGTATGATTTTTTAAATATATTTTATTTTATGTATTTGATCTATTTTATTTTAAAATGTAATACATTTTATAAACCTCCCTATATACATACAAACATACATATTATATATATATATATATATATATATGCTGTAGAGCCACTGCTCTGTTAGCACTAGCTGTCATTGTCCTCGCTGCGATGTCACGTGAAAAATTATTTGATGTGTCAGCATTATGCATCATGGGAAACAGAGCAGATGTGTCTGTGTCACGCATACACACACCAGATCCCCAAGAAATTCATATCTGCATGTAATAATAAAACACAATTTAAAGCTTATTGACCACTCGTTTCCCATCATGCCTCAGTCCCGCTGTTTCTCTGCCCTTCATGCATGTTCAGGATGGTTTGAGGGTGAATTAGGAGTGAAGCGTGTGTGCTGATGAACGACAGCAGAGCTGAGCACAGCGGGATTGTGGGATTGTGAAGGACTGAACTCATGACTTTCAGATGGAAACACACATAAAACTAACACAAGCTAGCAGCTCTCTGATGAAAATTAGCAATATAAATCAAACATATCAAATCACCATCCACGTGATGACACATATCTGATAAACCACTCCTTTTTATAAATGATGATAGATACAAATAATATTAAATAATATATACACAAATTATTTTTACAGGAAATACATGTATTTATTTATTATAAATGTATTTGTAAAAAATACAAAGTCTATTTTATATAACATTATATAACATTTATATTTTTCATATAACTATTTTGTATACATTTTTTTGTATTGCATTACTTTCATTAAAAAATAATAATAATAATATAGTGGAATTATATTAAATGTAATATATTAACTGTAATTCATAAAATATGTTCAATAAATATATTTTGTCTTTTTAACAATGAAATTGTTTAGCTGTTTTTTTAATATGATCATATTTCTGATATAATAATATAAATAGGCTAATATAGTTTATATAATATCTCTATAATATAGTTTCGTTCTTTTTTCTTTCTTGCTTGCTTGCTTTATTTATTTATTTAATGATATTTTGACATTAAAGGTGTCATATGATGCGATTTCAATTTTTCCTTTCTCTTTGAAGTGTTACAAGCTCTTGGTGCATAAAGAAGATCTGTAAAGTTGCAAAGACTAAAGTCTCAAATCCAAAGAGATATTCTTTATAAAAGTTAAGAGTCAGCCACGCCTACCTAAAACGGCTCGTTCTAACACACCCCCACATGTCTACGTCACGATGTGGGAAGATTTGCATAACGCCGCCCAAATGTTCACGCAAAGAACGAAGGCGTAACTTTTATTCTCGCTGTAGTTTTGTTGTTGCTGCCGCCGCCATGTCGTGAAGGCGCTGTGTGCTTCGTTGTGAAAGCGAAACTACTTTGTTTGGTCTTCCAAAAGAGGACGATATCCGCTTCGTCATGCCTAGAGCTGATCCGTGCTGGTTGCTGAGGCAATAACATCAACTTCATGCTGTCGATCGCCGGATCAGCTTTCACCATGGACGAAGCGGAGTCC
>NW_015549605.1:5858989-5860905 GCF_001515605.1 Sinocyclocheilus anshuiensis | reverse complement strand
ACATTTCATTACACCAAATACACAAAATAATGTTCTTTTTAGCAACATCATATGACCCCTTTAAATATGCACTGAAATTAATGAAATTAATTAATATTAAATATAAATATATTAAAATATATTTTTGTCTTTTTTTATATTTTGCTCTTTTTGTTTTCATATTCCAATATAATATAATAGTATATTATATTATATGGTTTTATTACAATTTATAATATAATAACATTCATAAGAAACTATAAAAACATTTATTTTTAAGAACAGTTTTCACAAAGAAGTCTTTTTTTAAAGACCATTATTTTTATTATTTTTATTTTGTGCCATTACTTCCATTATTATTATTATCAATATTAATCATACATATTGTATATTATATTAAATACATAATTATAGGTATATCAAATATGTAATTTCATAAATATACATATATTAACAATTTTTAAAAATATAATATAATATAATATAATATAATATTCCATGGAATATTTTTTAACTTATGGTAGAATTTTTAAACTTACAAAGACAAGCTTTGAAACTTTTATATGGCAGCGGACGGCTGATTCTGTGTGCCAACAAAGTACAGAAGTGTGTGAAACAGAAGCGCGGCGGCATGCAGCATTATTAGAGCTGGTCAGGCTAATTAAAACTCAGTCCAGCGCTGGAACGACAGCAGCAGAGACTCAGAGAGACACACTCACACACACACACACACACACACACACACACAGAGAGACACTCACACACACACACACACACACACACACACACACACACACTCACTCACTCACTCACACTGGACGAATACTAATGACCCAGAGCAGTACTCCACTGATCCAGGGTCAGATCCTGCATGAGAACAGCTCATTCAGCCATCATTACAGCTGCAGAGACACTGATCCCAGTCCAGCCGGTGAAGGAAGGTCATTATCCAGTCCGTGAGGAGCTCCGCTTTATCATTCAATATAAAGCTGCTTTATGCGGCTGTCCTTTATGGACAATAATTATATTCTGAAGCCCCAGTGGGAATTATAATATCATCTCTCATCTCACTACATTCAACCTGAGTGATCTCTATCACGCACAGCATCTTTAATATGCAGCACAGGCTTGCATTTTATAACCAATCCCCCAAAAAAACTGTAAGGAGAGAGAAAATCATCTGTAAACTCACAGGCTCAATGGCAGCGGTGCTTCAGAGGGACTTCAGAGCGAAACACTGCAGCAGAACATGTATTAAACTCTCCACTCGGCAATTAAATCGCCAATTAACCACGGGTTCAGACCCAATTAAGTAATTAAGCCACTCGGTGTTGTCATGAAGGGCGTTAATGACTGTGAACTTCCTCTGTTCCCAGCGGGCCATTAACACACAGGCTATTTACTGTCACACACACACAAACACACACACACAAGCTCATGTTCGGTCCTGCGGCCTTAAAGCAACATGACTAACTAGAGCGCTCTCTTTATATGCGTCACATTTCACACTTCAAACACACTGCGTTTATCAGACGCGTCTCTGGTTTCTGCTCATCTGTGAGTCTGGATCATTTCACTCATCAGACGGGAAGATGAAAGGTAAAACTCTAATGTGACTATCAGACAAACAGCAGCATGACCTCAAAAACACACTCTTTACTGCAATATGCTCTGATATATACACACATGCACGCTTGTGTTACATGATGAAACATGCCAAAAAGTTATTCATTTTCTAAGTGTTTTGTCTGTTTTGGATGATTGTATTTCATTAAGACTACATGATATGTGTAGGACCTTCCACTCCTGAAATAACTTCATTCCCTAATTGTAGATAAACATGTAAAATATATCATTAGAAAATATTATTGCATATAAATTAAAATATGTATATTTTCGCATATTTTATTGAAAAATAATTTATAAAAAATTATATT
>NW_015549605.1:5858112-5858915 GCF_001515605.1 Sinocyclocheilus anshuiensis | reverse complement strand
TATATATATATATATTATTTATTTTTAAATAGTTAAATATTATTTATTTTTCAAAGATATTACTTTTATATACATATATTAAAATATATTCAGGGATTTTTAAATATTCTATATTTTTGACTGAATCATTGTCCCACTTACAGCATCATATTTGTAATTTTATGCATTTAAAAAAAATGTTTTTTAAATAAATAAATGTCATTTCATTTATTTTTCTGATATATTAATTTTAGATTAAAATATATTTGAGGATTTTATATTTCTATATTTCTGAGTGATTGTGCACCTGTCACAAAAACAAGATTTGGTTCTTTACATTTTCTTTTGGTAATTTAATATGAGAAATATCCCACACAGAGCTCATAAGCGAGCCTGGTCCGTGATGTGTGTTTCTCGGTGTGTATTCTGTCCTTCCCTGCAGCGGTGTGTGTTGATGACAGACGCTCGCGTGTGTCTGCAGGCTTGACTTACAGCTCCGTCGCTCTGCATTCGTTCACACTGAAGCTGTCGCAAACGTCCTTCCTCACAGCCTTCGGTTCAACAAACCCTCCGTTTGATTCTCCAGCATCATCTGAAAGACATCAGATCAAACAGAGTCAAAATATACCACACTATTAAGAGATTTGCAAAGTTTCAAGCTTTCTAAAGAGTGCAGGATGGGTTTCCTCCATCTCTCTTTAAAAGATCGTGTTGTGGAGGTTTGTCTGTATCAGTTTCACTGGATCTATACGGCGTCTGTGCTCAAGACAAAGACAGTCTCGCCACATTTCGAGTGACAGCAGAACACAAGTAGTAAGTTCATT
>NW_015549605.1:5821224-5858057 GCF_001515605.1 Sinocyclocheilus anshuiensis | reverse complement strand
TCAATTATAATTATATTTTATACAAATATTACACATATAATTATAATATATATTACACAATTATATATATATATATTATTTATTTTTAAATAGTTAAATATTATTTATTTTTCAAAGATATTACTTTTATATACATATATTAAAATATATTCAGGGATTTTTAAATATTCTATATTTTTGACTGAATCATTGTCCCACTTACAGCATCATATTTGTAATTTTATGCATTTAAAAAAAATGTTTTTTAAATAAATAAATGTCATTTCATTTATTTTTCTGATATATTAATTTTAGATTAAAATATATTTGAGGATTTTATATTTCTATATTTCTGAGTGATTGTGCACCTGTCACAAAAACAAGATTTGGTTCTTTACATTTTCTTTTGGTAATTTAATATGAGAAATATCCCACACAGAGCTCATAAGCGAGCCTGGTCCGTGATGTGTGTTTCTCGGTGTGTATTCTGTCCTTCCCTGCAGCGGTGTGTGTTGATGACAGACGCTCGCGTGTGTCTGCAGGCTTGACTTACAGCTCCGTCGCTCTGCATTCGTTCACACTGAAGCTGTCGCAAACGTCCTTCCTCACAGCCTTCGGTTCAACAAACCCTCCGTTTGATTCTCCAGCATCATCTGAAAGACATCAGATCAAACAGAGTCAAAATATACCACACTATTAAGAGATTTGCAAAGTTTCAAGCTTTCTAAAGAGTGCAGGATGGGTTTCCTCCATCTCTCTTTAAAAGATCGTGTTGTGGAGGTTTGTCTGTATCAGTTTCACTGGATCTATACGGCGTCTGTGTTCAAGACAAAGACAGTCTCGCCACATTTCGAGTGACAGCAGAACACAATTAGTAAGTTCATTTGCTCTCTATATGGAGGACAATGCATTTGTTCGGTCTGGACTTTACAGGTGTAGATTACACACCCTTCACTGACCGCTGAGACTCTACACCTGTGGGAACCAACACACACACACACACACACACACAGATAAATGCACATGTAGTGGCTAGGGGTGTGAGATATTGACAAAAAATGTAATACTTTTAATTGATTTTTTTCAATGTTGATATATTTTGCCGAGTGTATTTTTATGCTGGTACCTTGGCTGGCTTAGGCCTGTCATTCATAAATAAATATGATACTAAAACTGTCAGAAGGTGGCGGTAAGTCCCTGTTTTAATGAGCAATTCATTTAATTATTCATTCAAATGATTCGTTCAAAACAGCTGATTCATTTAGAAACGAAGCAGATGACTGTCTTTATGAATGGATCATTGAATCACTCACTCAAATGATTCGTTCGAAACAGCTGATTCATTTAGAAACGAAGCAGATGACTGTCTTTATGAATGGATCATTGAATCACTCACTCAAATGATTCGTTCGAAACAGCTGATTCATTTAGAAACTAAGCAAATGAGTGTCTTTATGACTGGATCATTGAATCACTGACTCAAATGATTCGTTCGAAACAGCGGATTCATTTAGTAATGAAGCAAATTACTCTATGACTGGATCATTGAATCACCGACTCAAATGTTTTGTTCAAAAACAGATTAATTCAGGAACAAAACATGTAGTGTTGCTCTGAGATGCACAAATTCTCTGATTCAGCTTTGATTGGAACTATTTTCATTGGCGAAAAAGAAAAACAGACACTATTGTGCCTAAAATGCAACTCACTTAATATTAAAATCATGTTTGTTGAACTGTGTGTAGAGTTAATACAACATTTGCGCTCTCATGCTAATGCTATGTCGCTGCTAGGGTGTTTTTCGTGGTCACTAGATAGTTTCTCACTGGTTTAAGTTAAAAGAGCCTCACCAACAAGATATTTTAGACCCCAGATGCAGTTCAAGGGTTTCTGAATACAAGCAATAGCGACATCTCTAATAATTGAATAAAATTGAATAAAAAGATGAAAAAAGCAAAGAAATGAAGTGTGAATCACCCGTCAAACAATAAAAAGAGGCTGACAAAAGAAACAACAGGACAGGGAAACAAAAAAGAAAGAAAGAAACTAACAGACAGATTGAGACGTGTGGCTAGTAACACTGTTGGCACAGGAAATGATGTAGCAGCTCCAGAGTTACCGTGGCAACACTCGGCAGAGCGGGATGAGCAGAGAGAAAACTCTGGAAGAGACGAGAAGAAAACAGCCGCTCCATCAGAGCAATAAATGATTGAAGAGCTCTGGACCGCCGCTCCACTTTTACTGACCTTCTTCTGTTGCGCCTACTTTCAAGATCCATCTCTGATCTTCTTCTCCAGTCTACGGAGGACATAAAGTAGGGTTTAATCATAAAAACACACCCATATTGCGACCCAAAAAACAAAAGGAATAAATAAGAATCTATATTGTGCATAAAGAAAATTAAGTCTGTTTTTAAAATAAGATTACTTTTAATTTCATGACAATTAAACGCACCACTAAGTTCCTATTAGTGTAATGTAAAAGACAGGTTATTATTATTAGTAGTAATAGTATATGTCAATAATTTTTTATATCAATTATTTATATAATATTAAAACTTTCTTTAATTTCAAATGAAATGCAAAAATAATCTAAGAAATTAGTGTAATGCAACTATTTTTACTTAAAATATCTAATTAAATCATTTTGTCAATTATTTATACAATATTAAAGCTTTGTTTAATTTATTAAAGAATATTAAACTTTCTTTGCTGATTGAAATGTAAAATAATTGGGAATAATTTAAAATAAAATTACTCAGATTAATGCAAAAGAAAGTTTATTATTAAAATGGTAAATTATTTATATGTAAATCATTTTAAATATGCGTCAATCTAAATAAACTAATAATAAAAAATTGTAAAAGTTTTGTGTCAATTATTTCTACAGTATTAAAATCTTTTTATTAATGCTGATTGAAATGTAAAAAAGAAAATTAAAAGTCTACACAATTTGAAAATGTAAAATAAATTCAAAACATTTATTTTATATATTAATTACCAAAATATATAGTTAAAATCCATTTTTATACACACACACACACACACACACACACACACACACACACACACACACACACACACACACACACACACACACACACACACACACACACACACACACACACACACACACACACACACACACACACACACACACACACACACACACACACACACACACACAAACACTAAATGTTTATGTTTCTATAGGTAAGAAAAAAATATATACATTTCTATATTTAAATGTACTTATAAACAACATAATAATAATATTATCCAATTAATTTTGAAGATTACATCCTAATAGTTTATATATTTCGTACACACTACACACACAATATATATACAGTATAAATATATAATATAATACAATACTTAATTTTGAGGATGACGTCTGACCTGAAGGTGTTTTTGTGAGATGCTCATTAGCTTCCACTGTCACACATGCTGTTTAAACCAGTAATAAGCAGCAAAGGCCAGACTCTGAATAACAAACAGCTCCATAAATCACCTTCTTGTCTCCGTCACATATGGACGCTGCTGCGCGCTGAGCCGTGGATAAATCACGCGAGCGCTGTTCAGATTCTCCCTGCGAGCGCTTCAACAGGACACGCATTCAGTCATCAGTATGAATGAAGTCAGATTCACGGGATGAACCATCCATTCATTTTGTGGGTTTGTAAAACGGCATCAATGGTGTTTGCAGCTGCAGGCTGCGGTGCATCAGATGTGCTGATCATGCAATTTTACACCAGCATTGATGGTTTTGGGTCACATTTTCCACCTGCATGACAAAAATAATCAAAAACAACTTAAATACATATAATAAATGAATGAAAATATTGCTCTTTCTGCTTAAAAATGTGACCTTAACCAAACCTCGCTGCCCCACTTACATCTTAAACTTGCAGTCATAGTCAGTAATGAGTCTTCACTGGTCTCCGATCTCCCAGAATGCCTTGCATGTTTATTCATGGTATTTCACAGCACAGCAGTGGGCAAAATGTATTTACCCTCTTCCTCTGCCGTTCTCCCACCAGAGAGACTGTAAACAGACTCTGAATATCAAATCTTCTCGAAATGAGTCCATTACATAAAAGCCACAGTCTGACGCTCCGTCTCATTTTGATGATGTGTGTGCATTTTTGAATATGTGCATAACTAAAACGGTGCTAATTTGTGAATACTAATTTGAGTTTAGTTTGTGGGTTTTGCTGAAATGAGGAGAAAAGTCCACTCAGCATGATAGAAATGTGTGTTTGTCTGCTTTTATCACCCGCCAGATGAAAACAAGTCAGATTAGTTAGTCAGGTCACTTAGAAATAAAAAGTTTACAGCAAAAATACTGCAGGAATAGCATAAAAATAATAGATATTTTAAAATATATAGCAAGTAAAAAGTTTGATTTGATGCAAATAATTGACACAAAAATAACTAAAAATTGATTATAAGTATATAAGTATTCAATAAAGACTTCACAAAATTTGATTGAAGCAAATAAGTAATAAAAAAGAACAATTTTTATTTTTATTTCAAATGTGTCTGTGTATATATATATATATATATATATATATATTTTTTTTTTATAAAAACATTTATTCAGTAATGAGACCTCACAAAATTTGATTTGAAGCAAATAAGTAATAAAAAAGTTGCTGGACAGAAAATATATAATTACTTAAAATTTATATTAATTCTAGTATTATGTAATTATATAATGATATTATATATAATATAAAATATGCAATGTAAGTGTAATAAATTGCATTACTTAAAAACATATATTATTTATAATTTTGGCAGTAGATAAAATACAAGTGATATTGATTATAACCATAAAACCAATACATTTTAAATGTATTTCCATGCACACACTACATATCTGTAATTTTCTTCAGTTAAAAAAATGTTGCTGGGCAGAAGTGTTTGGGGTTTGTTCTAAACATCAACCCTAAATGTGAGCAATAATAAGAGTTTAATGTGTTTCCACTTCAACTTCAACCAAAGTGAAAAGTGTGAGGGCAAAGCAAACGAGAGCAAAGTCTGACTGCTGTGATATAGAGACAATCGAACAGACGTGTTTGTGCAGAGCGACTGTGAGCCTGGTGTCCAGCGTTCAGAGTTTGAGCTCCGTTTACACTTTTTACTCACCAAACCACCGTTTCATCGTGGCCCTCGTCTGCTAGAGCATTTACTAAAACAGAGAGCCGGGCGAAACCCCGGAGTGTGCAGATTTCCATGGCAACCGCATGGATCGCGCGACTGTGGGCCGAAACAAGCAAAACTCCCACAGGCGCAGCATATCGTGCCAAAACACACCTGATCGCCGCGGATTACGGCTAATGAACACCGGAGCGCCGCAGCAAAGCCTGCTAATTCTTCAGAACATCACTGAAAATGAAATGTAATCACATACGGTTCTGAAGTTCATTAAACAGCTCTGGAAAACTTACGGCTGCGGTGTCTCTGAACGGTGTTTAAGTGCAGCCGCATCTGTGCAGAGGTTCAGTAACGGCCCTGTGGAGAGAGAGAGAGAGATGCTGAATACTAATCAGGGATTCTTGTAGTAAAGCTTCAGTCAAACGTCCTCCAGAGACTCACACTGATCAGTTGCATTCACTCAGGAGCTTCATGAGAGGCACAGATGATAAATGTCACCGTTTTATGTAGCGGCACCTGTTTATGTCATATCACATAGCAACGCCCTGGGCAAGTCACCCTAATGACCACCTAGCAACCACACAGTACACCCTAGAAACCACAGTTACTTGATGGTAACTAGTTGTTTATTCCACATCACATAGCAACACCCTGTCCAAGTCACCCTAACAACCACCTAGCAACCACCCAGAACACCCTAGAAACCACAGTTACTTCATGGTAACTAGTTGTTTATTCCACATCACATAGCAAAGCAACGCCCTGCCCAAGTCACCCTAGCAACCACTCAGAACACCATAACAACCACCTAGGAACCCCCAAAACACCCTAGCAACCACAGTAGTATCATGGAAACAAGTTGTTTATTCCACATCACATAGCAATTCCCTGGCCAAGTCACCCTAACAACCACCTAGCAACTACCCAGAACACCCTAACAACCACCTAGCAACCAGTCAGAACACCACTGAAACCACAGTTACTTCATGGTAACTAGTTGTTTATTCCACATTACAAAGCAACGCCCTGTCCAAGTCACCCTAACAACCACTTAGCAACCACCCAGAACACCCTAACAACCACCTAGCAACCACCCAGAACACCATAGCAACCGCGATAGCATCCTGGTAAGGAGTTTTGCATGGGAAAGTCTGGTAGCTCTTTATAATGCAGACTGAGGAAATGTTTTCCATCGCTGTACTTCCTGTATTAGATAAGCGTCATATCAATCTGCCTGACAAACTCTATTTTCTGTTTCTAGAGGAAGTACAAGGGGATCAATGGAGCAGAGCGACTGGTCCTGATTAGATTAGCATCCAAAGCACGTCTGATTCTCAAGGATGGACGATCTGATCGGCTGGAAGGATTAATATCTGCACTGCTCAGCAGCAGTGCTTCCAGAAGTACTCACAATTCAAACAAGCATAAAACAATACTTTTTAAATGTACTGCCACATGCACACTACATATCTGTGAAGTTGTTAAAAAAATAAAATACAAGTAAAGTACAAATAAAGTTAATTGTTATTAATATATAGCAATGTATTTGAGTTTATAAAACTCTTCAATAAAAAGTTCACAAACTTTGAAGCAAATCATTTGAAGGAAAATAAGTGACAAAGTAGAAAAAAATTATTATACATTTAAAGTTTATAAAACGTATAATACTAATATTAAAAACGAATAATACATTTAATAATACATAATATAAACAAAGTTATTCAACAAACATTTCAACTAATATTTACAAAAAAAAAGTATTTATATTTTTGACAATAGATTTAATATTAGTTATTAACAATAGTAATTTATTGCCATTCATACACTACATCTATAAGGTCCTTCAGTAAAATTGTAATTAAAAACTATTTTTAGTAAATATTTAGTAAAAATGTAATTTCAAAATATTATTAACATTACATAATAATAATATTAATAACATAACATTATTAGATATTAACATTTTCTCATTTCAGCAATAATTTAAAATTGATTATAAGCATAAAAACAATACCAACAATACATTACTAACTTATTGGCACATAAACATACTGTAAAAAATATTTTTGTTGTTGTAGTTGTAAATAAAGATTATTGGATTATGTTTTACAAGAAAAATACTATAAGTTTTTATTTACTTCAAAATTTTACATTTATTTGTTATTATTTACTAGCAATTTAAAAACAGTTTAAAAAGCTTTTTATATAGTAAATGCTACATTATGTGTATATGTGTACATTAAATATGTGAAATTCTTCAGTAAAAAAATAATAAAATAATAATAATAATAATACAAATCAAGAAACAAAATCAAGAAAGTGAATGGGATTTTTTACTGTCAAAATTGTTGCACTCTTTGAGGAATTAATCTAGTTTTACATCATAACAACTCAATTCACAGAGTCTGTACAATAAACAGTATGTTCTTGGCTGTATCTATATACCGTATGTCTTCATTTGCTCTGGCTGTTCAACAGCAGTCGAGTTCAGATGCAAAACCTGATCAAGGGTCTTAGTGCATAATTCATGCCGTGAGACGCTTTAGAAAGAACTCCAGAAACAGAACTTTCATCAACAGAACTGGCTTTCCTCCACGGGCCAGATAAAAGATCACATCCCTGCTATGAATTAATAACATCAAACGCTTTTATCATTCACGAACAGCTCCGAGCCACAATTACAGAGATTCCTGCTAACGCATCAAATTATGTTCGGAAGCGGAAGTCTCAATAACAAGACAGATTCATTATGTCTATAAGTGAAGAAACTCTCTAGCGGAGCTCGCTTTTGTAGTTAAAAGGAAATGCCAAGTCAAACTACTGGCATCCTCAGGGAAAGGAGGTTTAATTAGTAGTTAACAACTTCCTGGATATTGATGATATAGAGGGAGAGAATTGGTGCAAAGCATCCGAACCATCTAGAGTCATTCAACCTGATTCAATTGAATCACTTGCAGGAGCTTCTGAATCAAAAAGCACCATTATAGTGATTGTGTGAAATAGTATGGTGTGTCTGAATGTGGGTCAAGAAACCTATTAATGTGATTGACTTCTATATGTGATTAATTCTTATATTATGCATATAATTAAGGGAAGGAATTAATTAAGGAGAATATCATACCATCATGCAACACTTGTGGTCCCAGTGGGCTGATACTTTTCTGTGGCTAATTAACCCAGATGAACATTCACAACCAACTGTTCTTCTCAATGTAGCTTTGGTATCATTCGTTTTGAGAATATTGGGTTAACGAAGGAAATATTAAAATTCTGTCATCATTTACTCATGTTGTTCCAAACCCGTACAACCTTCTTTCCCGTGTAAAACACAAACAAAAATGTTTAGGAGAATACTTTATTTCATTTTTAGATGAACTACTGCATTATTATAATCTGTGCAGTTTGACTATATTTGTAATGTTCTGCTAACGTTCCTATTTAGTTATAAGAAGTTATTTCTGAATGTTCAACATGTCATGTTTTTATGTCATGTTCTTTTATATTACTTTTTTTTTTTTTCTGGTTATGCGAATGTTCCATTTTGTCATTTTGCAAATATAATGGTAATGTTACTTTTGAATATTTTCTGAACATTCCCAAACAAACTATGGTTATGTGAACATTAAGAGAATATTCTATATATATATTTTTTTTTTTCATTGTGCTAACATTATGGCAACATTACTTTTGAACATTCCGGAACAAGGAGTAATATTTAAAAAAAAAACGTTCCATGAAAGTCCAACTAAGACACTTCTAAATGTTCTTTGAATGTTCAAAACATTATTTAAATGTTTTAAAAATATTTTATGGTTACACTAAGGGAACATTCTATTTGATCATTTTGCAGCAAGGGAATGTTAGTTTTGAATGTTTTCAGAAAGTTTTGAAACAAGCAGTAACATTTAAAAAATTATAGCTGAACATCTAACTAAAAGATTTCTAAATGTTTCTAAACATTCCAAACATTTGATTTTTTAAATCTTTTAAAAATTCCAAAATGGAACATTCCATTTTTGGAATGTAAATATTACTTTTGAATGTTCTCTGAATGTTCTGAAAACAAGTAGTAGTATTTAAACATTTAAATGTTACATGAACATCCAATGTTGTCTGAACGTTTATGTTTGAAATGTGTTTGAATGTTTAAAATAATTTTTTTCTTGATTATGCATACATTAAGGGAGCATTCCATTTAATCATTGTGCAAACATTATGGGAACATTACTTTTGAATGTTCTCATAACATTCCGAGACAAGTAACATTTACAAAACTTAAATGTTTCAGGGAAAAATGATGTGCAAAAAAAAAACACCTTTTTGTGTTTATGTTTTGAGAACATTATTAAAAACCAGATAACTTCAACAAAGGTTCTATTAACAGTGTACCAGAACATTGTAAGAATGTTCCCTGTAAGCTGGGATTTCACGTTCAGGCTTATTTTGCTGACCATTTTCTTTATACATGTTGGCAGCGTGTTCATATCATTTGCTTATTTTAGCTGTTGAGCTCATGCAGAGGCAGAGGCAGTAAGAGGAAACCAGGGCAACATTACTGCCACCACCCAACTTAGACACATCCTCAGACACACTTACAGACAGTAACACTATCTGAGACCACACATACACACATGGCTTTCCCAGAGGTCCTGTATGGCTTTAACATCTGATACAGTTTCCTGGAAAAAGTTTATTTTGTCAAATTAGCCAGTTACCAGCGCCACCAGGTACAAACCAGCCAAAATCTGTGTGTGTGTGTGTGTGTGTGTGTGTGTGTGTGTGTGTGTGTTTGCAGACTTCTCACTAAAGTACTGACCGGCTCTCGGTGGAGCAACTCCCAATTGTGCGTCACAGTTACTGTTGTCATGGCAATTGCTAAATCCTGACACCCAGTATTTAGAGGTTTACCAGCCAAATACTGACTGACAGTTTCACATTAGAGCAATCATTACAAAGAAATGCATCAGAAGTGGATGGTGATTTATACAGTCAATCGCAATAAAAGTAGTCTGTATAACCTGTGCACTCCGTGTCCAAGTCTTCTGAAGTCATCCTATAAAATATAGCGTAATTCTAACATAAAAGTCATATGAACTAATTTTAAGGTACCTTCATGAAGCTCTGAGCCAGGGTTATTATTGTTAACTAAAGCTAAACTAAAATCACAGAAAAAAAATAGTAAAATTAATGGTAACTACGATAAAACAAAATATTTTTACTTCAGTTAGTTGCAAATGCAATTTTTTAGTTTAAGTACTAAAATAACTCAAATTAAACTGAAATAAAAATAAATAAAATCTACGAAAAATAAAAATAAAAACTTAACTAAAAACCAATGAAAATGGCAAAAATGGCAAATATAAAAATAAAAACTAATTCAAATGATTAATAAAACTATAATAGTATATTAATGATGAGCATCTCCTTTGTGTTTCATGTCAGAAAAAGCATACTGAGTGACGAACAACATGAGGACAGAAACTATTCCTTTAACACCCACTTATTTTGCAAAAGGACTCTCTGAGGTGGGTTCAGAGGTTCTCTCGTGCATCCAAAAAAATGAAACACACATGGAGTAGCGCATCGTCACTCGGACGGTTACCATGACAACGATCATCTGTCATCTTCACTACAGCAGTGAAATGCCAGCGCGTGTCGAGGGCCGTCCACACCCACCAAATTACAGCCCGGGAGCTCGAGCAGAGGACGCTTTTTAAAGCATTTGTGTACGATCTGTGCAGATTTCTCTCCTGATTCAGACAAGACCACTTTTTCACTGGAGGAAGCATTATTATGGATTATAGACTTATATTTTGTCCAGAAGCAACGGTTTGAAGTTAAAATGTCTTAATGTTCAAAACATTATTTACATGTTTTAAAAATATATTTTATGGTTATTTGAACATTAAGGGAACATTCTATTTTATCATTTTGCAACATGGGATAAATCATTTTGAATGTTTTCCCAAACGCTCTGAAACAAGCAGCAACATTTCAGCAATGTTAGATGAACATCCAAATAAAACATTCCTAAATGTTTCTGAACATTCTAAACATTCGATTTTTTAAATGTTTTAAAAAATTCCAAAACGGAACATTCCATTTTGAAATGTAAATGTTACTTTTGAATGTTCTCTAAACATTCTGAAAACAAGTAGTAAACTCTGTTTCCATTATGATTTATTCATACAGAAAGTGAATTTTAGCATTATGAACTGAAATAGTGTCACATTTATGGGCTCTGTGGTTTTTCACCCTGACCGCACAGTTCACGCAAATACAATAAAATCCAGTATATAACATTACCATCTAATTCCAACTATATTTCCTAACCAGGCTGACACAGTTCATAAAGACATGAAAAGTACAAATACGAATTGAAATTTAATTTCGCCGTGGAACCCCTGAGAGGCACATTTAGGAAATGAATATTAAGTTAATGTGATAGCTTATCTCTCAGGAAGGAGCTTTTATTGAAACTATTAAACTTAGTTTAACGACTGCATCTTTTATTCATGAGAGCGGCAGCGTATTCAGAGACGCCAGGAAATGAGGCCGTCGAGGACGGTGCTTCCCAGACCCAGAGGAAACCTCGAATTTGTCTTGTGCATCATTTCATCATTAAAAATGCATGTACTTTTCTCAATTTAAATATACAGGTGCGTACACAAGACTAGATGATAAAAATGAGATGCAAAACATCTCACTATGACGATAAGGAGGTGCTGCGAGTGGTTGTCAGGATGTTGCTGTTTAGTTGCCAAGGCGATTTCCAGCATGCTGCTATGGAGTTGCAAGGGTGTTTATATTTCATATTCAATATTTAATTTCATATTAATTTAAGTTTTATATTATGATTTCTATAATTGTATTTAAATGAAAAATATCGTTAAATATTGTAAATATTTTAAATATTAATTAAACTTTTAATTCAAATATTAACATTAATAAAATAAATCTATATATATGTTAAATATATAAATAATGTAAATTGTAAATGTACAATTTAAATTTTATACTTTATTTTTTTAATTAAAGTATTAAAATAAATACAAATAATAAAATATATTATTATTAAATTATTACAATTAAATTATTTTAGTTGCTAGGGTGTATATATGTAATAGTCAATATTAATATTTAATTTATTATTAATTTAAACTTTAATTAATTGAATCAAATTAATTCTATTTTAATTCTATTTGATTTATTTTAAAGAAATATTTCTTTCTTTCTTATGTACATACAATGTCACATTCTACCAGAACATGTCAACATTAATATTTTCTCACATTCTCTCATGTGTGGTACATGTCTCACGTTCCCAACACAAATCAGCTGGTAAGGAAACAGTGAAGAGCTTGTCAAACAGATGCACGCGAGCAGCACTGACTGTAAGGCTCTTCACATCGCTCTAATGCTTACTGTCATGCATACAGACATGTGTTCTGCTCTAATGAAGGAGGAGAAATCCACCGCGGGCGAAAACACGCCTGCGACTCGCTCCGTACAAAAGACTCTTTATGTTTTTTTACATACACTTTAATAAAATAAAATAATATTGTTTTATATTATTTCCCCAAAAAATAAATAAAATCAAAATTATTTAAATTAAATTAGAATAAAAATAGTCAAATATCTATAATTACTCACAATCAGATGTCTTTCATCAAAATATAATAACTTGCTTCAAACCTAATAAAATAAAATTAAATCAAAAATTTTATAAAATAGCCAAATATCTATATCTCACATTCAGATAATTATTTCATGAAAATATAATAACTTGCTCCAAATGTTGGCTACATAAAATTGTCAATAAAATAAAATTATATTGTTTTATATTATTTCCCAAAAAATACAAATTTATTACATTTGAATAAAAATAGCCAAATATCCACAATAACTCACAATCAGATAACTCTATTTACCTCATAAAAATTTCAATAAAACCAAATGATAAAATTAAATTAAATAAAAATTAATTAAATTAAATTAGAAAAATATCCAAATATCTATAACTCACATTCAGATAACTCTTTCATCAAAATATAATAACTTGCTCCAAACCTTGGCTGACATTACCTGGGCTACATACATTTTTTAATAAATTAAAATTATATTGTTTTATTTTATTTCCCCAAAATATGGCCAAATATCCATAATAACTCACAAACAGATAACTCTATTTACCTCATAACATTTTCAATAAAATCAAATGATATTGTCTGTGTATATTATTTTTCAAAAAATAAAATAAAATGTCTACTGTTTACTATGCAGTATGTTTACTGTTTCTGTATGCATGAATACCTGAAGGCGGTAATGAATGTCACGTTCAATACGGCTTCATCGCTCCGCCTGATGGATGATGATACTGCAGGAGACACATGGAAAACATCAACATTATTAATGCAGACACAGACCGATTCAGTGACGCAAACATCCTCATCAGCTGTGCTGGGAATGTAATACTAGTGTACTGCTTACTGTGCAGTATACACTGCATGCTGTCTACTCAAATGATACTCAAATGAAATGAGAACTGGCAAAACTGATGGTTAATCAACACAATTACATCACTGGAATGAAACCCTGTGTGCTGGCAGCCATGGATAAAACATCTGCACTGCAAACTCTGTTAAAAATGCATCATACGGAGGCAGGAGAGCACAGGGAGAGTTATATGGACAGGCGTTTCTCCTCTGGGTCCTGGGGAAGAGCAGACATTAACTGAGTGATTCACCGGCCCTCCTGCATTAAGACACAACCAGCATCTTCCAGCTCACTTCAGCAGAATATCCCTAGAGATCAACACACTTCTCTCTGCTCGGCCTCATCTACAGACCACAACATAGAAAACTACTGACTTCTGACTGCTGAGAACACCTAGCAACCACCCAAACAACCTGGCAACAACATAAACACACAAGCAGCAACCTAAACACACCCTAGCAACCACTTACACACCCTACCAACAACCTACACAACCTAACAACCACCTAAACACCCTAGCAACAACCTAAACACCCTAGCAACCACCCGAACACACTAACAACCACCTAAACACCCTAGCAACAACATAAACACACTAGCAGCAACCTAAACACACCCTAGCAACCACTTACACACCCTACCAACAACCTACACAACCTAACAACCACCTAAACACCCTAGCAACAACCTAAACACCCTAGCAACCACCCGAACACACTAACAACCACCTAAACACCCTAGCAACAACATAAACACACTAGCAGCAACCTAAACACACCCTAGCAACCACTTACACACCCTACCAACAACCTACACAACCTAACAACCACCTAAACACCCTAGCAACAACCTAAACACCCTATCAACCACCTATGCACCCTAGCAACCACCCAAACACCCTAGCAACAACATAAACATGCTAGCAGCAACCTAAACGCACCCTAGCAACCACTTATACACCCTACCAACAACCTACACAACCTAACAACCGCCCAAACACCCTAACAACCACCTAAACACCCTAGCAACAACATAAACACGCTAGCAGCAACCTAAACACACCCTAGCAACCACTTACACATCCTACCAACAACCTACACAACCTAGCAACCACCTAAACACCCTAGCAACCACCTATGCACCCTAGCAACCACTTAAACACCCTAATAACCACCTAAACACCCTTTAGCAACAACCTACGCACCATAGCAACCACCTACACACACCCTAGAAATGACCTAAACACCACAAACAATCTAAAACACTTCAGCAACCACCCCAAAACCACACAGAACAAAACCCAAAAACCTCATTGGCCCCTCTAGTAACAATCTAAAGCACGCTAGCAACCACCTAAACACTAAATTAACAATCTTAACACCCTAGCGATTACCTAAAACACTGTAGCAACCACATAGAACAAGCTGGCAAAAACCTAAAACTCTTGCAACCACCTAAACACCCAAGAACAACATAGCACACCCCAGCAAAACACTGTAGCAACCAACTAAACACCTTAACACCTAAACACCCTGGAAACCACCTACACACACCCTAGCAACAACCTAAACACTCCAGCATCAACCTAAAACACCCAAGAACAACATAGAATACCCTAGCAACCACCTAAACACCCTAGTAATAACCTAAACCCACCCTAACAACAACCTATACACACTAAGAACCACCTACACACATCCTAGCAACCACCTAAACACTATAGTAACAACCTAAACACTCTAGTAACCACGTAGAACACACTAGCAACAACCCAAAACACTCTACCAACAACCTAAACACCCTAGCAACAATCTAAAACACTCTACCAACAACCTAAACACCCTAGCAACAATTGAAATCACTCTAATAATCACCCAAAACACCCAAGAACAACTAAGAACAGTTTAGCAACCACCATAACACCTTAGCAATAACCTAGATCATCCTAGCAACCACTTAAACGGGTATTAGGGGCTCTGTCATGGCACACCGCTTTACGGTGCCCTGCGCAGACAAATCTGGCTGTGATGAGAAGACTGGAATGTAATTTGGCTTGTAACAAACTACAACACTCAAATCAACAACATAAAACACCCAAGAACAAAGTAGAACCCCTAGCAACCACTCAGAACCTAGCAAACCACCTAAACACCATAGCAACAATCTAAAACGCACTAGTAACCACCGAAACAACCAAGAACAATTTAAAACACCCTAGCAACTATCTAAACATCCTAGCAATAACATATAATGCCCTAGCAACTATCAAACTACTGTTCAACACTCAATCAACCACACAAAACACCCAAGAACAAAACAGAAGCCCTAGTGACCACTCAGAACACTCAAACAACCCCATAGAGCATCCTAGCAACCCCTTAAACTCCCTAGCAACAATCTAAAACACACTACACAGCAAAATCCCCAGAGTTAAATCAACTCTGCTCAGAGTACATATTGTCCCAATCTACAGAGTGTTAAAGTAACACTGAAGCAGAGTTACCACTGTTGAGGATTATGTGATATGTTTTCATGTCTAAAAGCCTGAGCTGTAGTTGTTCATCTTCAACATTGTTAACAGCAGGTTTTCTTTACTAATGCTCACTCATCAATTAATTAATTGCTTAATTATCCCATTAACGTTAACTCGGCTTCAGTGTTACTTTAACACTCTGTAGATTGGGACAATATGTACTCTGAGCAGAGTTGATTTAACTCTGGGGATTTTGCTGTGTAGAAACCACCAAAACACCCAAGAACAACTTAGAAACCCCTAGCAACTACCTAAACACTCTAGCAATAACCTCTAACACCCTAGCAACTACCTAGAACATCCTAGCCACTACCTAAACACCCTAGTAACAACCTCAATCATCCACACAAAACACCAAACACAGAACCCCTAGCAACCACTCAGAATGCTCAAACAACTCTATACAACATCCTAGCAACAATCTAAAACACCCAATAACAACATAGAACATCCTAGCAACCACCGTAACACCATAGCAACAATCGAAAAACACCCAAGAACAACACAGAACATCCTAGCAACCATCTAAACAACCTAGCAACAATCTAAAACACCCAAGAACAACAAAGCACACACTAGCAACCACCTAAAGACCCAAGCACAACAAAGAACACCCTAGCAACCACCTAAACATCCTAGCACCAATCTAAAACACCCAAGAACAACACCGAACATCCTAGCAACCATCTAAACACCCTAGCAATACTTTAAAACACGCAAGAACAACTAAGCACACACTAGCAACCACCTAAAGACCCAAGCACAACATAGAACACCCTAGCAACCACCTAAACCCCCTAGCAACAATCTAAAACATTTTAGAAAAAAACTAAAATCCCCCAAAACAACATAGAGCAGCCACTTGAACACCCTAGCAACAACCTAGAACACTCTATCCCAGCATCTGCATAGCAACCACACACACAATACGCTAGCATCATGGCAGCCAGGTCTGCACTGGTAAAAAGCACACACCTAGTTTAATAAACCAGTCAGTGGTTTGAGAAGGTTTTCCTGGCTCTGAATCAGAAACAGAAAGCGAGTATGTGCCAACAGTCTGAAAAGCGTCCTACACTGTCTGAGCAGTGAAAGACGCTCCTCAGGAGGACAGACTCCCGCTGCGCCTCCTCAATCTCACCTGTGGAGAAAACTCACACGCAGGAGCGATAATTACCGGTCTTCATCTCGCTCCGCTGCTCCCTGACTGAAACCCAGCTGCAAAATAACACTCATTTATCACTCAGCAGATGCAAAATAAATCGCAAATGTAAAACAGACATGCAAGAACTTTAATTTGATGAAGTTTCAGGGCGGTTTTCGTACGGAAACTGATGTCGTACTGTCTCTGTTTACTCATTACGTGCTCTGATTGTTTCTTCGCTTCCAGAAAATGTGTGACAAATTACTTTCATTGACTAATAAAGCGAGTTGTCTGAGTGTTTGTTTGATAAACCAACAGAGCAATGACAGGTTTTCATCACTCGAGGTTTTCATAAATCTACAACGCTTTCAAAAAATGTATTTAAAGGGGTCATGAACTGCCTTTGTTTTTTGTTTTATTTTGTACTGTTCTCTAAGTTCCACTTATAATGTTATAACATTTTTTACATCAATCAAATATCATAATTTACAAGTAATAGGCCTAAGCTATTTTCTGTCCTGTTTTTAACCCCCCTCATCAGAACGCTCTGTTTGTGTTGGATAGTCTCGGAAGTAAACGGCCACTGCTATGATTGTGTACTCTCCTCATAGATGGACGCTGCTGTGATTTAGGTCAAAAACGCATAAATACTCGGTACAAACGATCTGTAAGAAGAGACAAAGCAATAGTGATCACGTAATGAAAACAGTTACTCACACTTGTGTTGAGACATTCCTGTCAGATCCAATATACTTGGCACAGCATCGTCTTTTAGTTTCAATCTTTTTGAAAATCCTGTTGAATTGTGCCTTGTTTGTAAATGAATCCACGGTAAAATGAAGTGAACAAAGGACCGAGTTTTTACTGATGCGGCCTGGATCTTCATTAAAAAATAAAGTTCATTCTCTCTTTCCTAACGTTGGGATCAGAAGGAAGGCAATGCAAAGGCTGTTTTTCCACTGAACAGCGTCTTGTTGTCTTCAGAGCATCTTTATCGTTTGGTTTCTGTGTAGACCTGCATTCGCCTCTCTTGTAAACACTGCATGCGCGAATCGGTGGGCGGGGCTAAAGAGGCAGCGATGTAGAAGCAGGTGTTGATCTTCTGCAGAGGCGGTGCTTATCCACACTATTACATCATAGAGTAGAACATTCCATAAGCTGTCGTTTTGGCAGACTGCCTTCAATATAAGCTGTTTTTAGACTAACGAAAAAGTTTTGAGTTCTGAAACTTACAGGATGTTTTTATAGTACAATGACTTCTTATATGTTAAAAGATCAAGGGAATTTCTCAGTTCATGACCCATTTAAGAGACAAAAAGTGAAAGCAATCCGCTGAGAAAGAAAACGGTCTAATATTCCTGCTGTCTGTCATTTATGTTAATCAAACAACAAAAGAGAGAAAATCTCTCACTGCTCTCGACTAAATCACTTTTGTAACTTTAATAAGAAGAATTATATATTTAATTTACATAGTGAAGAATATGCAGTGTTTTTTTTTTACATTTGATTACTTTATACAATGTATGTAGCATTTTTTGCATTTTTTGTCCTATTGCTTGTAATTAGTTTCTTATCCTTATTTAATCGCTGACTGTTTACTTTTCTTTTTAGTGAGCTTGAGTTTTTTTTATTTAGGCTAATATTAGTTTTTTGTGATATATTAACACTGGTGACAAGAACTATAACATTTCTATGGTATCAAAAATTTTTATATCATAAAGGCCTTATTTAAAGCAAAAATAACTATATTGTGATATATATCGATTTCGTGAAATAAAATTACTCATATCGTGATATAAGGGTTTGGTCATATCGCCCACCCCTACATGTCACCACCAAGTCTGTTTGTTCAGGTTATATATATATTGTAAATATACAGAGAGCAAATGTTTTGATCAAATCAATGAACGTTAATATATTTTTTGAGACCATATACAGTATATATAAAAGCGAAAGAGTGTGTGAAGATGAAACTTTGAGGAGGCTCTTGAAGATGTTTATGAGTTTATGGTCCAGCTGATCCCCGCGCAGCAGCTGTGGGCTGAATGTCATTTAAACACAGCAAACATGTGGCACACGTGCCTCGGGATCAACAGATACCCTTGTTAGCACTGAGAAGGAAGTGAATGATAAATGGGACGTTTCTGTAACATAATTATTGTCTTTTAATACAATAGGTCTCATGGACTGCTCCAGATCACTGCGCTCAGTGGCTTTAGGCTCCTCCATAATCTAACAAAAGGACACTTTATTGCTCAGAAGTTGCTTTTTTATAGCTCACGAGACATAATTGAGCTCTCGTTTATCATTAAACTTCATGTCAGATGTTTCTCCTGGTAGTCTTTAGGCTCTTTGACACAAATGAGATGATTAGTGCTGACAAACAGCAAATCTCATGAAAACTGGCAGGAACGGGTCATATTTCACCTCGAAATCACAATACTAGAAATTAAAAAATTACATTTGACACAAATTAAATTAAGCCAATCGTTAAAACCATTAAATTTTTTTATTTATTTTTTTTGCATTGTGACATTTTCATGACAATTAAGCACATTTTCATCCAAAATTCTCACTGCTGTAATGCAAAAAAACTACATACCTTGAAATAAAATCGCTTTTGTTCAAACACACTATAACACTTTTTTTTTAATTTTATATTACATTTTTCTAAAATAATAATTAAATAAAAACATATCAGTTCAAAAATGCCCATTTTTAGGACCATTAGTACTATTATTATTATTTTGTATTGTTACATTTTCATGACAATTAAGCATATTTTCCTCCAAATATAAATAATAAATAAAAAACTAATAAGAAATAAGAAATTAAAAATAAATAAAAAAAAGTTTTTTTTCTTACATAACTGTCCAAAAAATGCTTAATTTCATTTATTTATGAGATCCACCCAAAGAGTTTACAAGGAAAAAATGTTGACAGCACAGTGCAGATAATTTGATAATTATTGAGACAATCTGAGCACAATTTGAGAACTCCTTTCATACTATCAATGAGACATGAGATTTCTAGAGCTATTTTTCTCAGGAGAAACATCTCTGCTTACTCTGAAAGCTGTCTAGGAGAAACATTTCAGATATTTACTATGGGTTCAGCTGTTTTCCGGAAGATTCTCAGATTCTGTGACCCCTGAATAAAACTGAAACCCACCGTGGAGGTTGTGAGCGAGAGGGAGGCACTGAAGGAGAACCGAGTGAATGCAGCACAGCTTCTTCTGGAGCTTTACCGCTTCTATAGAGCTCAGGATCCCTCTGGGCCACACACACACACACACGCACACACGATCCGACCTCCTCCTCGCTGTCTGACAGCACTCCATCAAACCCAGGCCGGCCTCGCACTCTTTGTTTCCATAGAAACGGCAGTCTGTGAAAAGTACAAGGAAAAAGATGTAGTGAAAAAGAAGAGCAAAGACAAACAGGAAACAATAGTTGATGGACTCAGTGTGGTATCAGAGGGAGGAAAGACACACCGACTGGAAACATGACGCTTTACTGGGAGCCTGATGCATCTGAAACACGGTGGGACAGCTGAGGATTGAACCCAAGCACAGATTTATTTCTAAACAAAAATACTGAGCAATGTGACAAGACATTAAAACTCAGCAAACCTGCCAGGTTACGGAGGAAAAGAAAACCTGAGGCCTTAATACACCAAAACTAAGGAGTCTAACAACATACAAAAGGGCAAATGAACCAATCACAAACAAATTAACTTAGACTTGAAACTAGACTTTCACTATTTAGTGGCAATACAATGACAATACAAACCACACCGAACACAAAAAAGAAGTATGAACATAAAACTGAACTTCAAAATTAAAGACATGACATGAGAACATCATAAACCCCAAAAAAATTCATTTCTGTCTTTAAAGTTCTCAAAATAAATAAATAAACAAATTAATTCATTAATTAATTAACCGTTAACTGTTTAATTCACCTGTTCATTATTTAATCAGACTAAAAAGTTAATATATTTTAAAATAAAAATGGTATAAAAAAATCCAAATATTTCCAAAATGATAACTAGACAAAAACATTGCATACTATTGTTTGAAATGGCGCTTTTGAGATTTTAGGTCATTTAGATCTTATTTATGTATATATTTCCTCATCATTTGTACAAGAAAATACGATAACAATAACTAAATGGCAACTGCTGAATTAAACATGCATAAAAAAGGTGACAAAAATATTGCATATTACTTTGAAATGTATGTTTGCATAATGCATAATATTTCATATATCATTTTTAACCCTACTAAGCTTATTGAAAAGGGCCACAATTTGGCTTTTCAGTTAAATTAAATGATATAAAACATATTTCCCTAAAGTAGTGTCAATAATATTCTGAACTTCTTTTTCGGATTTTAGGTCATTTAGATCTTATTTATGCATAAATGTCCCCCTTTTACCATCATTTGTATAAGCAAATATGATAAGATAATTAGATGCACTTGCTTAATTTAATATGCATAAAAAGATGACTGAATGTTGCATAGTACTTTTGGAAATGTTTTTTGCATACTTGTACATACATGTCTTTGTATACTGCATACCGTTTCATATATTTAGACCTTATTTGGATATCATTTACATCTAAATGCATCTATTTCACTATCATTTGTACAAACAACTTTGATAACTAACTAAACATGACTTGCTGAATTTAATATGCATAACAAATGACTAAACGTTGCATACTACTGTTTGAAATGTTTATCTTTGCATACTGCATGTTTCACATACTATCTTAACCCTCCTAAGCTTTCAATATATGTTCAATATATTTATAAAGCACATTTAAAACAACTTTAGTTGACCAAAGTGCTGTACATAAAGCGTAAACCTAATTACAACATTTAAAAAATGCACAGACCTAATCGCAGCATTGATATTACATAGATTTAATTACAACAGTAAAATCCATATAACCTTAAAATAACCCAATCACATATCATTAAAAGCACGGGAGAAAAGATTAGTTTTTAACAGACATTTAAACTCAGACACTGTAGAAGCAAAAAAGGTAGTTGTCACTGGGGCAGTACCTTTTCAAAACAAACACCTTTGTACCTTATTTACCTCTAAAGGGAGCATACTGGTACCTTAAAGGTACTTATTAGCACCTAAGGTGTACATATTAGTACCTAAATGCTACACATTTGCAACTTCTAAAAAGGTACAGCCGCAGTGACAGCTTTTTTACGTTTTTCTTGAGAGCATGTTAAAAATGCACTTGCACACGTATGTGTACTTGCATAAAGCATGTTTCCGGCCTCACGATATTTAGTGGCCGCTTTCTCTGTGAGTAAGAAGAAGTGTGTGAGAGGTGGAGCAGCAGAAGTGAGTTTATCGCCGGTGCTGATGGGGCGTCTGTGTGATTGAATGGTGCCTGAGCTTGTGCTGAGAAGAGCCACAAATCTCCTCTGGACTCAGCATGTCTGACAGCAGGTGCTAAAAGAGTGTGTGTGAGTGAACTTCACTGCCAGTTCTTCAGAAACACACACTCCAAGGATGCTGTGATATTGAGCGCATGCATGCATCGTCTCGTTTTGTGTTGGCCGGACGTTTGGCTCAAGCGGTGTGTTTGAATGATCTAATTGTCCTTAGGAGCATGAGACAACACAGTGTGTGTGTGTGTGTGTGTGTTTGCAGCTGGACGTGTTGAAGTATTTTAAGGGCTCTTGGCTGAGGCACATCACGCCCTCTAATCTCCCAGCATGCACCCTCACCGCCCCTCTAATCCACTTCCTGCACTTTGATCCCTGATTGGCAGCGTGTGCTGGTGCGTCTGAGAGTTTCTCCTCCAGCAGCACCGCTGCCAGTTTACCGTATTCACAGTGTTTCTGGTGGGGAACTTAACAGAACTGTCTTGTGTCTGCTGCCTACAAAGGGAGCTAAAAGGCCCCCGTGGTGCTTTTTATGAATCGCTAACTCATGAAAATGTAGTTTACTTGAGAAGGGGGTTCACATTTATGACCTAATATTAATTAGTCTACACAGAACCCAAAGTGTAGACTATAAACCACTTCAGCATGGTTTACTTAATAGATAGTGTTTGAGTATCTGTTACTGTATACATAATACATATTAATGTTTAATATAATTTCTTAATATATACATTTATTTTTTTATTTTTTTATATTTGTACAAATAATGAATAAATATTACATATTGCTGTATTCATTTTATACATATACATATAATCATATATTAATTTAATACATATAATCATATATTAATATTAGTCATATTAATATTAATTATATATTTATATATACATAAACTTGTTGATTTTTAGATATTTAATAAATAACAATATTAAATACTTTAGATTTTTTTTATAAATATATATTAAATATTTTCATATATATATATATATATATATATATATATATATATATATATATACTATTACCCTTAACCTTAATTCCACCGGCACCGTTCGGCGCATAGGGCGACAAGCGTTCTCCAACAGCTTCGATCCGTGGCTGTGATTTCAGCCTCGTCCCATGGAATGCCGACTGCTCACAGATCTTCCATAAAAGTTCTTCGCCTTGTGCAGGCCGCCAGGATATTGCCATCTTGAGTATCTGATGATCAGGAAGGCGTAAGATGTGTCCGGCGAAACGAAACGGCGTTCCGTGTCTGTCGCAGAGAGGGGCTGTGTATAGGCGCAACGGTATACTTCCATGTTTGTAACATGGTCCCGGTAAGTGATCTTAAGGATGCGTCGCAAACAACGAAGGTGGAAAACATCGAACTTTCGAGCGATGGTTTCAGTCATCTTCCAGGTCTCGCATGCGTGGGTCACCGTCAGCATAACGATCGTAGCCAGGAGTCGCAGTTTAATCTGCAGAGAGAGGAAAGGCAAGTTCCAGATTGAGTCGCTGGAACACGGCAGATGCTTTGCCGATGCGGCAGATGACATCTCGTTCTGCATCCCCATTTGAGACGATACTGACAAGATAAGTGAAGTTTGTAACTTCCTCCACTTTTTTTCCGTTGATTGTAATCGGTACTCTCGAGTTTACATAGCCAATGCGAACAACTTTGGTTTGGTTCTTTGATTTTCTAGGGCCATAGTGAGGTCTCGTAGGGCAGTTTGGGTCAGGCCGAGAATGACAATATCATCGGCAAAGTCAAGATCGGCAAGGAAGAGATTACCAACTGTCCAAGGTATGCCGATGTGTAGGTGGTTGATGGAGTGGCGGGCGACAAAGTCAATGACAAGGAGGAATAACATCGGTGAAAGCACACAACCTTGTCGTACGCCAGTTTCAATCGTGCAGAAATCAGTTATTCCTTCTTCCATCCGTACACAGCATAGAGAGCCTTGGTAAAGGTTGCGAAAGATGTCTACAAATCGAGATGGAATTCTTCCATAGCATTTTTCATCAAAGGCCTTAACAAAGTCAATAAAGTTCAGTGAGATCCGTTGTTGGTATTCCAGCGATTGTTCAATCACTTGTCGCAGAACATAAATCTGCTCAATGCAGGATCGGCTACTTCGGAAACCCGCTTGTTGATCTCTAAGGCAGGCATCGACAGCTCATCGGAGGCGGTTTAGAAGGACAATAGAAAATACCTTTCCAGGTACTGATAGAAGGGTAATAACCCGCCAGTTATCACACTTGGAGAGATCGCCTTTTTTGGGAGCGTGATGATCATACCTCGTTTCCATTCCTCAGGGACAGCTGAGGTTGCCCAGCAAGCATTAAGCAAATCTGTCAGGGCATCAACAAGGCACTGGTCACTAGATTTAAGTAGTTCAGGTGGGATCTCGTCCAGGCCTGCAGCCTTGCCATTCTTGAGTGCCCGGATCGCATTTTTTGTTTCCACTGCTGTGATCGTGTCAAGGTTTACTGGCAGATCGGGTATAGGGCTTAGGAGGCTGGGATCGAATGCTGTGGTTGGCGCTGGCTGGTTTAGGACTTCCTTGAAATGCTCAACCCAGCGACGCTCGCGTTCTTCTTGAGTAGGAAGGGCCCTGCCGTCCCGATCTTTAATCGGTGCACCGCTTCCGGATGGGGAGTTGGTAAGCTCTCGAACGATCCGATATAGTGTGCGTGTATCATTTTAGATTTGCAGCTTCTTGTGCCTCGGTTCCTTTCTGATCAACCCACTCGCGCTTGTCACGTCTGCGACTTCGCTTTACTTGTTGATCCAAGTCCCTATACTTCATCTCCATGGCTTTGAGTTCTGTATATACGTCTGCTTGATCCCGAACTTGCTTCGCATGCCGCCGTTCATCTATCAATGTCCATGATCGAGGTTGGATCCAGTGTTCTCTAAAGGTGCCCCGTCGGCGACGATGGCCGCCTCTGCCGCGGTTACCAGAGTGTCTCGAAACTGCTTCCAGCGGGAATCCAGGTCATGTGTGGGGGCCAATAGTTCGAAGTGATTCCGGACTGCAACATTGTACTGCTGCAATACGACCGGAGTCGTACGACATCAAAAGGCTTTGGTCACTGACCACGGGCTGGCAAACGCCGTAATCGAAGTCGGCAGGTTGCGATGAGCAGGAAGTGGTCAGTACCCACATCGGCGCCCCGATAACTTCACACATCAAGGATGAACGAGCGCCAACGCTTGGAGACGCAGACATAGTCAATCTCATTGTACACACTGTGGGCGCCCGGGGCTTTCCACGTAACTTTGTGGATCTTGTGTGGAAAGTATGTGTTCGCGACCACAAGTCCTTGTGCAGCACAAAAAGTCAAGAGTCGCATACCGTTGTCATTGGTTTAGGTCGCTAAACCATGGGGGCCAATCACATGATCGAATGCTTGCCTTTTCTTGCTGATCTGGGCGTTAAGATCGCCTGCAATGATGACGAGGTCATGGCGCGGGATATGGTTGAGCTCAAGTAGCAAGTTGTCATAGAAAGAGTCTTTATCTGTGTCGAAGACATCTTCTGTTGGCGCATAGACCTGAACGAAGGTCAACTTCACATGTATGCCTTGCAGCCATACGGAAATGATTCTGTCTGAGACAGGTCGCCAACAGAGTAGGCACGATGCTGCTCGGCGGGATAGGACAATCCCCACAACGCGGACATGGTCACGGTATATGAAGTATATGAAGGTCTTATCGTCATTTATCAACTTCCCACTGGCCGTCAAGCGGGCCTCAACAATGCCAAGGATGTCAAGATGATAGCGATCAAATTCTCCCAGGAGTTGCGCCAATTTGCCGGTTTGGTATAATGTCCGGACGTTCAAGGTAGCGAATCGAAATGATAATTTTGGCATTGAGGAACTTGTCGTGCATCAGGAGTCGGACCAGATCCTCAATATATAGGTCCTTCAAATGACTCTATATTAATATATGTACATTAAAAAAAATGTCAACTGGGTGAAATGTCAACTACTCAAGTATAATCATAACCAGTGCTATCTTAGGGAAAAGGGGTTTTCAGGTTGGGAGTGATGCTGTCTAGTGTTGTCAAAAGACCCGGTATTTCAGTACCAAGTCGGTACTTGAGGGTCCAGGGTTCAAGTCCCTGTTCGGGCGCCACTTCTGTAACGGTGGTGGGCCCCAGAAAGCAGTTTAAATCAATATTTAAATAACTAAATTAAAGTGTTCGGGCGCCAGACAGGAGTCAGCCTGTCAATATTTATATAAACCCAGATGAGCTCTAAAAGCCACCGGTTACAAACCAAAATAAGTTTACAGTTTTTAACAACCACAAAAAAAAATGAAAAAATGAATAACTGCACAAGAAATCGAGGGTTTTTAGTTCAAAATCCTATTATATTTTCATATACGCAAAGCACAATTGTCCAAAAAAAATCATTACATCACTGGTACTCCTTTACACCTTGTCAAAGAGATCTAAGAGTTTCGGATATCGGGTGATGCCAGTCCACTCTATTCCCGCAGTCAATTCGATAGGTTCAAGAGTCCAGTTCTCAATGGATATAACCACAAAGGAAAAAGGGAAAATAAATATATATACAAACAAGATTTATATAGGAAACTGTTCAGCTTATAATAGAAAAAATATATATATATACTCGCACACCAAAGGACAATGAAGGTGTGTGACGAAAGGGGCGAGTGCGAGTGGTGTGTATGTGCGCAGACGAAGCCAGCCAACCAGCCGTAGAGATGAGCCGCTACTCCCCCAGAAGTCGGCTTGGAACTCAGCTTTGAAAGATGAATTGGAGGCTATGAAGGAAGGTTCCTGGGCAACACACACTTTAGCTCCCACATCCGAACACACTCAGCACTGGTATCCTCAGTTTGGACTGAGAAATCGTTCCTCAGAACACTGAATCGATCGCCCAGCACCATACAAAGTGTGCACTCGCGGATAACCCTGCGTCCTTTTACCACAGATATTTGCAATCACCGTCGTCCTCCTTCCTTCCCAAATCCACTCTTTATTACTCCTTAAATACAATTACCTCACTTGCTTTCAGATTACGCTGCCGTTCCCATTCGTTGGCGGAGTCGTGTTTTTGTGTTTTGCTTTGGTACCGAAATTGGTACCGAGAACCGTGGATTTTCACTGGTATTGGTACCGAATACTGAAATTTTGGTACCGTGACAACACTAATGCTGTCTATGTAGGCCAGTCAGTGAGGATGGAAACGGAGCCACAGTCTCGAAACATTCCGTTGGAGTCACTTCCTCACAGTCAGACGCTCACACCTTCAAAACAAACACACTTCATCTGCAGAACACGCAGTGTGTCAGCTTTATGATCATTACCACTGTATCTGCTCATTTCTGACTGCTTATTAACACAGATCGCACAACGCTAAGACAAACAATTAATGCTTCTGCCTATGACAGAGCAGCATTATCCTCATGATCTGAGCTCATCTGATCCTCAACAAAACGCACATGACTCCTGTTGATGCCTCCACTTAAGAGCAGATTGAATTAGGACATTCCACATATTTTTCAAGTCAAAACAGATTTAAAAAAAAGCAATTTTCTGCATTGTAAAGGATGCTGTTGATCATTTTGAACACAGATGAATATACAGTATCTATCCTCCAAGGGCTAAAAGGTACAAAGCCTGTGTTTTTTGAGCTGTGGTTATAAGTGGGAGAGAATCACAGAGGAAAGGGTGGGAGCGTCCCGCTGAGGAAACACAGCCCTCATTAAAAACACCACCAGACTCCTGTATAAACAACCGCTCATCTCCCAACCGACTCACCAAACCAGTGACCTCCACACATCAAACACACGTCTAAGAAACAGCAGTTACAATCATGTCAGAATGAAATTTTTCAAAAATCATTATCTTAACCCTTCATATAATCAGATTGTCTCTCATCTCAGCAGAAATAGCTCATCTAAAAAATCTAATTTGCTGAAAATGTAACTACACACCCTCAGGCCATGTAGATGGCCCTCATTCAAAACACCACCAGACTCCTGTATAAACAACCGCTCATCTCCCAACCGACTCACCAAACCAGTGACCTCCACACATCAAACACACGTCTAAGAAACAGCAGTTACAATCATGTCAGAATGAAATTTTTCAAAAATCATTATCTTAACCCTTTATATAATCAGATTGTCTCTCATCTCAGCAGAAATAGCTCATCTAAAAAATCAAATTTGCTGAAAATATAACTACACACCCTCAGGCCATGTAGATGAGTTTGTTTCTTCATCAGATTTGGAGAAAAGTAGCATTCCATCACTTGTTCACCAATGGATGCTCTGCAGTGAATGGGTGCCGTCAGAATGAGACTCCAAACAGCTGATAAAAACATCACAATAATCCACAAGTAATCCACACCACTCCTGTCCATCAGTTAACATAAAGATGCGTGTTTGTAAGAAACAAATAAGACATTTTTAACTTCAAACCTTCACTTCTGTCTAAAATATGAGTCTATAATCCATAACAACGCTTCCTTCAGTGAAAAAGTCCATCTACTGTTGTCTCTTACATCAAAATCTACCCACATATTTGTTTAGATCTGTTTTGGATTGTAAACGGTGCTTGATCTGTGCAGATTTCTCTCCTGATTCAGACTTTTTCACTGGAAAAAGCAATATTATGGATAGAAGACTAGTTTTTAAGCAACAGTTTGAAGTTAAAAACATCTTAATGATGGGACATGCAGCTTTTGGCTTCACAAGACATTAATTGATGGACAGGAGTGGGGTGGATAACTTGTGGATTATTGTGATGTTTTTATCAGCTGTTTGGACTCTCATTCTGACGGCACCCATTCACTGCAGAGCATCCATTGCTGAGCAAGTGATGGAATGCTACATTTCTCCAAATCTGATGAAGAAACAAACTCATCTACATCTTGGTGGTGTGTTCTGCATTGCACAAACAACACTTAAATGTAATTATTTATTGATCATGGGTGTCCCATTTGTTGCCATCAAAAGCCACTTTCCACACAACAGATTTTACTACATTAAAATGATATTCACTATGAGTGTGGGAACCCTGCTGTACATGCAAAATTTCCTTCTGGATATTGATATTCCACTGTAACGCACACTAACGTACAGGACACTCGCCTGGCAGGTTTCTTTGGTCTGTTATTCAAATCATCTGGGCAGTTCTGGAAGGAAACCGCAACTGATTTAAATGTCAAAAGATAATTTGAATGGGTCTGTTTGGGAGTTATTTAATTACCCAGAAACCTTATAGGCAGAGAGAAGCTGTAATATTCTGAAATGTCAAGCACTCTTGCCTAATTTCAGAGCTGAAACTCTCGTCTGTCTGTCCAATAATGTGCTTAGTTGGTTATTTAAGTCTAAAAAATGGACGGATAAGAAAATCATTCCTGATTGTTGTGCATGTTTCATTTGGGAAAAGACACAGTTGATTTTTTTCGGCTACAAAGACGTGTCCAGTGTGTTCGTCTCAAGCGTCGTCTTATCAGTGACCTTGAGTGCTTTGCTGTGAAATACGATGGACTCGTGAAGTAAGCAACACCTGGGCTGTGTGGGTGTGTGAAAACACTGATACTCAACACACACACGGAAGCACTTCTGCTGACAAACGTAAAAAAAAAACAAAAATTCACAAACCTCTGAGCTCAAGTCAAGCACTTGAATTTCGAAATCTACACACGGCAAAAAATTATTTTCTTTCTCAGTACTTTTGTCAAGTTTTCCAGTATAAATATCTAAACATTCCTAAATCAAGATATATTTATTGGACATACAAAATGGCATAAAATATTAAGTGACAAAAATTAAGTGAGTTTATATATAAAACAAGAACAAATTTCTGCAAATGAGCTCAGAAGTGTAAAAACTTCATAAAACTTAATTCAAAGCAAAACATGACTGTATTTCTGACCCCATTGTGAGATATTTGTTCTTGTTTTAAGCATAAACTTACATATATACATATATATGCATTTATCAGAAAACAACATTTCAAGATCTTATGTAATAATATTCTTGTTTTAAGCATTTTCATTTGTCAGTTTTAGGGGGAAAACTCAAGAGAAAAAATTATATTTAAATGAAATACATTCCCATTATGCCTTCTGAGATTTAAAAAAAAAAGTGCAATTTCTGAGCAATAAACTTTTATTTTTTTATTAATTTCCCGTAAAAATATCCAAAATGTTTCATAGGTTCTTACAGTTAAATTTCGGTAACACTAGTAGCCTTTATATATAATGCATTATAAAAGTAAATTAATGCATTAATTATGCCTTGTAATGCATCTTATAATACAATATGTGATCTCATTAATAATTGCTACATTATAATATTTATCTATTCACTGTTTCATAGAAAATGCCATGCATTAAAATACATGACAAATAATCAATTTCAAATGCAACATATCTGCAAATATAATGCATTTTAATGCACTTTGATTACAGTTATTTATGAAAATATTTAATGCATTTTTATAATGAATTATACATAAAGTTCTTAAATAATGCATTACCAACATTTTGAATAGAGGCATATTTTTTGTATTTACTCCTATGTTAAATTCACACTGCAAAGGTGGCACAGAAGTGCTTCTGAAGTGGCATTTAGGTGTCTTTACACAGACCGTTTAATGCTGCACAGAGATGGCATGGATGCATTTACACAGCAATTACAGCTGTACGCTTTGACGCTAACAGCTGAGGTGGGTCTGAGCAGATATAATTTAGTCTGGCTTTTATGCAGCATTGAATTTTTACACTGAATTTTGAGCTTTAATTTGGCTCTAGATAAGATTGCAGTTTCTGCAGTGTTTACTCACTCACTGATGTAAATCAGCAACAGCGTCATGTGTATTATTCCGGTCGCCAGCACTTGATATGGGCAAGGTGACATTCTGTATCTAATCAGACTTCCTGACTTGAGGGCTGAGGGACGGCAGCAGCTGCGCTAATGAAGACTGGTGTGACTGGCTGCAGGGTGAGCGGGAACAGGTGCAGGCTGGAGGAAAGAGAGAGAGAGAAAGGGCTCTCTGTTCGAGAAATCACTCACCCATAATAACAGACACAAGGGCAGGACCCGTGGCAAAGTCAAGTGTTAGGACAGGAAATTTAAGGTTTGCTGTTCAAGAGGAGATCATTTCATTCAGCCAGAATACTTCATAATACATCTTAAAGGGATAGTTCACCCAAAAATAAAAATTCTGTCTGACTTTATTAATCCCAAAGGGAAATTCACGTCACAGCGGAGCTCACCACACAATAAATACATAAGATAAAAATACTGCATTTCATACAGCACCCCTTTGTTTCAAGCATCAAAGTATGCACTCCTCCATATTTATAACCTATACAATTAAAAATCTACATCAAGCATCTAATATGACATTGATTATACAATTTAATAGCTGTTGTTAAAAATTACTTTCTACATCGTTCCTTGTAACACCGGGGCTGAATTAATCTTGAGCTAAAAGAACTCACACAGGCTTGAACTGTTTCATGAAGAGGATGACAATCATGATTCATCATATTGACCAATTTATCCTGTGCTATCTATCTCGCCTATAGCGGGTAACACACACCACAACAGAACCAGCCTTTTTTATAAGTTTGTTTACTCACTCTCATGTCGTTCTAAACATGTAAGACCTTCGTTCATCTTCGGGACACAAATTAGGATATTTTAAGAATAAAATATCCGTTCCTGGACCTGGGAACATTTCAGTTGCGTTGCTGTCTATGGAGGGCTCTCAGATTTCATCAAAAATATCTCAATTTGTGTTCTGAAGATGAACGAAGGTCTTGCGAGTTTGGAACGACATGAGGGTGAGTAATAAATGACAGAATTTTCATTTTTGGGTGAACTATCCCTTTAAGTATTACAATAAAGGAAAACTTGAGAATATTACAATTCAAATCACGATTATTTTGTACTGAAGATCAATTTATGAGCTGAGGACAAAAACAAAACACTGTAAAGGTCGTAAATCATGTCATTTTCATTTGAGTTTTTGTCAACTGAAAGTTTATTTTTAAAGACGTTTCATGAGCTGAACGGAACACTTGGTATGTTTTGAAACAACAGGGCAATATAGCACTGAACTTCATCTACCCTGACTAAATAAGGGCTGTTTTTTTATTTTATTTATTATTATGCTTTAAACAAGAACACATTACAACAGTGTGTATATATAACACAAATAGAGACATGACCATTGAATTATTCAAAGATTTTAAAGACAGAGCATAAGTGAACAGTTTTTATAGCTTTTATATTAACAGTAGCTATAAAAAATAATTCTCAATTGATTTAAAGACCACGGAGAAAAGAGTTTTTCATTAGAAAACGCACATCTATTAATGTAATATCTAAAAAAAAAAAAAGCATCAGATTTATTATATAAGCTTAATTTTTGACACCATTATAATACTTTGAATATCCAAAAATATAGTCTATTACATCTCAATTCTTTTGAAGAGGTACACTCCAAAAAATGCTGGGTTGTTTTAACCCAACTTTGGGTCAAATATGGACTAACCCAACTGTTGGGTTACATTTTTCAATTACATTTTCAACTCAAAAGTTGGGTTAGTCCATATTTGACCCAGAGTTGGGTTAAAACAACCCAGCATTTTTTAGAGTGTAGTATTAATTTAATATAAATATTATTGTTGTTCATATTAAATATTTCACTATATTCACCAAAATACAAGCTTTGGATTTCACAATGTTTTGTTTGTTTTCACAGACTGAAGGCCAGCAGTAGCCGTATTTGGGTGTTTAATATAGGTTCACACGGTTTAATTTTCAGGACTCATAAACGCATTTTCAGTGCTGTGTAATTACTCTAAACTGCACACAATGTGTGTTTGCTAATTGTTTTCGGGTAACTTACAAAGACGGCGCTTGTGTGTAACGATGGTTTAACATCCAGTCACTGTCGTCCACAGGAACTTCCGTTTTGTTTTGTTTTGTTTTGTATTCTGCGCACGACTCAAATGCTCAGTGAACTTGATTCGATTGAACTCGTGTCGCGGTAACTGTGATAAGGCTTCCTGAACGTCACATCTTTACGATTTATTTCAGTCAAGCAATCGGTTACAAAAATGGGACTGGCCTCGGTTATTTGAACCGGTTCATTGAGACGAATCGAGTCATTTCCGCGAACCTGTTCTGTTCTTTCGTATGACTCGACTCAATTATTCATTTCCGCGAACCGGTTCTTTCGTATGACTCGACTCAATTATTAATTTCCGCGAACCGGTTCTTTCGTATGACTCGACTCAATTATTCATTTCCGCGAACCGGTTCTTTCGTATGACTCGACTCAATTATTAATTTCCGCGAACCGGTTCTTTCGTATGACTCGACTCAATTATTCATTTCCGCGAACCGGTTCTTTCGTATGACTCGACTCAATTATTAATTTCCGCGAACCGGTTCTTTCGTATGACTCGACTCAATTATTCATTTCCGCGAACCGGTTCCTTCAAACTATTCGACTCAATGATCGGTCCAAACAACCGATTTATATTTTATTTTTGTACAAAATTAGTACAAATTCATACATCTCACAAGAATTTACCTAAATAAAAAAATAAAACAAACATAAAAAAGGGGGAAACAATAACTGATTTTTCCTTTTTTTACATCACTACGTAATTACAAATGTATGGCCCACTGTCTCCTCAAAAGTAATTAAATAGTTGTATATTAGCAAATATTGAGGTTATTAGAGATGATTCTCGGTTCAGACATGTTTAAACTCACGTTTGCTTTTTTTGGGGGGGCAAACAGACACTATTCATTAACTTTGTTCTTCACCTGACTGCCAGGTGACTTCCTACAAGAACAGGAAGAAAACATACCAGATGTGTGCTTGTCAGCTTTTTCATCGGCCCTGAAGTTAATAACAAATATCCTTTCACAGCAAATATCTAACCAGCGACCCAGCAGGGGATTTTAGCTGGTTAATATGACAATCATTGTCATCGGCTGACATTCACAAGGATTTGTGACAGTTTGGAACAAGAATAGAGACTGAAACCAAATTATAGTTGTTCCAAATAGTTATTTTCTGATATTGACTTTTATATATATATATATATATATATATATATATATATATAACTGAAAATTATTAATAAAAACAGTTCAGTCCCACTTAAATATGCACTATTTACCCAACATTTGTATTACGTGTGCTATTTGTGTGACTAAACATTCAGTTTCAGTTAGGATGCTGAAAGTAGACAACAAGGAAGCTCACACGGTTTTGGAATAGAGTCAAAATCCTTCATATATATCAATTATATACATTAAAACATGTGAAACAGTCATTGGCTCGCCTCGTTTATAGCTCGTCTCTCCATCCTGCACCTACCGCTCTGATAATTAGCGCTCGTTTAATTCTGGAAGGAGTAAATGATTACACAGATTAACCAGCAATTAGAAAATTACAATGATTTTGTAGCAGAAACACTGCTGAATCTCTGGCCAAAATTACAATCTATACAGTAACGAGCCAGTGATTTCTGCTGCAATGGTGTCATCTAACATTTAATTATTTTAGGAACTGATTGTGGATAAAAATATACTCAAGAGAATTAATTAATAAATTAATGTTGTTTATAGCAGTGTTATTTCAGCATCATTGTGAAACTATTATAGCTTTAAGATTTTGATTTATTTTTTATTTTTTATGTCTGACTATATATTTATTTTTTATATATTTTACATTTTCATTTGACATTTTGTCAATGTTTTAGTAATTTTGTAGTGTGTTTGTCATTTGTACTAGTTTTGTATATAGTTTTCTTTTGGGTGTTTTAGTTATTTTAGTACAATACAATAAAGTCCCATTAATTTGCATTTACTAATAATGAACAATGTACAATTCATTTGTTATAGTATTTATTAATCTTTAATGATGTTAGTTAATAAAAATACAACTGTTCATTGTTAGCCCAAGTCCATTAAATAATATTAACAAAATAAACTATGGATTTAGTAATGCAAATGTTGAAACTAACATTAACTGAGATTAATTTATTTGTCATTGTTTGTTCATGTTAATGTTGTTAACTAACGTCAAAAACTTATTGGAAAGTTTTACAAAAAATACAAATAATTTATTGCATTTTTATTTAATAAAAAAATAAAGTTTTTTGAAATAAAAGATTTATTCATTATTATTATTTTTATTTTATTTATATATTATTTCAAGTTTATTTCAAGTAACATTTTTTGAATGGTTTTAAACTAGTTTTAAACAAAAACTTTTATTTTGGATGCGATTAATCGTTTGACAGCCCTATTTTAAACTAATTAAAAAGTCAAATATGTGGCCTGAAATCTAGTTAAAATCAGATTTGTTGTAATATGTTTGAAATCCATAATGGTGCGAGAAATGCCACAAGTTTACTGCGGTATAATGTGACGAACGGATGTGGTTAGTAAACACATGAGATCAGCGGCTATAAGAGTGACGATCCTGGCACACAACTCAGATTACAGAGGTGTACAAGTGTAAAAATAGAGGATCAGGGTGTGTGCGCACTGGACAGAGAGTGAGTCAGTCTGCCATTTTTACACACTCACTCCCATAATGCCCTGCAAGGCCTTTGAAAGAATCTCAGCCATTCGGAGTGAAGCAGTCGCATGTAGCTTACAGAAACACACACGTGCATCTGTCAGCATGACTTCATATGCATCTGCTGATCACGTCCCAAATCGACACATGAACTACTACATGACACTAAAGTACAGTGTGATGTAATGAACCGTCCTCGTCTATAAAGGTCATCATGTGGATCCAATAACACACACATGCATCCTTCACGGTGGTCCTCGCTCTGATTTAGCGTCCGGGTTTTAAAGGGGTCATATGATGCGATTTAAATTTTTCCTTTCCACATGTGGTTGCCGCAAGCCCTCCGGACTCTCCTTCGTCGAATCCGCCGGCCGCGCCATTCTCAAGCCCACCGGCCTCTGCTCACTCTAATCCTCCGGCCTCCGCTCATGCAAGGCCGCCGTGTGAGACGCTGTGTTTCGTTGTGAAAGCGAAACTACTTTGTTTGGCCTTCCAAAAATGGACACGACTA
>NW_015549605.1:5815884-5820147 GCF_001515605.1 Sinocyclocheilus anshuiensis | reverse complement strand
CGTTTCAGAAAGGCGGGGCATAGAGGAGAAACAATAATGTACAGTATGTGGAAAATAATGTGTTTTTTGAACCTAAACCGCATAAACACATTTCACTACACCAAATACACAAAATAATGTTCTTTTTAGCAACATCATATGACCCCTTTAATTAAGTTAGCCGGGTGCGTCGGAGCTTCGTCTCACTGACAGCTCTGACAGTGAAATATTATTCTAGGAAACGGCTTCCACTTATAGTTCTGGAAGAGAGGCGAGTGCTTCACAGAGGAGACCCGAAACACGCTCGAAAAAACGCTGTGCAACGCAATGCAAATGTGATTTGCAGTTTCAGAAACGTGGCAAGCGCGAACGGTCGCCTTCTACGACTCATTTTCAAGTCAACCTAGTTAAAGGGAATAGTTCACCCTAAAATGAAAATTTGCTGAGTGTTTACTCACCCTCAAGCCATCCAAGATGAGTTTGTTTTTAAATGTATAGCATTCTATCACTTGTTCACCAATGGATGCTCAGCAGTGAATGGGTGCCGTCAGAATGAGAGTCCAAACAGCTGATAAATCATCACAATAATCCACAAGTAATCCACACCACTCCAGTCCATCAGTTAATGACTTGAGAAGCCAAAAGCTGCGTGTTTGTAAGAAACAAATCCATCAATTAGACGTTTTAACGTCAAAATGGCTAAAATATGAATCCTCTATCCATAATAACACTTCCTCCAGTGAAAAAGTCATCTTGTCTGAATCAGGAGAGAAATCTGCACAGCACCGTATACAAGCAAAAAACAGTCCTAAACAGTTCTTAATAAATATGTGTGTGGATTTTGATCTGAGAGACAGCAGGAGATGGACTTTTTCCACTGGAGGAAGCGTTATTATGGATCATGGACTCTGATCATATTTTGGCCAGAAGCAACGGTTTGAAGTTAAAATGCATTAATGATGGATTTGTTTCTTATAAACACGCATTTCTCTTCAGAAGATGTTAACTGATGTACTGGAGTGCTGTGGATTACTTGTGGATTATTGTGATGTTTTTATCAGCTGTTTGGACTCTCATTCTGACGGCACCCATTCACTGCAGAGCATCCATTGCTGAGCAAGTGATGGAATGCTACATTTCTCCAAATCTGATGAAGAAACAAACTCATCTACATCTTGGATGGCCTTAGGGTGAGTACATTTTCATTTTTGGGTGAACTATTCCTTTAAAATAACCACAAAATCCCTAAAACACACCACACTAAGCAAAGACAAAGATGCAATGTTCATTTGAAGTGGAATGTATATTTCAAAGGTATGAAAGTGGCATTCGCATCAGCTCAGGGAACGACGGCGTTCCATCAACAAAACACCATTTTCACACAAGCAAACTTCAGCTCGATCACACGCAGGACTCGACAGCAGAGCATCGGGACATTTCTGATGAATCCACAACATCCAGTCGACATCCCTCGCCATGCATTTGACTTAGAAAAGATTTATGCAACACAATATTGATCAGATCATCGTGCTCAGTCAGGATAGAGACCACAATTAATACGGTGGAAATAAAAACGGGACTTTTCCAGCATTCTTCCCATTTCTTCAAGTCTTGTTTTCATTGCATCACGTATGGATCAACAATTGCAATGATGTATGAAAGTGGCATTCGCATCAGCTCAGGGAACGACGGCGTTCCATCAACAAAACACCATTTTCACACAAGCAAACTTCAGCTCGATCACACGCAGGACTCGACAGCAGAGCATCGGGACATTTCTGATGAATCCACAACATCCAGTCGACATCCCTCGCCATGCATTTGACTTAGAAAAGATTTATGCAACACAATATTGATCAGATCATCGTGCTCAGTCAGGATAGAGACCACAATTAATACGGTGGAAATAAAAACGGGACTTTTCCAGCATTCTTCCCATTTCTGCACAAAGTCTTGTTTTCATTGCATCACGTATGGATCAACAATTGCAATGACTGAACCTCAACAAAACTGTCAACATGATGTAGGCTAGATGCACCCAATAAAATGTTTTGACATTCTTTGGTTTGAATAACAACAAAAAGCAGTTGGTCAAATGTGAATCGTCCATCCAAACCAGTTACACAAACAAAAAAATTAAAATCAAAAGCTTATTCTGAGATTCTGAAATGCATCAAGTGTACTTTAAAAAAACATAACCCAACATTCAGATATGCAAATGACCAGTTACAAAAAATATGTACAAATAAATACATAATCGGATGCAGATTTCATGGCCACATTCAACGCTGTGCATCTCCAGTGAGCGACTCTGTGAATGAATGGTGGTGGATCTGTCAGGATCACTGGCTTTCAGGAGAGTCTGCAGTTTTCCAGTGTCACTGAGTCTCTTCAAAATCCCTGACCACGCGCATGCAGACTGCGATCTGGACCGGAACAGATTGGCCTTTCAGGTCTCCTGGAAGATATCGATTGCATGTCTGGAGCCGCACAAAACTGACAAATGCAACTGCACTGAAATGGAAAGTGATGGTGGCATTTCTGTCCGAGCCAGACGAACGATGACGCACTGAAGGCATTTCACATTCACAACCCATGAACATGTAAGGGAGACTGGGGCGAGTTGTCACACCTTTTACTCCAGTGTTTTTTCAATCAGCTGATGAATACAGACTCTATGTCATTGCTACAAAAATCATATGAACATGTACACCATTCCTGTCTAGAAAATACAGTTCATTGAACGCATAAAGTGGGGCATGTTGTCACAATGGGAACATTCTTTTTGTTGTTTGGGGGGGGTTCTCTTGCCCTGAAAGGATGGTTTCAAATCTACCTTCATTAGGAGTTAATTGGGACATTTTTCCCAGTCCTCTCAATGGCAAAAGTGTCCCAATTTACCTGAAAACAAACCTATATATTTGACTCTTACCTTGTAAAAAAAAATGTGGCCCTGGTCCACAAAACCAATTTTTTTGTAATTGAGATTTATACATCATCTGAAAGCTGCATAAATAAGCTTCCCATTGGTTTGTTAGGATAGGACAATATTTGGGCGAGATACAACTATTTGAAAATCTGGAATCTGAGGGTGCAAAAAAATCTAAACACTGATAAAATCGCATTTAATGAAGTCCAAATGAAGTTCTAAGCAATGCATATTACTAATCAAAAATGTAGTTTTAATATATTTACGGTAGGAAATTTACAAAATATCTTAATAGAAAATGATCTTTATGTAATATCCTAGTGATTTTTGGCATAAAAGAAAAATCGATCATTTTAACCCATACAGTGTAGCTATTGCTACAAATATACCTGTGCAACTTATGACTGGTTTTGTGCTCCAGGGTCACAAATCCCATTGTGGTTTCACAGTTCACCAAACGCCTATTACCCCAAAATAAATCTCTCATTTGGAGGGCAGAATTCAGAATCTGCTTTGTACTACATGTTTGAAAGTAACACACACAGCGCCACTGCGTTCATGCAAACGGATTTTCCACTCTGAACGTCACTGTGACAACTTGCCCCGGCCCCCCGTGCAGCCTCTGAGGAGATATTCCCGGTGCTAATTCAGCCGTGATGTCTTTCAATGCACGAAGAGCGTCCGTGCGCGCAAGGTGACACTAAAAAGAGATGTCCGTAATGCGCATCCAGCGCTTTTTACGCGCGGTAACGTCCGTCGATATCGCCGCTCTCCGGCGTCCTACTGCGCGTTTCGGAGCATCTTCTGCGCGGAGACCACGAGCAGCTGCTGCTTCTGCCGGCTGGACTTGACGGCCAGGATCGCCTGGCGGTTCTTGTACTGGACCATCTGCAGCGTGATCTCCGCGTTCCAGCCCTCGTCCTGCGGGCACCTGAAGTCGATCTCTCGGCCCTCGGACATCACCACCGTGAAGTACACGTACTTGGCCTTGCGCTCCACGCAGTCCACCGTCTTCATGTTGGCGAAGTGCAGCTCCTTCGCCTTGCAGGCGGTGTCGTGGTGGTGGTGTCTGGGTGGGTGAAGCACCAGTCCTTCCTCGGTCAGCACGCAGCGCTTCTTCTTCCACAGCTGCAGCAGACCGTCGCTGCGCTTCTCCAGCGCGCCCTCCTTCAGCACCGCGCCGCCGCCGGACTCCAGCATCGCCTCCGATCGCGCATCAAACGCTCCGGGTTTTGGACTGAGGGTGGGTAGGTTTGAGCCGATGGATGGATGGATAGATGGAGGTCTGCGAGGAGTGTGATGATCGGGACGGAGCGCGCACGGGGGTTTTCTCTCACGCGCGGACCGCCCACTGC
>NW_015549605.1:5808057-5815807 GCF_001515605.1 Sinocyclocheilus anshuiensis | reverse complement strand
CACACACACACACACACACACACACTCGAGCCTCACAAAACCATATAAGGCGCCTATCTAGGCAGCATTTTTAGGAATCAATCTTATTCTATATTATGTAAATTAATGTGAACATTTAAAACATTTGGAAAGAGTAATACTATTAAATATTGCAACAGCACTATGTAAAATATTACGATTTTAAACTAATATCAGAATAAATAAAAAAATACTAAAACAATTTTACGGTTTAACACCCAACTATTTGAAACATGAAAAATATTTTTGAGAATTAAAGTTAATATATATACAAATACTAAATGACAATACAAAAAGAATTTTAATATAAACAGCATGTGCTCATCAGGGTTATTATAATTAACGAAAACCAGAACTTAAAAACCATTAAAAAAAAATCTCAAACTGAAATAAAATATTTAAATAATATGCCAGCTCATCTCAATTAATGTAGCCTACTAAAATAACTAAAACCTTTAAAAAAATTTAAAAAAAAGTATATACTATAAAAAACTATATACTATAAATATAAAAAAAAACGGAACACAATGCTATAATTATGTGAACTTAAAATGAAAAACACAAAATAAGATTCAACCTATTAGTAAAAACTATAATATCTAAATGATACTATAACAGCACTGGTAATAATTAAAATAAATAAATGAAATACATCTCATTTTAACAAGACTTGATGTAAAACCATCCTAATTTAATACTTTTGTAATGTTTGATTTAAAACAAATATTGCATTCCAAGTCCACAAGCCAAAAAAAATTAATAAACCATTATGGACAAACGCAATATATTTTTTTCCTGATTTTTTTCTCTTCCATTATGTACACCGAGATGATAATTTAGTATTTTTAGCAACATTAATGATATATAAATCAATTACTCATTTAACCTTTTAACTCCATCTTTTGAAATAAGTAACAGACCCATTACATCTTTATTATAAAATGAGGTCAAAATTGACCACGAGTGGTCAAATTTAATCCAGGCAATTTGAACTCAATGTTGCCGCCTAGTGGAGTCATTGAATGATTACAAAATATTCACCTACTCACACAAACCATCATAAAACTGGTGCTTAAATTACAGCCTTAATGATTTGGTTAAACTGATAAGCTTTACACATGAACAGAAGACAGACCAAGGCTTGCACGTTTTACCAATTTATTTTTCATGAATATACATCCACGTACAGTTATTGAGTACATTAGTATTTTGTAGCATGGTATTTTGCTTTGACAACAGCTGCTGAGGGGAACCAGAAAGACCCCTGCTGCTTCAACCGCTCACCAGACAACTAACTAACCGACTGACCGGTGATCCGGACAGAGCCGGGCCACGAGACACGGGATACTGCGGCGGTGGGGCTTTCCGGGTGAAAATATTGCTCTATCTGCTTCAGACCTGCTGGGCTGCGCTACGAGTGAGAGGAGACGAAGACTACCTTCCTCTGAACACACACACACACACACATTCACAGTGATAGGCCTGCCAAACAGAGGTGGTGTTTCACCACAAACATCATTCCGAGCCGAGCTCAGAAACCAGCCAATCAGAGACTAGCTAGACTGGCTCCTCCAATCAGGTTCTCTCGTTCAAAGTCTAATCCTCCAATGAGGTCGCTCGGATCATTGTAAGTGCATTCCGTGGAGCAGAGAACCCACCTAAAGAACGGCAAGCCAGTTAAAAGTTAAGCATTGGCCGAATCGATGGAAAAAATAAACGCTACGGATACATGACGAAAATACAAAGTGCTCACAGAAAAGAAAGGAGTCATGCAGCAGAGCGCCGACTGAACGGATGTGGAATATGCATCAGTCTCCACCAAGCTTTAAACATCCTCCCAACCTAAAACAGCCAACGTTTTCGTGGAAGGTTAACCGAATGAATCTCTCCGGACGCTTCTCCTGTAAACCGGACCGTCTTTCCACAGCTGTTGTCTAAGAGCAATACAAAAGACTTTACGAGAACCCAACTAGTTTAGCGGTGAAGAAACGAGTGTCATGCTTCAAGGGATTTTCTGCATTCTAACTATTTATACAGAGAAAAAGGAAAACGAAAGAAACCGGTCTAGTAAAATACTATGTGTCATGAGCCGCGGCTCCCGATAGAGGAGTTGTGTGTGGTGGTTTTTCTTTTTTCTTTTTTTTGTAACAAAAATCTCGAAACCCTTTTATTTAATTTTTCAATTATTTCTACCAAGAAAAATACAAAACATTGTAAGGCGGTAAGTAACTATGTTTGTTTGAAGCCGTTACAGTGTAGGGGATCCTGAAGGAGGTGGCGCTGCCATCACTGCTGTTTGCACTCCTCTGGAGGGTTGGCATCCTTCTGTGAAACAAACCAACAGAGCGAGGAAGAGTTACGCGTTTTGCACACAAAATGCATTTCCATTGTGAAAACAGCTCAGGCTTGGGGTCCTTAAGTGTTTCAGCCAATCAAATCACACGGCAACACATTAGGGGCCTTAGGGGCCTATGATTTCTGTGACGGGAGAAATTGTGGAATTTAGTCATAAGTGGAATTTACAGTGTAACTTCATAAGCATGTTACCATTGTTTGATAATCACATACACACACAAAAAGGGTCTGCAGAACTTTTGACCAGCACTTTTCAAAGTTATCAAATTATTAAAACTTCAGGAATCATCCATTCACCCCCTAAACCCTAAACTTAAATTCTCATTTGATTACTTTTAACTGTTAATGTTTTATAAAACATTAAAACCAGATATCTCTAAATAATTTCTGAGGAGATTAAACATTTATTAAATTACTGTAAATAAAAAATAAAGAGACTGCAGAAAAAAAGAAAAATGTAATTTGAGATCAAATAAATGATCATCAATAAATGAAGAAATCATGATTAATTAAGCTTTAATTAATATAAAAATGTAATTAATTACTATTTAGTTTAACCATTAAAACAGGTCCCATTAAAATGTAAATGAATCGAAGCGGGGGAAAATCCATCTAGAAATATTTAAATAAATATAAATAAATAAATAAATAAATCGGGGATAGTAAAAATGGGTTTCATAAGACCCTAAAATATAATTAGTTGAACATAAATTGTTGTTAAATTGAATCAATTACAGGATTAATTAGACTTAAATACTAAAAAAAATTACATTGAAAATTGGAATAAGGCATAGATAAAATAAATCAGGGATAATAAAAATGGATTTCATAATGCCCAAAAATATTTGTTAAACTTAATATAACTGTCAAATTGCATAAGTTTAATGTTATCAAATAACTGGACATGCTTTTTAATTACAAAATAAATTAAACAATTTGAGGGAAAAAAAACAACTGGATTTCATAAGGCCTTGAACGTAATTTGTCAAACATAAGAAACTGAGGAAACTTCTTGATTAACTAGACATGATTTTTGATTAATAAAATATAATTTAACTATTAAAACAGAATCCAGAGAGATTAAAACTGAAGAAAAAAATATATATATATTTGGCAAAAAATAAAACAATGAGAAAAAAATAAAAGGATTTAATAGGCTAATGTAATTTCTTAAACTTAAGTTGCATACGTTTCATTATAACTAGACATTGTATATGATTAATAAAATATAAATGTAACCATTAAACAGAATGCAGAAAAATTACAACTGAAATAAAAGATGAATTTGGGGGGAAAAAATGAAACTGATTCATAGGGCCCTAGGGATGGCACAGCAATGACTGACACTGGTTTCCACCAATGGCATGACGGAACGAGCGCAGCCGGTCCTTTCCACTCTCAGCGTGAAAAGACACCAGCGGGGAACAAGTCTAACCAGGGTTTCATTTGGAGAGCAAACTGGATGCTTCAACATACAGAAACAATACAGATGCTAATGGCAACTCACGATGGTTAGAAAGAGGAAATAAGCACAAGTGTTAGTGGTCAGTGTAGGGAATGATGGGAAGGGATTCAAACGCAACAGGAGGGTCACATTAATTCATGAGCGTTACCTACCAGGGCAGGGTTACTACAGACATCACTTATACCTAGTGAGGAGAAATTTAGAGAGGAACTCAAATTCAGAGAGGTGCCAAAGAGCTTGAGAAGTTAACATGTTAATCATGTCTTTGCTTACAAAAGTCAATATTTTCCTACTGTAATTCTGTTTGATTAGGCAAGTGCATGCTTTGAGTAAAGATATGTCAGAGACTGGCATGCTGAAGACAGACGTTTGTGAACTACGCCGAGAAGATAAACCTGCAGTGATGCTTCGACCTCATCCAGAACAGTGAAGGATATTGTATAATATTCTCAAATCAAACCAAGGAGGTAGAGCTGCACGATGAACTGAACTAAAACCGAAATTGCAATATGCAAAGAAATTAAATTTACTTTTTCAGAGTGAAGTGTTAAAAAAATAAAGAAATTAAGACAGCCATAAATATTAGCACTGTAGCTTTATGGTCTAAAAATATTACATTTCTAAAATGCTCATGATTATTATCATTATTTCTTAAATACTCCATTCAAATTAGAATTTGAATTGTAATCCTATTGTAATTTCACTGTAAAATTAAAATGGATTATTTATATATTAATAAAAATATACAAAAACAAAATATTACTAATATAATTTATTTAAAACTAAACAAATTTAGCATTTAATATCCAATAATAATGATAACAAAAATTTCCCATTTTAATTTAACAGTGAAATACTATAATAGCAATACTTTAGTAATTTTAAAATTAAAAATATAAATACATTGTAATCTCACTGTAAAATTAAACAAATTGAGCATAAGAAATAATTTATTTCTGAAAGTTAACTTAACAGTGAAATATTTCAAGTAATATTTTGTTTGATTTCATTTCTATAATTTTTTATTTCTATTATTATTATTATTATTATTATTATTATAACAACATAGCCATATTGATATAAAAAAAAATTTTTTTTTTAAAAGTGCAACCCAACAAGCACAGCAAACCTCTCAATCACAACCATCAGAAAAAAATAAAAATAAAATATTTCAATTAGATTTTTGTCCCCAAATCATGCAGCCCTACAAATGAATGAGGTCAGTAATAATGGAGGAATATCCATTAACATTCCCACCCTGAACTTTGACCCCTTGGAGAAAGCACTGCTGCATTACTCATCTATGCTCCGATTCAGCGAAAAATGGGAACAGGAGGGTGAAAACTGACCATTAAATTGACCTCTGTAGGGCAGCGTATATTCAGTGCTGTTGCTTTAGATGTGCTACTAGGAATTTTAGAGCAGAGAAACAAAAAATACCCACAGAACTGCAGTGTAGTATTTATAAATCGGGGTTAAAGGTCAGACGTTCACAGAGATGCTGCAAACACTGCGGTCATTTATCTACTCGTCAAAAAATGATCTGTTCTCATTTGGATTTCTCTCTCGAATGGACCAAAGATGACAGTAAATAAAGCTGAAGTTAATAAATCATGAAGAACTGTTTTTTTTTGGCAGGAGAATCAGCGTTTGAGGGCGAGAGAGGCAGAGATGCATGAGTGGAGGTGACCGTATGTATTCTGTATGTTGAGATCTCAGTATCGGCCTGCCATAAGGATCATCGATGGACGTCTGGACTCTTACCTTGGGCTCATAGTCTGGATCGTTCTCCTCGTCGGCCTCCTCTTCACCCTCCTGCAAGTTACAAACATATCAGTTTACACACATCCAGAAGAATAACGCTGATAAAAACAGAAAAACAGAAGACAACTAACCTCATCATCGGCTTCCTCTCCCTCCTCGTCATACTAAAAAAAGCACAACAGAAACACAGCGGTCAGACGTTTGGAAATAAAGCATCGTTTGACTTCATGACAGAGGATGGCTGCCGTTCACTCACGTCATCGTCGTCATCTTCGATGGCCTCGCCGGTGAAGTATAGCACTGCCCTGGGCACGATCCGCTCGCGGATGAAGTGACCGATCTCAAAGTCTGCTGCTAACACGGCCTCCGAGTCCTCGTCCTGAACACACGGCAAAAACAAACCTCTCATTCATCATAACAGTGAGACTTCATGATTACCAGCCAAATTAACATTCACCAATCTGATAAACCAGTCATGCCACAGGGCCTAGAAGTAACACTCACCAAGCACCAAATAAGAGGAAAAAAACAGCAAACTTGTAATAAGTGTTTATAAATGTTGTCAACAAAAGAGAAGCAGTTCAAAAGAAGTTGCCCTGCGATTTTGAGCCAAAATAAGAGCTCTATGGTTTAATTTTTGAAAGTAATTAAACATTTTTTAAATAAATTAATTACTGTTATATAAATATAATAATAATAATAGTAATAAGTGGTAGCAGTATTATATAAATTAAAATGAATCAGAAATAATAGTTCAAGTTTTATAGTGTTATTTCTTTAATAACATTTTTATGTGATTAAATAATAATAAATAATATAAAATAATAATAATAATAATAATAAAGCAGCAATCAGACATTTCACCAATTTGTTCTGCCCTTTTTTTTTAATGAAATAAGTTTAATGTCCAGTAAATTCTCTCAAGTCAATTACCCTTGTTTTTGTGCAATTTGCCACAAAGATGTGTCAAAATGTTAGTTTTAGGCCCTGGTCATGCATAGCGAAATTTAAATACGCATTTATTTTGTTAATGCCATGTCAGCATCAAAGCTATCTTCATGGCGAAAACGGAGTAAATAAAAGTCGTACAATTACCAAGAAGCTATATAAGGCTAAGATCTAAAAAGGTAATACTTTAAATACATCAGTTAAACATCTGAACAAAATTGTTGTCCGTTTATGATAAAAAGAGTATAGTCCACCTAAATTTAGAAAAAAAAGTGACAAAATGTTCATGAAGTTCATGGCTAGGAATAAAATCAGTTACTCACCAGTTCACCACTTTCTGGAACTGTAAAGAAGAGAAAGTTTATTATCAGCAAATGCTATTCTACTAAAATAATATGAACAAGTCAACAAACTAACACATGGATAATCAGGGATGTGGTAGTTTTGAGGGGGTTTTTACCTTCAGGCGGAGAGAAGAAATTGAAGAACGAATCATTGGGGACTGTCTTGGTGACCGTCCTCACTGTGCCACGTCCCTTATGTTTCTGTTTCTTCTTAATGGTTTTCAATGTGACGTTCTTGCCCTTAATCCAGTCGACCGTGCACCTGAAAACAGTCAGTCTCTGATGTAACTAATGTTGTCAAAGCTAACAGAGTGAAAGTCAGAGGTCGAGCCGTACCCTGTGCAGCCCATGATCTCTGGCCCGTCGAAAGAGAAGGGATCCGACTCGTCTGGCTCAGACCTCATTTTGTAGGTCTTTGTCAGGACTGTGTTTGCGAAGAAATCGTTGGGTTCAAAGTAGAACTCTAATGTGAAACTCTGAAAAGAGACCAAACTGTGAGTAAACTGTGAGATTAAGACATCAGACAGGAGACGAAGAGACGGTCAGACTCACCATTGGCTGGCCTGCATCTGAGAATTTAACTTTAATGTCTTGCAAGTGCTTAAGGATTGGTTCATCATGTTCCTGGACAGGAAAAACAAAATAAATTAAACTCTTCTAAATAGCAAAATCAATTCCATACATTTTCTTTAATAAAAACACATTCTAAAGCACATGTCCAATAACCTTTGATGTCACAAGAGCAGGGAGGGGAGAGAAAAAAACACCACCACATGCCATCTCTTCATTTCTAATTCATATTTTTGCTTTTTCAACATAAAATACTATTTTTAATTAAATATATATAAATGATATA
>NW_015549605.1:5804086-5807407 GCF_001515605.1 Sinocyclocheilus anshuiensis | reverse complement strand
ATATATAAATGATATATATCAACAATAATTATCAATTATATATATATATATATATATATATATATATATATATTAAATTACATAAATTAAAAAATAAGATATATATTTAACACATTATGATTGATATACTGCAACATTTACTTTTGGTCTTTATCACAAGAGAAGATACAAAATAAAAATACAAATAATAAAAATAAATAATATATTAAAACATCCCACTGAAGCACATCTTCATTTTTTATTAATATCTTTGCATTAAATAAATACAAATTAAATACAAATTAACTATATTAAAACTATATAAATATTAAATCTAATTTAAAAATATATACACAACATATATATTACATAACTATATATTATAATACAGTTGATATAACATTTACTTTTGGCCTACTGCAGGGCTCTATGTTTACTTTTCTTTTTAGGAGCACTTGTGCTCCTAACTTAAAATTTAGGAGCGCAGTCAAAAATTCAGGAGCACCTTCTAATCAATAATCCAAAATTTGATTAAAAAAAAATAGCCTTCCCATTACGAGGTGATATTTGACAGTGGAATTTTGTTTTTACCTTTGTAATGGCATTTTTCCAACTTTATTAAAGTACGTAATCTTTTATGTCAAATTTTTAAAAATGTATATTTTATAAGCTTTTTAAAAATTCTAATTAAAACCACAGAATAAGAACAAGTAGAATAAGTTACTAATCAAATGAAAGCAGGATTAACAAAATTAATTTGTACAGAGGTGGCACAGAAGAACACAAAAGTGGCTTGTAGGTGTATTTTCAGACATTTAATGAGGATCAGAGGTGGCATAAGTACAATTAAATCCATACATTCATTTTAAGATTAATGTTTTAAATATAAAATTTTGAATATAGAAATATTAAGTGATTTAAATAACTGAAAAGATACTTTAAAAATGAACTGCCAGCAGGTGGCAGAAGGTCACTGATTTTATCACTGAATCATTAATTCAACTGATTCATTCGAACAGCTGATTCATTCAGGAATGAAGCAAGTGACAGTGATTCATGATTACCCATTCATAAATCCTGACTCACTAGATTAGTTTAAAAACGCAGTTCATTCATAAACGAGACACCGCTGTGTTTGAATGGAGATGTGACTTTGTTTCAAACTATTTTCGACGACGAAATAGAGCAAAATTAGACAATAGTGTTATAGTCAGACAATGTAAGTCACTTAATATTAACTTCTTGTTTATTGAACTGTTGTATTAAATCAGTATCACAATTACAAATTTCCTTAATCATTCAAAACTGTCACTCTTAGATTATCGCGATCTCACATTTATAATCAACGAAGCTCTCTACACTGCACAATGAATCTCTTATTTACACCCTGTCTACACTTTGCTTATGAAAGGATTCGTGAGATATGTCTGTGATGCATTACTCAACGCTGCAAAACCACGTAGAAACCCTTGAAGCTCCCCTCAGCACAATCACAAATATGATGATGATCTGGTCAGTCGCACTGGTGCTCCTAAATATTTTTTTCCATAGTCGCACGCAGTAGTTTTCAGTTGCAAACGCACTGTAGAGCCCTGTACGCCGCCTTCAATCAAGTTTGATATATGACCATTTGTATTAAAGTTTGGACACAACTGTTCTAAAGAAAATTATATTTAACAAAAGTGTAAGTGACATAATCAGCCCAAATTAAATTATACAATAAATTCTGAGTAAAACCGAACACAGTTCACAGTGAGAACCGGTGAGAACAGCAGAGCTCATCATTGGACATAAACTCCCAGCACTACAGGACATCTATCAAACTCGCTGCTTGAGAAAGGCCCGCAGCATCATCAAGGACTGCACTCACCCTGCTCATCACCTGTTTGCCACACTGCCATCTGGCAGACGCTTACGATCCATCCGATCACGGACAACCAGACTGAAGAACAGCTTCTATCTTCAAGCCATCAGACTGCTTAATAGCCAGCTATCCTTCATATAAAACCGGAATACATGCTGCTCTTAAGTTTATTATTTATTGTACTTGCACTGCCACTTTAATTTTCTTTCATGTAGCTCTGCGACACTCTACAATGACATTTTGGACACTGCTCTACCCCCAATATTCTTATATCAGTACCTCAGGACTACTTAAAACTCTTAACACTGTCGTCTACCCTTATTGTATCTGTTACTGCCACTTATTTGTATTTAATGCTCTGTCTGTGTTATTGTTCTGCCTATGGTCACTGAAGTCACTCAATATCTCAGTGCCCTCCACGTACGTCTATATCTGTATGTTTTTTTGTATGGTCCTGTTATTGTCACTGTATGTCTGAGCCTCGTCACAAGCATTTCAATGCCCAGTTTTCCCCAGTGTTAACTATGCAAATGCTAAATAAATGCCTCGACTCTTGAGTTCATTTAAGTTAGATGCATATAGCTTCACTATGCCTTTATCTTCAGCTAAAAAGGATGCAAGGTGCACTTTTGCACCACAAGATGGCAGCAAGGACATTTTCCAAAGAGAAATCTCCCACTGTAAATGCCCATGATGCATGACCTGCTTTTGAACACTACTACACTCACAATCGCTCCCTTGTGTGCCAGCATTTGCCCGTTCTCTCCCTACCTGCAACATTTCGCTGAGAAGGTCGACGTTCTTGAAAACTGTGAGCCAGAATTCTGGGATTCCTTTAGGGTCTTCCTTCTCCTCGTCTTTCTTCTCTTCCTCCACTTTGGCCTTTTCCTTCATTTCCTCCTGATGAAGACAAAGGCCAATATATAGAGTCAAGCTATGACTGAACACAGCATATTATACAGTATTATGTAAATGCGGTGGTATTTGAAGAGCATGCAGGTATGGATCACCTGTACCTGCTTACTTACTGTCAGCTCTTCCTCTTCATCTGGTTTCCACTCACACTCCTCATCTGTGGGTTCGTATGCTGCCTTCACGATATCACTCCGCTAAAGACAGTTTTTAAACATTAATTTGAGGCATTTCTAGAAGTTAAAACTAAAACTATTTAAATATAGTGAATTAAAATATTTAAATCAACTACTCAAAAAAATAAACCAACGTCACTGTAAATCAGCTGAATCTTTATGTCCAAGCAGTGTTATTGTCATAAAAACAACAGAGAAAAAAACAAAAAAAGTAAAAAAACTCAAATTAATATTACCGGCCCTTCATAAACATGAATTCAATTTAATAAATAAACAAAACAATTAAATAAATATGAACTATAAATAAACTGCATAACAACCATTACTAAAAATACAATAATGGCAGAAAAATAATAATAATAAATTAATATATATATATATATATATATA
>NW_015549605.1:5790797-5803958 GCF_001515605.1 Sinocyclocheilus anshuiensis | reverse complement strand
AAGCCACTTAGCCAATATAACTATATATATATATATATATATATATATATATATATATATATATATATAGTTAATGTGGCGGTTTATTCTGGCCAAGAACCAAGTGTGTGTGTGTGTGTGTATATACATATATACACACACACATATATACATACATATATAGACATATATATAGACATATATATACACATATATACATATATATACACACTTACTTGGTTCTTGGCCAGAATAAACCGCCACATGAACTAGACTTTATGCGGACACAAAAATACACTTGTACTGTAAGACTTAAAGCCAGTAAACTTGTTTTTAAGTTTTATTTTGAAGGAGCCCAACTATTAATTGAGCCTCTCGGACGTCACTATTCCACTGGGAGCGTGAGCGAGAGCTACAAGAGAGGATAAACAGCTACAGCTCAGGTTTTATTTTCTGTAAGACATCTCTCTGGCTGCTGTTTGACTCTAGCGTCCTTGATTGACCACTTGGTGTTTGCTGCAGTTAGAAACGCTGAAGCAGCGGGTCAATGTAACCATTTTAACGTACTGTACCACCCGCCTTCTGGCACACAACATCTTAAACCACACCTCTTCCAAGAACAAACCCACAGTTTTTCCATTTTGGAGGAAAGATGGGCAACAGAAATGCATCGGTTTTTAAATCTCACCTTGTCGAAGAGGGGCTGATACAAAGCAGCGTATTTTCGCTCCAGTTCGTGCACTTCTTCGTAGAACTTTGCTTCGATGTGAGCGCATTTGACCTGGAGGTTCTTAAGGGCATTGACACGTCTCTTCACCACCTTTGGTAAGCTGCGCAGACACCACAAACAACGTCACACGGTGCAAATGACACACTGCTGATGATTCATGAATGACTCAGGATCATCGTTTTGTATGGATGAGTAAAAAGAGATGCTTGACATTTGGTTGGCACCTTCCAGAAAGGAATCAGGGAACAGGATCGGGCCAAAATAAGAAACATTTAATTCAGTCGGTGTTGGCAAAGTAGGGAAATTAGATGCAGCCAATGGGAAACAAGGGAGCCATTTGAAGTTGTGCTCTGTGTGGGCACGTACCTCTCCATGTACCCTGAGGGAGATCCCACAAGCCCATCCAACCTCTCCTGCAGCGCCGCAAGAATCTGAGGGTTCTGCATCATCTGCATCGTCAGCTGATGTGCTAAAATCAGAGCGAACAACCATCAACTGACGCTCACAGCAGGAAGCCATTACAAATCACACTCAGCATCACAGAAGCACCAAAGAATAACAAAGGGCGGAGACTGACATTTTTATTACCCAATTAATAACTTAATCATGCCAGTAAAGTATACCTTAAATTGAAATTGAATCATGTTTACATACAATATTAACAACTCGCATACAAAATTAAAAGAAAAATAGGTAACACTTTAAGGTGTCCTTGTTACACATGTTACATGTACTTACTATTATAATAATAAATTATGCATGATTACATGCAAGTAACCCTAACCATATAGTAAGTACATGCAGTTAATTAATATTACTCAGTACTTTTTAATGTAAAAAAACACTGTAAGAAGGACACCTTAAAATAAAGTGTATTTGAAAAATAAATATCCAATGTAACAACAAAAAAGAAAAAGAAAATGAGGTAAAAAAAGTAATAATCCAAAGAAATCAAAAATAAACTAATAATAATAAAAATTATAAAGTAGTATTAAATCTATTTAAAAAAAAAAACTTCCACAACCCTGTAATACATCTCTCAGATCTAGGGCACTTTCACCAAGGGTCAAAAAAAAAAAAGATGCTCTTTTCATCCCAAAAATAAACAGCAGCAAACAGAGACAAGGTCAGCGGGACTGAAGCTATCTTTAATGAGTGAGCACAGCCAATGCATGTATTATTTAGTATCAAACCCTCTAATACTCATGGTTTTGCAATGGTTCGGTCCAATTGCTAAACACAGCTAAGGTCACTGAGGTTACGGACTGATATCATGTTACCCAACACGAAAAATGCCAGTGCAAACGTGTGCATGGCCTTTTCCTAATGACTGTCAGCGTGTGTCAGCAATAATGACAGACAGCATTTACTTTTCCTCCACAGCGGCCTAGCAAAGAAAACCAGAGCAAAGAGACTCTAGACCAGGGTTTCTCAAATCTTGCCCTGGAGGACCAATGCACTGCAGAGTTTAGTTCCAAGCCTGATCAAACTCACCTACCTGTGATTTTCTAATGATCCTGAAGACACTGATTAGCATGCTCAGGTGTGTTTTATTAGGGTTAGAGCTAATCTCTGCAGGAAAGAGGATCTCGTGGGCCAGATTTGAGGATCCCTGCTCTAGACGATAAAAACACTATGGAGGGAGTGATGGGAAATCTGATTCATTTTAGCCAATCGGATCGTCTCTAGAAACTTCCTGAAAGAAATTTACATTCGAGCTGTTGCTCCATGTGTACCTACTTGGCATTTGACATATTAGGTGATCAAACACTGCGGGTTTTATCAATGTTTTCAATTAAGCTGTATAGTTTCAAGTATCAGAAGTCACTGCAACTTATGACACAAACCTGGTCTGGTTGTGATGATTTGCAATGCAAATAGCAAAAGTTGACTGATCAACCTGTTCTCTCGAATAGGAGCAATAATTGGTGGTTTACACAAGAGGTCATTATTGCCAATTAATCAGCACAAATAGTCACTTATCGTAAAAACCAACAGCAATAGTTTTTCATTACTCAGCGATACGCAATGCACCGCCAATGAAGGATACTTTGTTTTATAGTTTTCCAAATGTTTCTGTGTTCCTACAAATAATCTCTATGAATACCAGCATGGCGCCGCAAATGGCAGCAAGGACGATTCGATACCAGCATTGCACCGCAAATGGCAGCAAGGACGCTGAGCTCCACGATTCTTCTATTGTTTTTGTTTGTTTGTTCTGTGTTTTGTCATTCTTCTTCTATAAGTTTTACCAGAGACGAACTCCTTAACATTAAGCAGCACATCCCAGACATTCTTCCGGTTTTTGATTATTCGGACGTTTTGTTGGACATAGTCAGGACTGCTGAGAGGATTATTGGTGCCCCTCTGCCCAGCCTCCAAGATCTTTACATCTCCAGAGTGAGGAAAAGGGCTAAAAAAATCACCTTGGACCCCTCACACCCAGCCCACTCAATCTTCGAACTGTTGCCTTCTGGTCGGCGCTACAGAGCACTGACCACCAGAACAGCCAGGCACAAGAACAGTTTTTTCCCACAGGCTATATTCAGCCTGAACAATTAATCTTTCATAATTATACATCGTCCATTTATATTAAACTGCACACTTTGTAAATAACATATCTGCACACTAATAAACATATCTGTACATTTATCTAAACAATTCATTTTTTCCTATACTTCTATTTCTGTATATAGTACATTATTACATTTTTCTAATTTTTCTTTTTTTATTATATTAATGTTATATTACATCCCTACTGTGTTATTCCTATGTATGTCTGCACTATCATGTATGTCTGCACTATGTTTGTACATTCTTCTACACTGGAAGCTCCTGTCGTCAAGTCAAATTCCTTGTGTGTGTAAACATACTTGGTAATAAAGCTCTTCTGCTTCTGATTCTGAAGTAGTTATGTGCAAAAGAAACAAGCTAGCTAAAATACACATCAAGAACGTGAGCACAGTAGACATTCTTAATAAGAGACGGGGAGTTGATTTTGTCCCATTTTTCCCTTACCATTTCTTGTACATTTAAACATTTAATAAAAAAAAATTTAAAAAAAGTATAAATAGTGTTGAAGCTTAGCTAATTTTTGTATTTTAATTTATTTTAACTACAAAATATTCTCATGGTTAAGTCATTACTGTTAATTTTGTAATAAAGTTCAGCACTATTTTACATTAAGTGGAAGGTTTTCATTCATATTACGGCGATTTGCTAGTTGTCGGCCATATTTTCCGATTTTAGTATCAGCAGAACCAACTACTGGTCAACCTCTTGTTCACACAGGAAATGAAAAGGGGGGAAAAATGCATGAAATAGTCAAAGGTCATACCTTTACTGTTGTCTTCCCCAGTTTCCTCTTCCTCCACCTCTTCAACATCCTCCATATCTGCTGGGTCCATTTCAGTCTGGTCTTTACTGTAAAAACACACAATCAGGGATTAAACATTTACCCAACTAGCTTTGTGGGTCTTACGTTTCTGTTCTATCAATGTTAATGTGACTAAGAGACCTGAGAGAGCTAAAGTGACTAAGAGGTCATATCATGAGCAATCAGCATTTCCTACTTGAAGATAAGAGCTCGGCATAGAAAATTTTCTCTTAGAGTATGTTTATCATCATGCATTTAAACCTTTATCTTCAGCATTAAAATTTAAGCAGGATCTGAAGCACTGAGCATATCCAATTGTTATATCTTGGCTGAAATAAAAATGCAGGTGCGTGTGAAATAGCACCACATATACGGCACACAGGAAGTTCCTGTGGTGAGCAACAGGTGTATTGCTCGTGTCACAAGTGTCAAGTGAGTGAACCCCAGTTTGTTGAGTTGCAAACACGTGTTTGGCATAGCATAGACGCTTGGAGTACCACACAAAGCTTGAAAGCATGCAGACGATGTGTTGCTGGCCCTAGACAGTCTCCAACAGGCAGGAAAGAGGTTAGGACTAGGTATGCACCAAAATGAAAATTCTTGGCCGAAGCCGAACAAAATGAAACACTGGTCAGAAGGCCGAATTACTAAACAGTCTCTCGCTGTCGGTGCTTGTAATGATTTTTGCATCTTTCTCAGACAGCTTTAAATGTTTCCACACTGCCGTCATGTTTGCTGCATTAGCGTGCGCCTCTATTTGATCGCGTCACGTCTTTGCTCGGTACAATTTATTTGGTCTTTTTTTCGCTTATTCTGCCTTATTATCGGCCCAAATTATTTCGGTTGCCGAACATTCGGTGCATCCGTAGTTAGGACTGGATGGGGTGTTTAGATGCGCTCCCTGGTCATGTAAGGGCTAATCAAAAATCAGCCAAGAAGGGTGTTTATGCACCATTTCCCACACAGACAACAGGCATAAAGGGATTTAAGCTGGGAATGTGAAGGGCTGTCAATACAATAAGCTGTCAAACTGGGAAATGAGATGACAGAGTGAGAAATAAAAGTTCTTTAATAGGCAAACAAGCACTTACTTGTCAAGATCTGCCATGTTGTTTCACCGTTTTGTTTCCTAGAGGGAAAAAACAAAGGAAAATGTTAATGCTGTCCATTATGTTCAACAGCCTCAAGCTAAATTCGGTCGTTGATGGCCTTGTCGGTCAGGTGACCGTATTAGGATGACTCAAGCCCCGTTCACACTGCCAGCGACTTTTTCGTTGTGTGTCGCTAGACTCTGTGCTGTGAAGACGCTTGTGGGCGTTCCTACTGCTGTCGCTCTAATGTTATTGGTAGACTGCACGTCTGGACATATAAAATGCAATCACAAACTGTATATTGCCAGTAAAACTAAGAAATCATTCTATTATGACTAGGAATTAAGAATTAAAAGAAATAAAACTACCATATTCTGCTGTTGGAGAGTGTTGTTATATAAACTACAGCAGTGCTCGTGCATTAAATCATTAACCGGTGCTAAACTGCTCACTGCATCATGTAATTAACAACCCGAACCATCAATGCATGAATCAAACTCACTTAGACAGCCAACAGTTTCTTTTCTACGCATCAGGAAATCTGTCCTGTCTTGCCTGCACTCGAGACAGTGACATGTGAGCGCCACTGACAGATTCTTCACTCCTATTGGTTGTAGCTTCGCGAAATTCGCTGTTCATTTGCATAAAGTTAAACAATTCTTAACTTTTGTTGCTTGACTCGCATCGCTTGACATGCCCACATTCTGTCGCTCGTGTCGCCAGCTCTCCATTGAAAATGAATGGGAGCATGTCGCTTTGTCGCTGGCAGTGTGAACGGGGCTTCAGGCAGCCAAGTTTATCTATTTAGATGCATAACGGAAGCATCCAGATGTGTCAAAATGTCCAATGGTGGTGCAAATATATTGAAACGCATGCACGCTGCCATCCTCGTGATAGAAAACTTCAGTGGTAGAGATTCAACCCCTGGGGGTTTATGGGATAGATCAGCTATAAACAAAGGTGTGAACCACTATCTTCAGCTCTGAATCTGACTGGATCCATTTGTCAGGGCCCGACCTGCATATGAGCCAACTCCAACACACAGTCGGATCAAACACGGGCTCAGACACCTACATCCAGACCTCCAGCGGCAAGAGCGAGCAACTTCATTCATTCACGAGCTGATTGATGCAGACAGAATGTTCTCAGCCTACTCTGCTCTTCGCCTGTAGAAGATCAACAACATGAAGACCTGACACCAACCTGGCAGCATCCATTCTTGACAGATTTGAAGATTAATCTCTTCCTCTTTCTGTCTGCGTCAAGATCAGACAACTGAAACCTGTCAATACAGGCACATAAGAGTTTCCCAAACCATGGCAGCAATGGATCACCTTATTTCACAACAAGACGTCACAATACCGGGACAAAGTTCCTGGTACATTTCCTCCAGACTCTGATAACCATTCTTCAGCACTGAAAGCTGACGGCAAGCCTTTAAACCTTACAAAATCTAGCCGCCTTGGGAGCAAAGGTTCAACGCACTTGTTAAAACCTCTTTAGGCTTCCCAAACCTTATGACCAACACAGTTCCAAGACTCCGCCATGATTCATGCCAGCCAGTCGTGACTTAGATTGCACTCAATAGCAATTTCAGGTCTACAATGTAGACTAGATGTGCATGACTTTTCCCACACCTAAAAACCACAACTTCACAGGTTTTTCAGGACCGTAAGAAGCCCATCTTAAAAGGAAGCAGGAGGAAATAAAATGCATTCAACCAAACTAGAGATTGACATAAAATCTGTTTGACTGATATTTTTCAGATATTTACATTTTTCTACTTAACCAGTCATTCTCAATTTCAGCCCTGGGGAAAATATTATATCTGTGATAAAACACAATGTTTTAACTATGTCTTTCCAACACAGAAATGACTGGAAGGGGAAAAAAATCTCCTAAAGTTACTAATAAAATATGTATTACTAATCATAAATAATAATAATTATTATGTGTTATCAGATATAAATTAATTTATATAATTTTCTTTTAATAGATAGATAACATAGATTTTGTGTTGATTATTTACATAACTATTTTACACAATTTTATTAATAAATTATAATTATAATTAATATTGCTCAAACTCGAATGCAAAAATCACCCCATCTTAAAAAAAAAAAAACTTAACTATAGTAACAAGACTCACAAAAATAAGGCAGTCAGAAACATACAATAACATAAATAGAATATGAAATATGGTAATATTGACTAACTTCAATTACACAGCATTCTTCTATTCATTAAGAGCCTCTGGCAACCCACCACCAGCCACATTTCATACAGATGTGAAGAATTAAACAAACTAACCAACTCTGTCCAGGCATTCCTGAAGCTACTATCTAAAACAGTTGTTTAACTCTTAAACTGGGTTAATGGTCTTGGATTTTGATTGGTCAATTCCCACCAGGCCACATCACCACGTGTTTCCTCCACAGATCCACCGGCTAAAGCTGCTAGCAGCACAGCATCCTTATAACCAACCCATCTCAACTAGAGAAGACTGGTAACTAACTTACCAAAGCGCTACAGATTGAAGCTTATTAGAAAAACGTCAGAATTTAAACTAGCATGGGTAACGTTAACTACAGACATCAGATCATTTCATCCTAATCATGCTCGAACATGTGCCATATTTACATCTCCACATCCAATTCGCATTAAAAATAATTTAGTTAAATAAACCGGATTTTTTAATTTTTCCGACAATGTGATCAGACCCCCCCCCCCCCCAAAAAAAAACTTACCCGCCAGATCAGACCAACTATCATCATCATCATCCTCTTCCTCCCAACATGAGAAAATACGCTCAAGACAACATTTCCAACTACTGTAACCGAACAAACAAACCTTTAAACATTAAAACCCCAGTTTGGTTTGTCCGTTTAACGGCTAAACCTGAATTTATTCGATATTTAAAAGACGAACAGCCATTTTCATCTCCATCATGGAGGAGTCTGTCTCAATGGCTGCTGACTGACGGACTGAGCGCTTAGCTCGCGAGCTAACGTAAACATCTCGATTCGTGTTAAATCTCGACTCAGGTACTAATTTATCTTCTAGAATGAACAAAAAGAGGTTTATAAACGGTCTCTCGGCGGTATGGTCTCTTACCGAGAGCCCGATGTGCAGAGGTCTGTCTGAGGCGGTCCTGCTGCGCAGTGAACAGCGCGAGACTCCCGCTCTGATGGCGCTAAAAGGGAAAGAGATCCCGCCGCGTGCGCTCATATACATCTGGCGTCACTACGTAAAACAGGTCGCGCTTTTACTAATCCTAATACGGCGAAGGCGGGGCTCATGAATATTAATTTCGTACCGCGATACTCGAGCTCTAGCGCTATTCTCATGGGACGTTGGCACGCAAACGTCTTGCACGTTAGCTAATTAATATTCATGAGCTCCGCCTTGGCCATAGTAAGATTTGGAAATATGCCACTAGGACAACAGCGAGCGCAAAGGGAGGGGCTGCCGGAAATGGTTTAGGGGGGCATGCCATTGTTCCAGAGCGGGCTGGGGTGGAGGTTCCCGCCAAAGCACTTGCCATAAAATATTTTAAAACTAAAATATCTATCTATCTATCTATGTCTGACAAAACAAACTTGGAAACATTTTGTTGAAACTAATTTTATGACAATCTGATAACACTTCTTCTTGGTAGGCAAAGTGTTAGGGCACTGTCAAATTTGTAAGATTATAAATAGAGTCATTGTTCTGTGCGCTTAGAAGAAACAAGACTGGAATGCCAGAAACCTGGAGCAAAAACTACTCAGCTTAGAAAGTAAGGTTGATTTGCACTAAATTGCACTGATTTCACTTAGAAAAACTAAAAATACATGGCAGAAAGTGCAGTATTAAACTGAATATTAATAAGCCTTGATATTTTGAAATAGCAGTTTATTAGAAGGTTTTGGTAGTGTTTCTATAAAACCTAAAGACCTCTGACTTGACCTCATTGAGCCGCAGCGATTTCTCACACTCATCTACTGTTGCTCTCTTTATTAGAGGCGTGAAACTGGAAAAAAAACTAAACAGGCAACAGAAAGAAATGTTGAGTTTAGAAGCATCTTTAAGTATTATAAATGCTCTGAGGAAAGAGCCTCGCACCAAACAGACGGCAAAAAAACACCATGCAACAGAAGAAAATGATATTAAAGATCAGGAGAGATGACGTCAGTGTACACCTATTTTTTTATCTACTTATAATAATGTTTTATTTATTTAGCCTTTTAATCAGCTTATGATATGCAAATGAGCCTAGAATCTTAGATCAGAGACAAAAATGGTTGCATGAATATTGCGGCTTAGAAATTATTATTTAAACCTGAAGAGACATGCATGATATCCTTTATTAAGACATATAACTGCATAACTAAGTATTCTTAATATATGCAAATGCAGAGATATCAACGTTCAAAATGTTAACCTGAACGTTAGCACAATGTTCTTAGAACATATTTTTGTTAGCTGGGATCACATCATCTGGAGAAAAACAGGCTGTTTCATTACTTCAAGGGAGGACGTTTATGGTGAATATGTTCATGGTGAGACGGCTGATATTTAATAACCTACACATGACCTTTTAATCAGCATCCAGTTTACTGCAGACACTAGACTGACTCCCAGCCAACAAAAATATGTTCTAAGAACACTTAGCTAACTTTCCCAGTGAAACATTATTTTAGAATGTTCAAAATGTCCAGTATTTTTAAAAATAGTTTTTCTTATAAGAACATTCCATGTGATCATTTTGCACATATTATGGGAACGTTACATTTGAATGTTCCACTGAAACAAGTGGTAACATTTAAAAAAAACAGTAGACGAACATACGGCGTGAAAAACGTCCCATGAATGATATGATAAATACCTTTTTTTAGAACATTATTAAAGACCAGATAACTTTGAATGAAGATCATATTAAAGAATGTTTGTTCATAACTTTGAAAAAATCTTGCCAGAACGTTCTGAGAACATTCTCTGTTAGCTGGTAACAAAATCTAGCTCTCAAAGGGATAGTTCACCCAAAAATGAGAATTCTGTCATCATTTACTCACCCTGAAGTTGTTCCAAACCTGTGTTTCTTTCTTCTGCTGATCAAACAGTTGACGGTAGCCATTGACTTCCATAGTATATCACTGTAAAAAAAATCCGTAAAATTTACGGATGTAATGTCCAATACAGTTTTTCACCGTATATAGTAGGGGAATTTACTGTTAACCATTTAACAGGTTTTTACTGTAGCATTTTTACAGTCTTTTACCGTTAAATTCACGGTCATTTTTTACAGCAGAAAAAAAATACTATAAGTCAATGGCTACCGTCAACAGTTTGGTTAGCAGCATTCTTTAAAACATCTTCTTTTGTGTTCAACAGAAGAAGAAACTCATACAGGTTTGAAACAACTTCAGGGTGAGTAAATGACAGAATATTCATATTCTTTTAAAGGAATTTCTCAAATAAAATCAGATGGGATTCAGGCATTCCATTCAAGCACCCTTAAAGTAGTCTATATGACTTCTGCGCTGTATTTGAGTGAGTTAATGATGACAAAAATGCATGAACTCTTATTTAAACTGAATATTTCAGCTAATAGCGTCTGTGACTCGGGGAATGAAAGCGCGTGTCGTCCTCTCACCATTTATTGTTCCTCTGTAACTATCATCTAGCGCTGAGACTTCAACCCTGGCCGCTCGATATCCTGCTGACAGTAAGAGGAGCTGACATATAGATGCCCACAGTTTTTAAAAATTAATGCAGTGACAGAGACACAGTTAACCCGTCAGCGGCTGCATCTGTGTAACACTCACACACACTCACACTGTAACTTAGTGACAGGGTTACAAAAGAGACGAGGACAGGTGTTCACCCAAACACATGCTTCATAGACATACAGAAACAGATACAAAACACCTGATCAATGTGAGCAAAACAGGCCTTCATGATTTAGATCTAATTACTGAGGCTCATACAAATTAACTGTGATAATAAAATATTCATAAAACATTAATAAAATATTAATGTAAATATAAAATAAAATATAATAATAATAAAATATAAAAAATATATATTTTGTCAATTTTCAAGAAATTCTTATTTAGTTGCAAAAAGGAAAATTAAGATTTTCATACGTTAACTTGATGTAGTAAAATAAATAAAAATAAAACTGAAATACAAATTATGTATTTCAACAGCGGCAAGGAACCAAAACTCCATCGGTGACAGAATGGAGACGAAAGGGAGTGGAAAGAAGTAGAACTTATTTGCTCCCACCCCCAATTAATTCCCATATATTACACCATACGGTTGCTGCCATTGTCTGTTACTAATAATTTATGTGATATTATAATAGTTATATACAAATACCCAAATACAATATGTCCGTCTCAATAATCACAATAATACATTATAATAATCCTCATTATCATAAACATTCTAATATGTCCCAGTATTTATAATAATCATGAAATATATAAAATATAACCATATCCTATTATATTGTTAAATCACAGTTTTATAATAACTGTCATTATCATTATTATTATTTGCTCAGCTATGTAATCGTATTCCGTTCTGTTGTAATTATATCACCATTTATAGTATCAATAGCTTACTTTTTTATTTCAGATGTTCCCACATCCCCTCAGATTATAGCCCCCCTCTCTTCCTGTAAAGAACTTTTGAATATTGCCCGGTAGTTTATTTTTGTTGGCTTTATACAAGAGTTGTGCAGTATAAAAATCAACTAAATCAAAAAGTTTTAATAGTCTGGATTGCAGAAATAATATATTTGTGTGATCAAAATATCCCACCTTATGTATGATTCTAACTGCACGTTTTTGAAGTATGAAGAGGGGATGTAGTGAACTTTTATAGTTATTGCCCCAAACTTCTATACAATAAGTAGGGCAAAACTAATGAACAATACAATATATATAATGCATTATATTCCAGGACATATTTAACTTTATTAATTATATAGATACTTTTGGATAATTTACCTTGTATGTATCTGATGTGTGTTTTCCAGCTTAATTTACTGTCAATAGTTATCCCTAAGAATTTAATTTCTGACACTTTTTCTATTGCAACACCATCTATATTTATTAATACTTCTGAGTTTTCTTTATAATTGCCAAACATCATTACTTTAGTTTTATTTAAATTCAGAGATAATTTATTAACATCCATCCATGTTTTTAGTTTTACTAATTCTTTATTTACTATATTTATAAGTGTATTATAATTATCACTAGAATAGAATATATTAGTATCATCAGCAAATAATATCAGTTTCAATAATTTAGATACATGGAATATGTAATTTATATATAAATTAAATAACTTAGGACCCAATACTGATCCTTGTGGGACCCCTCAAGCAATGCCCAGACACTGTGACGTAAACCCGCCCAACTTCACAAACTGTTGTCTTTCAGTTAAATAACTTTTGATCCAGTTCAAAGCCACTCCCCTAATGCCATATCTTTCCAGTTTATTGAGTAAGATTGAATGATTGAGTGTATCAAAGGCTTTCCTTAAATCAATAAATATTCCAACTGCATATTTTTTTCTGTCTAGGGTGTTTGTGATTTCCTCCACAGCTTCAATTATGGCCATTGATGTTGACCTCTTTGCTCTAAAACCATACTGACTTTCATTTATTATATCATATTTATCTATAAATATTTCTAATCTATCGTTAAATAATTTCTCTAAAATTGTTGAAAATTGAGGTAGCAGAGAGACAGGTTTATAGTCTGTGAAGATGTGCTTGTTTCCATTTTTATACATTGGTATTACTTTTGCAATTTTCATTTTATTTGGAAATATTCCAGTCTGAAATGATTCATTGCATATGTACGTTAGAGGTTTTGAAATACTATTTATTACTTTTTTAATTAGTGTCATATCTATGTCATAACAATCAGTAGATGTTTTATTTTTGCATTTATTAACAATAGTTTTAATCTCTGTCTCACTCACAT
>NW_015549605.1:5787141-5788365 GCF_001515605.1 Sinocyclocheilus anshuiensis | reverse complement strand
GTTAGAGGTTTTGAAATACTATTTATTACTTTTTTAATTAGTGTCATATCTATGTCATAACAATCAGTAGATGTTTTATTTTTGCATTTATTAACAATAGTTTTAATCTCTGTCTCACTCACATCAGAGAGAAAGATGGTCTTCGGTGGTTAACTGGTGTTAAGATGGTTAACTAAATTTTAAATGAAAGGAATGCATGCATGCATATTGTACAAACAAGATATATAATACATTACATAAACAAGTAGCAGTACTATTCTCTTGATACCACTGATGCCTGTTAGAGTATCTATGACCCAACACGACTCCTATGTTCTTCACTGGATATATGATGATGCATGTGCACATGGTCTGTTTGTGGCTCAAAGATTTGACCACAAGGTGTTTGTCAGGATGGAGCAGATGAGGTCCAATAATTACAGACTCGGCAGAAGCTTGTGTTTGATTTGTCAATGTTACACGGCCCTCAGTGCAACATAATCCAGCGGCACAGGACATTCACAGAGCGCCCACTGCACAAACACAACAGGAAGGTCTCCATCCACCCACTCCTGAAGCACTTCCAGGGGATTTTAATGCTCCGCAGGTGGGAGGCGTGGAAACATCACACCTTTGTGTATCTGCACGTCTGCAAAGAATCAGAATGAGGAAGATGGCATGTGTTCAAATATCGACGGCCCTCCGAAGAGTGTAAACAGGATTCCCCCGCCAGACGGGATGATGGGATAATCTTAGAGCATTTGGAGGACTGGTGGAGCAGTACTGCACCGTCCCCATGGCAACACGCCCGGCCGAGATGAGGAAATATGACATCACTGTTACAGGAGCTTAGAGCCAATATGAGTGAGGCTAAAATATTGTTATTTTGAGAGATCAAACCTTTTGCATGTGAAATGCATTTTCTTTTCAATGTCTATGCCAGTTTCTTTTCCCATTGCATTATTTGCATATAATTGTATCGTGTTTGCATCATCAGTGTGAGTATAGCAGCAGCTGTTCTCCACTGCAACTCACTATTCTGACTCAAGAGGAGGAGATGGCAGTTTTGTTATAAAATTATAAAATAAAATAAAATAAAATAAAATAAAATAAAATAAAATAAAATAAAATAAAATAAAATAAAATAAAATAAAATAAAATAAAATAAAATAAAATAAAATAAAATAAAATAAAATAAAATAAAATAAAATAAAATAAAATAAAATAAAATAAAATAAAATAAAA
>NW_015549605.1:5769682-5786955 GCF_001515605.1 Sinocyclocheilus anshuiensis | reverse complement strand
AAATAAAATAAAAAATAAAATAAAATAAAATAAAATAAAATAAAATAAAATAAAAGCATTCAAGTGCTATAATAAATTAAGTTAAAATAAGATTAAATAAAATAAAAAATACGTAATGAGCTTTCAAGTGCTAACATAAATGTAAACAACAAATAATACAAAACAAAACACAAAAAACAAACAAAACAAAACAATAAAATAAAAACAAAAAACATATATAATGAAATATTTCAGTATGTTGCTTGGAATAAAAAATAAATTGTATTATACATTTTGCAGTCAGGTGGTATAGCTATGACATTGTCCAGCAGGGACTTCACTCTTCAGCTTTCTCAAGTGGATAAATGAACTTCAGTGTTTGGTAAACAGACTCTGGCTGCTGGAGTTCAGTGTGGGCTGGAGCAGAAGTGTGTTAGTAGTGTGGGTGAGCAGCACAGATGAGGGTTCGGGGTGCGTGTTGTTATTTCTGGTGGTATTTCAGAAGGTGTTTCCCCTGTACATGCCAGCACCTCATGACTTATTCATGCAGATTTGGTTTTTGCGCTCTCGCACGCTTCTCTCTCCGGCTGCAGGTAGGAGTCGCGTCTAGAAACTGACCTCCTTCCTTCCTCTGTATACAGGGCTAAATATGCTTGACAAACACAGATCTGTCTGATGAAGTGGCTCAGCAGCGTATGGAGCGTTCGCTCATGAACCCTGGACTGAAAATACAGGTGCATCTCAATAAATTAGAATGTCGTGGAAAAGTTCATTTATTTCAGTAATTCAACTCAAATTGTGAAACTCGTGTATTAAATAAATTCAATGCACACAGACTGAAGCAGTTTAAGTCTTTGGTTCTTTTAATTGTGATGATTTTGGCTCACATTTAACAAAAACCCACCAAAATGAGAAACAAGAGACCAAAACATGCAGATGAGCTGAAGGCCACGGTCAAAGAAACTTGGGCTTCCAAACCACCTCAGCAGTGCCACAAACTGATCACCTCCATGCCACGCCGAATTGAGGCAGTAATTAAAGCAAAAGGAGCCCCTACCAAGTATTGAGTACATGTACAGTAAATGAACATACTTTCCAGAAGGCCAACAATTCACTAAAAATGTTTTTTTATTGGTCTTATGAAGTATTCTAATTTGTTGAGATAGTGAATTGGTGGGTTTTTGTTAAATGTGAGCCAAAATCATCACAATTAAAAGAACCAAAGACTTAAACTACTTCAGTCTGTGTGCACTGAATTTATTTAATACACGAGTTTCACAATTTGAGTTGAATTACTGAAATAAATTAACTTTTCCACGACATTCTAATTTATTGAGATGCACCTGTAGCTGTCAGCATCAGCATTCAAAGAGTCCTCCACACCAGAGTGTTTTCTGTTTTCCATGAATAATTAATTTAACACGGAGTCTGTAAAGTCCATATGTCACATGAATCAACACATTTCTGTGGTGTTAATTATGGACTAATTAATGGACAAATAGCGCTTTTCTGCACAGCATGTTAATGTCACAATGTACTTGGATGGCTGGTGAAGAACAGCTATATGATTCAATGGATCTCAGCTGGTTTTGCTTCAGAAACCAGTTTTTAGGTTAGACCATCAAATGGCAACACAAACATACCAGATTCTTTTCAAACCATCAAACAAAAATCATCTTAAAAACAAGCAATTTATTAATAGCCTGTGTCTTTTATTGCTTGGGTGAAGTTTTTGGTTTTGAAGATGATGTGATATTTTCAGTAGGCCTATAGGCCTTTTGCTTTTACACTTTACTACTTTTCAAAGCATAATCATTTACTTTCTACTTTTGTTATTTTCAACTGGAGAAATCGCGACTCAGTGACTCTTGAATGAATCAATCTTTTTTTTTTATTAAAATATTTACTGTACTGTACTGTTGTTTGTGAAGTAAATCTGAGGTAGGCCTATTAATGGGTATTTTGAGTTGAAGAATGGAGCATACTGTATATAAAATTGCAAGAAAATAAGCGAAATAAATCATTCTTATGAGCCGATTCTTTTCGATGAACCTGTTGGATCGGTTCACACAACGGTTCATTTGCGAGTGGGACCGATCCGATTGCAGATGTCATCAAGTCAACAGCTGACTGATTCAGTGATTCATTCAGAGTCATTGAACTGCTTTGGTTTGACTCAAGCCGAGAAATCGGACGATTTGATTAATGGAGCTAAAAGTAAGTTACTAACGTCACATTTTTGTAGGCCTATTGCTTATTGTGAATGAAAATCATGTTTAGGCTGACTTTAAGTCGTTTGTGACTTAAATCTGAGGTATTAATGGGTATTTTGTGCAAAATAATTGAGCATAGGCCATAAAATTGCAAAAAAAAAACTAAACTAAACTAGACGCTAAAAATAACTATAAAATAAAAGTCTAAAACATAGGCCCATATTAAAAACGTTTACACTAGCGTATACATGAGCTCAAATATAGCCTATTAAATGCCACAAAACTCCCATTTTGATATCATGAGGTCTTCCAGAGATCTGCTCTGGATTTAATCAACAGGCCGTATAAGAGCTTGAACATGCTGAAGAATAAATGTATTCAGAGTTTCTTTTTTGTTTTAGGTGGGCAGAATGTGCAATATTGTGCGTTTCATCCGAGTTGCCCGTGGAGATTCGCTCTCTCTTGCCATCTTGTCTGTGCCAGCCAGAATCTGGCTCCTCTGAAGATTTCTCTTTATTTCTTTCACCCACTCTCTCTCTATTCCTAAGCAAAAGGCGGGGGAGAGACAAACGTGAAGTGACACTGGAGACCGCTTCGCTCTCCTTCACCTGCCTGCATGTCATTTGAAGAGCTGAAGGTACAGAGAGTCACTGTCCAGCAGAGAAATGAACAAACCACTCTAATTCACTCACAATGAAGCCCAGCATGCAACTCGAAGAGAGAGAGAGAGAGAGAGAGTAGCAACGTGACTGATTCACAAGACCAGCAAAGAATAATCATTGCTCTTTTTTGGGATCAAAAAGATAACTTGAGTAATTTTTCGTCACGTTGAAATATAAACGTGAACACATGAGTGACGCTTGCCCATGTAAAAGTTGCCGTCATGAGGCAAATGAGCACTTCTTGGATGGTTTATATGATGTTTTGGGCTCTAGATATCATTCAGATCTCCTTTAAAAAGGGGGTTTTCTTTAAAAAGCTTCCCAGCTAACAAAAAATTGAACATTTTGCTAACATTCCCATTAAGTTATTTCAGAAACATTGTTTTTGAATGTTCTCTGAACGTTCAAAACTTCCAGTTTTTTAAAATGCTTTATAAAAGCTATTTCTTGGTTATGTGAACGGTACATGAACATTCCATTTTAGAATTTTGCAAACATTATAAGAACATTACTTTTGAATGTTATCTGAACATTCTGAAACAAGTAGTAAAATTAAAAAAACATTAGATGAAAGTCCAACTAAAACATTTCAGAAAAAAATGTAATTTTATGACAACATTATTGTGCTAAAGTTTTGAGAATATTATTAAACATGTTCTCAGAACGTTCTGGCAAGGTTCTCAAAGTTACGAACAAATGTTTGTTCAGCGTTTTCTGGTCTTTAATAACGTTCTCAAAACATTAGCACAATAACATTACTTATACACCATTCACGGAACATTTTATTTCTGACATTTTTTAGTTGGACTAAACATTTTTGAATGTTAAATGTTAATTTTACTTAAATGTTACTAGGTTCACAAAAACGTTCTGAGAACATTCAAAAGTAACGTTCACATAATGTTTGCAAAAATATAAAATGGAGTTTCCCCCTAACATTCGCATAACCAATAAAAAACGTCTTTAAAACATTTAAAAAGCTGGACGTTTTGAACGTCTAGAGAACATTCGGAAATAACCCTTTCATAACTTAACGTGAACGTTAGTAAGGCATTCGTAGAACATTTTTGCGTAATAACTTTGAGCTAATATTAACATCATTGTTCATAACTTTTACAGAACCTTGTCAGAACGTTAGCCAAAGTACTGAGATAGTTCCCTGTTAGCTGCATGGGTTATAAGAACGTTTGGCTAACGTTCCCAGTAAGTTACAAAAACAGTTTCTGAATGTTCTCTGAATGCTTAAAACCTCCAGTTCTTAAAATGTTTTAAAAACGTTTTTTTCTACATATGCTATACAAATGTTAATGAGAACATTACATTTTATGCTTTTGCAAACATAATGGGAATGTTACTTTTGAATGTTCTCTGAATGATCTGAAAGTATTTACATAAAAAAAGGTTAGTTGGACATTCAACTAAAACATTATAAATAATGACTTTGCGCTATTGTTTTGAGAACATTATTAAAGACCAGATAACTCTGAACAAACGTTCTATTGATGTTACAAGAAGAATGTTTGTTTCATTTCACTTTCATTAGCCACAGTTCTCAGAATGTTGTCTGTTAACTGAGGTGTTTGAATCCCTAACCCTGAGTATGATGCTAGAGCACTTTAGCAAAGAGCTCATGAGGCTGACAGGCGTGAATCCGGATGACTGAATCCAAATGCTTTAGTCACACATACTATTAAATGGAGCAAATGGACGACGGAAGCACATCCTGCTCGTTTCCACTTGGGCCACAGAGAGTAGGAAAGCGCAGTTGGCAGCTATTAATGACCTTATTTAGCAGCTCATCCACTATTTATAACCATCACAAGAGCCCAGCGCTGTGAAAGCAAACAGTCTGAATATATATGTTTGATAATCAGAGGCTGAAGCACACACTGAGTGTGCTATTGTGACAGACAGTCGTCTGTGCTAATGCTGTGTAAATCCCTGAGCTGAAAGAGAGCTCGGCCACAGCACTTCTTTTATCTGCTGCGATTCCAGCGAGAATAAAGCCTCTGCTGAGGCAGCGCTCCCATGACGGCCAGGGCCATTCCTGGTTTTTAAAGAGACGCGCGCGTCTCCCTGCTAAAGTGCGTTCAGTGTCAGATAAAAGAGAAGAAACAGAAGAGGTCTGAACCTCTACTGGTGCAGACTGTAAGAGAAATCACAGATAGCTAGAAAAAAAATAGTGATAATAGTGCAAAATTACCCCTGTAAAGGATGACATATTAAGTAATAGTCAGAAAAAAATCTCTCTCTCTCTTTTTTTAAATGGAACATCTTATTGAACCTTTAGACCCAAAAAAAAAAAATTAAAAATGAATAAAAAAATAATATGAAAATTAAAAAATATATTAAATAGAAAACAAATGCATTACAAAACAAAATAGAAAAATAATTAAAGTTTGCATATGTGTTTTTGTTGAGCAATTATAAGCTTTTATGGCTCCTATAGTCTGATATATGGAGGAAAAAACAGCTCAATTTTATTCAGAAGCCCAAACTGAGCAAAACTGCAATTTGGGGCAGATGCTAATATTAACATGGCCAAAAAGTGATGAAATTCTGATGCTTGTAATGTAAATCAATGAGACCTTTATAACAGAATAGCAGATACTTACATAAAATGATATGAATATCAGTGGTCACTCTGTATCTGCAATAATATGTCTAAGTGAGATGAGATTGAAATGATCCAAACATATAATGCAATGCAATCCAGTGCTGATTGAGAGATGAAGAAATAAATGTTCTTGATGTTCTGGAGGCTTGGGAAGATCATTCCTCCACTGAGGAACAGTGAAAGTAAAGCTTCTGGAAACAAATGTTCCTCAAAAGATCCTGATGATCAGATTTGAGACGCACTGATTTTTCTACAAAATGATTCAATCAAGTAAAGCCGAGCTGCTTCAGGCCAGTAAGTGTTTAAATTGAAATATTACTAGTTATTCTTACATTTACTTTATAAAAATCAGCTTTGACAGCAAAAAAACACGTGACGCACCAGCTGAAGGACGTTTGAAAAATGATACTAAAAGACCTTTTACTTGATAAAAAACAAAAAACTCTAAATGATCAATCAGATGGCAGAAGGCATGTAGTAGATCACGGTTTTTCAGCAAAAGTTTGATCAGAAAGATCAGTGTATCAAATATTCGAAAGTAGACTGATATCAGAGCAATGAGATGCTTTTATATGCATAAAGTGTCTATTTGAAACCCAAATGAGATGATCAGGCTGAGCCTTTTTGTGTTCCAAATAAACTCGTGTAAAAATAACTCAAATTACTGGTGGTGTATTTTGCTGTTATGTAAAGCACATGACGGAGCTGCATGAGTGATGACGTGATTACGTAATAACGTCGCTCTCCTCAGCGCGCTTGGCTGTTTCTCCTCTGTTTCGTGTCTCTGTATGTCCTGCAGGATCAGACAAAAGCCCCAACATCTTGAGATATTGGCGGAGACGGTTTCTTAGCAACGCTAGAAAACACCGGACCTGAAGGAAACCCACTTATTCGACTATAGCATTAGATCCAGAGATGAGAGATCAACAGAATCGTCTCTCGCCTTGCTATTAATAATTGAGTGCAGATGAACTTTCAGCTCTGAGGAATCCACATTCAGCGCTCTTATTTCACATTTCTGTCAGCCTGATAAAGAAAAACACACTGATTTTGCACAAACTCGGCACAGACCTGCCTGTTCTGACTGCACTGTATCGAAGTGATCGAGACCCAAAGCCAAATTGTAATCTGTTACTGATTCCAAATTACATGACAAAAATTGTAGTTCCTAACATTACACATTTTAGGTAATATAGTCAGACTACTTTTAGATTAGTTTTGACCTAACTTGTTTATCACATTGATTTAAAGTTTCATAATGTTGTACCATATTGATATAAAGAGTAAGAAAATATATTCTATTTGTTGTTAGCAACAACTTGAAGTGCATTAAATATATATTATGTCAAGGTTTCCCAAACTGGGTTTGTGAAGGAACTGCACGGGGTTTATGAGTTTAATGAAAAGCTAATAATTAATGAAATCATACACTTTTTCAATTAAAACAATTAATTTTAAAATAATCGAAATAAAACACTTACTGAAAAAATGAAATATTTTATTTGTTTACCTGCATGCCATGTGACCGTATTCAACGTCAGAGAACTGTGAACATTCAAATGTCATACTTCATTATTCAAATATTTATTTTAAAATCTCAGCAAATAAAAATGTATTAGATGATAGAGGATCAGATGACAAAAAAAGTTGGTCAATTTGTGCATTTTAATGTGTTTTAAAGACTAACGCCTTCCAAAGTAATACATGGTAAAATAACCGACTGAGTGATAATTCAAATAAAAATGAATGTGTTCATCAGTATTGATGGAGGTTAAAGGTCCCATATTGTCAAAACTGAAATTTCCTGGCTTTTTTTCACAATAACAGGTCTAGGGGCTATGTAACTACCATATAAGTTTCAAGTGGTTGGCCTGGCCGTGCGTCACTCAGAAAACAACAGGCCAATCAGAAGAGAGGCTCATGAATATTAATTAGACAGGCCAAAATCCACCTGTTCTCAGCAGAGCTCCAGAGAGAGGAGCTGTAAATATATTGAGATGGTTTTTGGTACTTATACCACAACTATATATTATTAAGGACATCAAAACCTAAAATAAAACTCCAGAAAGGTGTCAAATATGTGACCTTTAAACCTCAAATGCTGTGTAGCCACCTGACTAGTGACTGATCTCTGTGAATATCCACAGAACTGGAAGACTTTCTGAGTCCATGTAAGCGGCAGGCTATTTTGGAAAGGAAAATTTTAAACATGAAAAAGAGGAATTAGGGAGAATCAAAAAATTGTTATTCTGTAAATAATATATAATCCCTAAGAAAGTAATTCTGATTACGAGTATTTAATATACTCTAATTACAAGTACTTGATTTGTGGAATCTGATTATGTAATCCAGATTACATGTAATCAGTTACCCAGCTCTTTCTAGACCACCTAACAACACCCTAGCAACCATTTAGAGAACCCTAGCAACCACCTGGCAAGGCTAAATACCCTTCAAATTTCAAATGTCTACCCAAAGTGGCAGTCTAAAGTGATTTAGACAATCACCTGCCTGACTTTCACACGTTCAGCAAACAACAGCATCATTCAGTATTCAGCTCGAAATCAGGACCCACTTCACGCACTTCAACAGTCCTCACATGAACAATACCGTCAGAATGAACTACATGAGTCACTCTCTCTGCGCACATTTATCAAAGCAACACTTATACACTTTCTAACCCAGTAATCGTCCTTTTGATTATTCATGAAAAATTGCAAAAACAGACCATGTTTCAATCAAACATCACCTAGGTTATTTGTGGTGTTTGCTAAGTCAAGCATATAGCTCAATTTAATGATTCAAACAAACCTCTTAATAAATATGAAACACATAAGTGCATAATCATGTGCCTTGTTAAAGATATTTAAATATATATTTACCTTATTCTTCAACGCTGAAGCAGGCTTATGGGCGAGACTTCCGGTTCATTAGCTGCTATAGAGAAATAACGAAGAGTAACAAGGTGCAGTAAACGGTAAAACTGTTTGCACTACAAACCAGTGTGTTCATAATTAAGATAATACATTAAAATAATATGGTAAGAACCAGCAATTTGCAATATCAAGCTAAAAATAGCTGGAATTGGACGCGGATGGAGACCGGAAGCCAGATCCATAAAATTTACAAATGGTTGCCTGCTCTTACGGGAAGAATAAGGTGGATATATCTCGAAATAAAAGTTACCTGAAAAATATGAAGAGTTTATTTGCAATAACAGATAACTCCGTTTTTATTAATTTTTCATAAATCATGTTTTTATTGTGTTATCATGTTTTTGTGATAGCTAGCTGTATTTTATTTGAGTTGTTATTATTTAATCAAAACAACCCAACTTCAGTTTGATTGATATTAATTGGAATGCAGGATAAAAAAAAAACAAACATGATTTTTGAACATTTTTAAAAACAGTTATCTGGTTTTGCAAATGAACTCTTCAAATGATCTTTTATCCTGCGACAGAAATAAGCAATAAAACGCCTAAAACTAATAAACAAAAAGTTAGTAATAAAAACTAAAAGACGTTTTTTTTTTATGTCAAACACACAACAAAGTTACTAAAACTTTAACCAAAATTAAAGTGAAAAATATAAAAATAAAATTGAATGCAAAATATCCGAGACTCCACCAACAACCAGTGCGAATAAAACCAGACTAGTGCTGTGTAACTGCAGCAGGCCAACCTACAAACCTCCCAAAAACAACTAAATCTGACTTCACCATCAACCATAATGCCTTAAACAGAGAAGATTTTGCATAAGCGCATAATTACATCATATAAGTTTTTATAGGATCCAAAACGTGGGACTAGAATTTAATGTTGTATAAATGATACTTTTACATATATTATATTTACAGGATATATATTTATAAATTATTATTATTATTTATTAGACTAGTGTTGTATTTGATTTGTTACTACTAAATATTTACTCCAATATTGTTGTTTGACGTAAGCAGTGTAAATGTTTTCGTAATGCTAGGAACTCAATTGAAGTGAAGTCTATGAGCGCCCTCTGCTGGTTATTAGAGTAAATGCATCGAAAAGGACAGATTTTCTAGAGTGAACATATCTGTCAATATCAGATACACAAAACGGTATCATTAATGAAAGCCTTTAGTTAAAATGAAATAAAAAAACGAAAACAAAAAAAATGAAAAAATAAACATTAAAAATATTTTCATGACTCTCATACTAACTTGAAATGGCCACAAATTAAATTGTTTTGATACGTGGTCTATTATAATAAAAACATAAAAACCTTAAATATATAAAACATAAACTTAAAATGTATGATTCAAACTTAAAAGGTAAAAAATAAATGGTCTTTTATAGTAGAAAAAAATATATTAAAATATTTTTATGGCTCTGTAAAACCTAAAAGCACCACACATTACTTTATGTTTTCAATAAATGGCCTAATATAATAGAAAATATATTATTAAAGTATTTTATGGCTCTGTAACTTAAAAGGTACACAATTTGAGTTTTTAATAAATTGTTATAAAACTCAAAATGTTACAATTGAACACAAGTATTAGACTGTGCTAAGATATTTAACACAATTTTAATTTTTGTAAACGTTTAAATTATACTAGTTAGCACATCAACTATGAAATAAAAATTATTATTAATAATAATAATTAAAAGTAACATAAAAACAAACTAAATAAAATAATACTCATTCTAGAAAAAGTGTAAAAATGAACAGAAATAAACTGAAAATACAAATTTAATTCATAAGCCTTAAATAAAGTTAATGAAAAATAACAAAATAAAATATAAATACAATAAAACGTAAAACATAAAATAAAAAAGAAATACACTGAAACTGAAATAAAAAAAGTTGTGTGAAAAATAAAAAAATAAAATTAAAGGGATAAAAATAAAAACTAAATTAAAAAGTCATTACTAGAATAACCCTGACACAATAACATAAATCAATACTGACACGTGCAAAGAAAGGAGAAGCAGGAGTTCGGTCTTTTTCATTTATTTGGTGATATGTCACAGGTGACAATAAACTTACAGGAAGTTATTTCTGTATTACAAATAAAGCATCATCTGTACATAGACTGCAGGAAACAAAAACAAAACCAACAAAGATCAACTGGAGTAAAAATGCTTTAAAAAGAGCCTGGGGCAAAAAAAAGAAAGAAAGAAAAAGAAAACAATCTAGAAGCATGAAGACGAACGCTGAACGCGATGCATGTGGAGTTTGATCCCTGGTTCAGTGGCAGACGCATGGCTAAAGAGCTCCGGGACGAATCTAAAACACCGAGCCACAAACGTCTAAATATGGCACATTCACTCGAAGTGAGAAAGAAAGACAAACCATGGTAGGAGTTCAACAGCCGGGCTCAAAATCCCTCAAACTCCGGCTGCAGGACCCGCTTGGAAAGGCACGTGGTTTTTAATAGTTATTGTGGACGTGAGCACATTCAAACATCTGATTGGACGCTGTGCGAGCAAACGAATGCTCGCAGAACAAAGACACGTGGGCTATAGGTGACGGCGTTTCTCTAGAAGTACAAAAGGAAATCGGTTCTATACTATATACAGATGTGACGTTTACACTCTAATCTACTCTCAGACTATTTGGCTTGTTAATCGTACATCTAGTCTGACGTAACAGTGGCAGACGAGAGACAAGCAACTACAAAAGTACGCAACAGTATTTCCTGCTACAGGTTTACTACGCCTAGATCTACGGTTTCCTCAGAGTAATATTAAATGTGACGCTCGCTATACTGTACACGCTTTCACTATCGTTCAAATAAATTAAACATTATTACCTTCAAACACGTATGAAATGCAGGATCCACATACTGTGTTGTTCAAATTAAGATTCATAGTGAAATTGTTCCTGGAAACAGTTTTAAATAATACAAAATCTGACCTCAACTCCAAACATCCTTCATTCGTTTAATAAAAAAAATACATAAAATACAAGTAACATCAGAAATATTGAACCCTTTTAAGTTTTATATGCGAGTGAAACTTGGGGAAAAATGTCCAGGTTGTGTTTCAGTCCCCGAAAAATTTAAAGAAATTAAAATATTTTAGTTTTAGGACAGCATTTCCATATTCTCATTACTATAACGGGTCGGTAAAATTGTATTTAAATCAGGCAGTGCATTGAATACTATTAAGTACAAATACTAATAAAACTTCATCATATTTTTTTGGATAACAGATTTTTTTTGCACTTTAGTCATGAGAATCTGGAGTGAAATGTGCTTATTTTATAATAATTGGTTTGTATATCGACAGGTGTCCTCCGCTACAGCAGGGGGCGCTGATAAAAATTAATAAAATTAAATAAAACAATGGTCTAAATGGTTAAGAGGCTGATGAGATTTCCTCGTTTTGAAGAATAAAAGTAAACAGTCATTTCTAAAACATCCCACAATGCACTTCAGTCCAATATTGGCCGTCCTTTCGCAGCGATCGCAACACAAATCCATAAAAAACGAAACCGTCTGTCGCGAGGCGATACTGACTGAAGGATGGAGTGAGGTTTCTGGGTCATTCTCGACCGTTACTTAAAGATGAAGTTGAGAAGGACCTGGAGGAAGATGAGGAAGAGGATGATGGCCACGTCTCTATGCGTCAGGAATGAGCTTTCCGTCGACGACTGACTCGCCACTCGACTCCTCAAAGCATTGACGCTCCTAGACTCCCGTGACCAGACAAACCAAAGTTAATATTGTAATTTTTCAAGTGTTTATTGATACATTTTTAATATAATAATTAGGGATGTAACGAAATCAAAATCTCACGATACGATAATATTGCGATATGAAGTCCACGATGCGGTATTTATCGCGGTATTTAAATAAAGACAAATGAAGACTTGGAATTTTTTTTTTATTTTGTACATTTTAAAGTTCAATTATTCTAATGCACTTTGAGAGTTCAAAATTAAGAGCTCCAACCCATGATCTTAACCTAGAAAACTAAAGTCAGAAAAAAGTCAATGAATTGATTTACCTGAACTTTAAAGGGGACTCAACCCTCTTTTTACTTTTTCTTTTGACTTGATGAAGAGATTAAGCCATATTGTGCTTTCAGTTATAGTTAGTTTGACAGATGCTGTGCCAAAGCATAATGGCCCAAAACACAACTTTAAAGACCTTTTATGTAAGAATAAGAAGTAAATATATTTTAAAAACTACACTTTTTGCCCAGAAGACCTATCGTTTCATATTGTCGTGTGACCACGATAATATCGAGACTATCACGATATTGATAATATCGTTACATCCCTAAAAATAATAATACGTTTATTAAGTATGAGGTGAGAAGGCGTTTCACCTGTTAATGTCTTCCTGGGTTTGTCTGATCGACTCGATGGCACTTTGGATTTCACTCAGATCTGTTCCTTTCTTTCTGAGGCGGCTGTTGTGTTTGCTCTTGTGCCCTGAATGAAAGATCATGATGAGTTTTTGGAGTGTTATTAGCATGTCTATGTGTGTGTTTGACGTACTCTCGCTGCCTGAAGAGTCCTGGCGGTCCGGCTCCGGAGACGAGCAGCCACTTTCTGGACTTTTAGGTTTGTCACTCTTATGTTTCCGCTTTTGTCCCGTCACCTAATCAAACACACACGCCGACAAGAGCAGGACATTCACATGTTTCAGTCTTTATGTTATGGTTAAGACGGTCTGAATTGTGTATGTGATTCGCAGGCATTTTTGAAAGGCTTCAAACAGGGTCCAAAATGAACTTTTTTCCACATCTGCCAATGGCAATGAGGCAAGAACAACTTTACCAGCCATACATATGAAATACTGGCCATGAAGCTGTATATTGGGTTCAAAAAAGCCTATTATCCCTATAATAATGGGATTATTGATAAACGGCAGTTTTTCCTCTTGTATATTTTTGTCACTAGCTTTGTTTTCATCTAAGTTGCAAATTTGATTTCTAATTTTTTTTATTATTAGATTAATTATTTATTTAAAAGCAAATTAAATTTTTAGTTATTTCTGTTATTAAATGTATTTATTTAAATCTTAAATTAATCTTAAATATTAAATTTAATATTTTTTAAATGCAAATGTAATTTCAAATAATTTTTATTTGTTATTTATTGTGTAAATGTAATTTCAAATTATTGTTATTTATTTTTAAATTTGTTATTTAGATGCATATTTAATCTCTACTTATTTTTATCGCATTCATTTATTTAAATGTAAATTACATTTCTGATCTTTTTATTATTACATTTATTATTTGTTTGAATGCAAATTTAATTTCCATTTTTATTATTTAACATATTTAATTTACATTTGTATATGCTTTTTATATGATATCCTAAGAAATAATTTATTTTCATTTTTTATTACACTCATTTTTGTTTAGATGCTAATTTAATTTTGTTTTTATTACATTTACATTTATTATTATTAATTTCTAATAATTTATTTATTTTTTACATTTGTTACTTGAAAGGCAAATATAATTTTGAACCTTTTTTATTATTTATTAAAATCTTTCAGAATACCACTAAAAATATTGTGAATAAAGCAGCGTTTCCACATACAAAGATTCACAAAGCAATGTTAATTTTGGACCCTAGTTGCAAAGACGCACGCCTGATGCAACCAAAAAAACAAACAAAGATCACACAGGCATGCATGCAAAAGTCACTTGCAAATGCCAAAGAGCACAAAGAAAAAACAAAAGCTGAAAATGAGACAGCGGTCATGTGACCAGGTCAGGCAGCAGATGATTGGTTGCTTTGCAGAATGCTGATTGGTTGGTTGAAGAATGGACAGAGAGCGCAGGCGGCGGCAGGCGGTGATGAGATGGAAGCAGAGAGAGGGATTGTGGGTAGAACGAGGGAGGGGTGGGGACAGAAGGACGTACCTGGCTCAGGTAATTGTCCCTCCGGGAGCCCTGCTGGGTACTGAGACTAACTACACTGGCTGAACGTACCATAGGCGTCCTGTGGCGCACTTTGGTCTGAATACAGCCGTCTTTCTCGAACTGAATCAGATCGTTCAGCGGATCCCACGGACGAGTGCTAGGACACAGAGAAACACACCGTCCTCACAGTAAACAATGCACTTCCTGTCCAGCAGGGGGCAGCAGCTGTTAACCCTGCTTCACACATACTCTGTCTGCAATGCATATGCGGTGCATATTTTTTTCTGCACCCATGTTAATGGATTATTAAAATTAATTAAAGCCTACTATGTTTCACAGTCAACACATTTGGCTTTTTGGCTAGGTTTGGACCACAAAACCAGTCATAAGGGTGAATTTAGTGAAATTGAGATTTATACATAATATATAAATAAGCTTTCCATTGATGTATGGTTTGTTAGGATAGGACAATATCTGGCCGAGATACAACTATTTGAAAATCTGGAATTTAAGGGTGCAAAAAAATTTAAATATTGAGTAAATCACCTTTAAAGTTGTCCAAATTAAGTTCTTAGCAATGCATATTACTAATCAAAAATGAAGTTTTTATATATTTACGGTAGGAAATTTACAAAATATCTTCATGGAACATGATCTTTACTTAATATCCTAATAATTTTTGGCATAAAAGAAAAATCGCTAATTTTGACCAATATAGTGTATTGTTGGCTGTTGCTACAAATATACCTTATGACTGGTTTTGTGGTCACAAAGGTTGTGTTTGTGGCAAACAGCTGCGGATCAGGAGCGGACTGCAAACTCGTCCGGTGTGAAAGCACAATGAATCCGTGCTGCTTCTGCACAGCATACATAACACACACGGACTGCATACGCACTGCAGAAGGAGTATTGTGAAACGAGCAGGCAGGCGTGACTTACTCGGCGTAGCGGTAATGCCACTCTCCGGTGACCGGGTCCTGCTCGAACAGAGCGGGCATCCACTCCTCACACTTGGCCTTGCGCTCGCGTGCCGCCTTCCTCTGAGCCTCCTCCAGGATGAACTTCTCATTGGTCGCCTCTGTCTGGTCCTTGTTATTGATGGCCCGTGTCACATGTTGCCACAGCCTGAAGATGACACAGAAACACTTCTGAAAATGTGTTAATTTTCCTAATTAGGGGTTATTTCTCTTGTTACTGAGCGTTAATGATCACTCAGAGCCCTATTAAATCCCTTTGTTTTTTCAAATTCTGTTTCAGTTTTTTTAGATTGTTTTAATCTGTTTTAGTTTTAGTAGATTTGATTCAAAATTATTTTTAAACATAAAATACATTTTCACGATACCTTTTTTCAGTTTTATTTTTTTCTGGATTCCATTTTTAATTTAATTATATAATAATACATTTATTAATTTTAAACAATAATTAAAGATTTAATAATTTAAAAATATTAAAATAATCTTTTAGGATTTTGTTTAATGTTTCTGGATTTCCATTTCTTTCTTGTTTTCTGTTTTAATTTTTCTGGATTCCATTTTAATTATAATTTTAACAAATATAAAATCATATTTCTAGATTTCTTTTTAATGGTTATATGAAAAGTTAGTATTTAAAAAGCATGTCTAATTGATTTAATTTTTATTTTTCTGGATTTTATTAAACCAATTTAATGGTTTAATAAAATATTAATAATCAAAATCATGTCTAATCAAGTGAATTCATAAAGCTAAAATAATTTAATCATTTTTTAAAACTTTGAGAATAATAGGGCCCTATGAAATGTATTCAGAGATTCTGTGATGTCTGTTTTATTTTTTCCTGGATTTTTGATTTAATACAAATGTAATAAAAACAATGCATAAAACCATGAACAATTTAATTAATTTAAAAAAATTATTTTATTTCCTTTCATTTTTAGAATTAAAGCATGGATGAAAAATGTAAGTTTGAATAACTGCATTCTTATTTTTAGTAGTAGTATTTTTGCAGTTTAATAGTATTTTTGTGGATTAATATTCACAGACACTAGTCCATTTCACAATCTGATTCATTATACAGCCCTACTTTTGATTTATTCATCAAAAATGGCCTAATTCCCATGACATTTGAGGTTTTCTGCACTGTGTAAATGAGGTGACGGGCATGGTTACCTCTCGGACTCAACCTCGACCTGTTCTTCAGGAGGGACGTTGCAGCGGATCAGACGGTTCTGCCTCAGCTCCGGCGTTGGGTTCCAGAACGTCTCCATCTCACCTGTCTTCTTATCATTGATGAAGACTTCACTGTCCTGTAAAACAAGGTCAAGGTCAAGTTTATTTACATAGCACCTTAAAAGCAACGAGTGCTGACCAAGGCGCTGCACAGCCAAAACATCAGAAATATCTACTAACAAAAGCATTAAGACAATATAAAATTTGAAATCATTAAATAAAAAGCCACGTAAGTGAGCAGAGAAACATTACCTGACGCTGATGTTAAAATGGCCAGTCTTAGCAAGGTCAAGGTCAAGGTCAAGTTTATTTATATAGCACCTTAAAAGCAACAAGTGCTGACCAAGGTGCTGCACAACCAAAACATCAGAAAAATCAACTAACAAAAGCATTAAGACGATATAACATTTGAAATCATTAAATAATACAATAAGTAATGCAAGACGTCACCAAACAAAGAAACAAAACAAAAAAGTATTTTCAAGTTAAGCAAAAGCCTGAGAAAAAAGATATGTTTTAAGAGATGATTTAAAAGAAGATAACGTAGGGGATGACCTGATGGATAAAGGCAAAGAGTTCCAGAGCATAGGACCAAGAACTGAGAAAGCTCTGTTCACTTTAGATTTTAAACAAGATTTTTGGACAATCAATAACTTCTGAGAAGACGATCTAAGCGTTCTCACAGGAGAATAGAAATGGAGAAGATCTGAAATGTAAATTGGG
>NW_015549605.1:5769051-5769672 GCF_001515605.1 Sinocyclocheilus anshuiensis | reverse complement strand
CACACACACACACACACACACACACACACACACACACATCTGACCTCTAAAAGACATCTAAGAAACTTAGTTTCAGGTCCAAATACAATTAGATCTGCTTAAAAATAGTCTTGCATAACCAGATTTGTCACTATTCCGGCTAAGAACCGCCCACTTAAGACAATTTGATTGGCATGTAAAGTGACCAAACACATTTTCGGATTTCTATGTAATATTTACCGCTGATTTCTAGTGATTTTTATGTGCAGATGGTCTGGTTTTTGACTATTATACTCACCCAGTGCCCCTCAAGTGTCGCCAGCACCTCCTTCCCGAGCTTGATCTTCCCGCTGATCTGATTCACGCTATCACTGCTGCCGAGGAACGGCTGATGGACAGGGAAATATCAGTCACGCCACTGAATCGAGTCACATGAAGCATCGCTCATTTGTGGATGTTGTGCCATTATCGGTGTAGCATTTGGTTTGTAACGGATGTGATGTGTGTGTCCTTTCTGTCGGCGCCCCACTGTTCTTCTGAATGTCACAAAAGCTTGAAAACACCCTGACATGAGTGTATAAACACACACACCTTGAGTCTGAACTCCAGCTGAGCGCTGTAGCCCGTCTTCTCACACGCGAT
>NW_015549605.1:5763217-5769015 GCF_001515605.1 Sinocyclocheilus anshuiensis | reverse complement strand
TATACAGTATATGCTATAAATAATATTTGTTTATCAATTTATTTATCAATTTAAATGCACATTATCTAATCATCTGTTTAGTGTTATATAATGCAATAATGCTTTTATTGTTATTAGTGAAAGATAAAGTGTTACCAAACTTTCATATGTTAACTAAATGTAAGACTCTAGACTGTATACTGCACACGTATCTAAACGAGTCCAAACGAGTTCCTCAACATGTAAACATACCTAGATGTGTCCCTACAGAAGACAACACAGGGCACGGGTGTTAGTGGCGCAGTATGAGCGCTGTATTCAGATACTGTTAGCTGTGTGTGTGGACAGACCTTTGCAGTGTGCGTAGGGCATGTTCATCACGTAATCCTCTCCTCTGTTCAGAAACGACAGCCTGGCTTCACCATCCAAGATGGCCGACAGAGAGTTTCCTGAGAAACACGCCAACAAACGCGCAATCAGACACGCGTGTTGCACAAAATGACGTGATTTATCATCGTATCTTCTTACCATAAAACTTGGACTTGGCCAGGATGCTGCCGCTGAGACAAAAGCCATCCTTCCTGTTGCTGACGTAAAAGGCTGAAACCGGAGGATGATGGGAAACCTGGAGGAGGACAGACACGTTATGTTGGTGTGAAGTTCAGTAGAAACTGATCTGAATTAAAGTGGGTTTTGCTGCTTGACCTGTTCAGCGATGTAGAAGGTTTTGCTGTTGGTTTCGGTGTGGATCCACAAACAGCGAAATGTTTCTCCAATTATGGGGTTGTACGGTTTCTTCAAACCCTGTCAGTGACAAAAATGATGAAAATATGACGGAAAACGACAGATTCCAGATGTCTGAAGGGCTGTTAGTGAATGTGTCTTTACCTTTGGCTTCTTGTAGAATCCAGAAATGTACCATTTGACCACTTTCTTCATACGGTTATAAGCGTTTTCCTCCACCGCCGCTCTGATGAGTTCAACAAAACACAATTACGGTAAAGTTACTGTAATAAAATGACCTAAGATCTGATTTGATGCCTTTGTGTGTATTTTTACCAGGGTTATTATTGTTAACTAACACTAAAACCATAAAAAAACATTTCTGTTTCTTAAAATAAAACAAAGTGAAAAATATTTTTTCTCTAAAATTACTAAAACTAAATAAATTAAAACTAATAAATCTAAATTAATAAATATTATTTAGACATTAAAAAGACAAACAACAAAATCAATAAACCTTGAACTAAAATTAATGTGAAAACATGAATAAAATCCAATTCAAAATATTACTACAAATAAATACTACAAAAAGCTATAATAGTATTTCAACAATACCAAAATAACATTTGTTTTGACATTTTATTTTGCCTTTACACTGAGAACTATATGTGGACAAATTGTTTATTATTGTGAGTTAGTGAGTTTAAATTCTTTTTATTATTGTTTATTATTATTATTATAAATGTAATTTATTTCATTTAATATTATTTAGTGTGATTTTACCATGTTGGTCCACTTAATTTTTAATCCATAACTATGCTAAAATTATTTTAATATAAATTAAATATAAATAATTAAAATAAATTTACCAAATTTAAATAAATTAACCAATAATAATAATAATAATAATAATAATAAACCAAAAACAAATAAACTAAATATAAATGGTTTACCATAATAAACCAAAAATAAAATAGTTAAAATATTTTTTTATAAAATAATTTTTCAACCATTTTATTATTGTTAGCAATTATGTTTTTTACATAATTTATTGTCCCTAATAAGATACTAATTTGGAACAATTTGATTACCTGTATGCTCCTCTCCAATGTTATTTTATTAATTATTTATATACTATTATAGTAGTTCGCTTTTATTTTTACATTTTCATTGTCATATTTTTCATTTTTAGTTTGTTTTAACAATTTTATGTTCTTTTGTCATTTTATTTTTTCATTTTAGAATTTATATTTAGCTCAATTTTGTTTTATTTCAGTTTTACTAATACTAGTACTTCAATTTATTATTTTTTTTAATTTCTAATTTTCGTTTTGAAAAAGATTTTCATCTAAAATTTATGTATTTTTCAGCTTTATTCTCAATCATGATTTTGTATTAGTTTTCATTTGGTTATTTGTGAATATAAAGGGGCATCTGAATACTCTGAGCTGAGCGTCTGTGTGTTACTCTCTTACTCGGACAGGAAGTCGGCGTGATAGTAGTAATCGGACAGTTTGTCCAGGAAGGACCGTGGCTCCAGGATGAAGGTGGGTAGAACCACTTTGGACAGGTCCATGCCGGGCCGAACCTGCTTCAGGAGAGTCCAGATCAGAGATTTATTCTCCTCTGATACCGTCTCTGTCTGAGCCGCTTCACCAGCCTGAAACACACACACATTGTGTTTCCATGTTTTATGGGGACATTCCATAGGCCTAATGGTTTTTATACTGTACACACTGTATGTTCTATTGCCCTACACCAACCCTACCCCTAAACCTACCCCTTACAGGAAACTTTCTGCATCTTTAGATTTTCAAAAAACTTTTTTGAAAAAAAAAAAAAAAGATTTATAAGCTTGTTTCCTCATGGGGACCTAAAAATTGTCCCCACAAGGTCAAAATTTACTGGTATTACTATCCTTGTGGGACATTTGGTCCCCATAATGTGATAAATACAACGCACACGCACGTGCACGCACACACACGCACACACGCACGCACGCATGCACACACACACACATGCACGCACACGCATGTGCACACACGCGCACGCACGCACACGCACGCATAAACAAGTACACACACACACACACACACACACACAGCTTGAATGAACAGATTTTGTCATATGCACCACAGACTTACTGTTCATCTCCCAGCTGTCTGCTGTAAAAATAGCCGTCTGAATATTGTGTTAGCATCTGTGCATCAATAACACTCCACTCCAGCCAAACGCATGTGAGGACCTCAATAATTTATGATGATAATGTCATAATTTACAGTGTTTTTAGACGAAGGACTGCATCGCTCACACACCTCTCCCAGCTCTTCATGGCTCTGCTCGATGTACGTTGTTTCCCGCAGCATCTCGTTGGGATTGAGGTCGATGTATGAGTCTTCCTGTCGCTCTGACGTGTCGCTGTCGCTCTCTTCACTTTTCTCCATCACCTCGTTTTCCCACTCCTCCTGCTCCTGCTCATTCTCACGGTCCGATTTATCTGAGTACAGGTCTGGATCCTTAAACTGGTCACTGTCGTTAAACCTGACGGATCACACAAACTCTCAGTTAGTATGCAAACACAGGACTTGCATTAATCGATGACCAGTGATGCTTTAACTACTTCAGTTTCAGTCAATATGTGCATACAGAGTGAAACAGTCAGTTCATGTAATAAAACAAACTCAAATTTGATTTGATTACTAGATGTCTTAATTTGCTTTTACACTCTTTGTTTATTAAAGTGATTATTATTTTAAATAAATAAATAATAATAAATTATAATGTATTAATTTATTTAGTTACAGTGATTTTACCCACTGTAGACACGTGTTTAAAAACTGGATTATAGGAACTTGTTATACTGTTTTCTGGAATACTTGATTCTGCCAAGTGGGATTCCAGTAAGTAAAAATCTCATTCAATTTCTCCATAGGGGATTTGATTTTTAACAATAACTTATAAACCTTTGAAGACAGACCTAGTGTGAGCTACAAGGTTATTCAATGGTAAATACTTTCTTTGAAGTCATAAGCATGCATTATTTCAACTTATTTTTAAAATCACATTTAAGACCTGAATTCCTGGTGAAAAACTACATTACCCATGATGCTGTACAGGAAATTCCACAATCAGAGAGTCTAGGCATCAAAAGAGCTTGCAGGGAACACAAACTCCCTATATATATATATATATATATATATATTAGTCGTTTTGTCCAATTTTCAAATAATTTCTGCTTGAAATCAAAGTTTGTAATGCTGTGATTAAACTCATAGCTGCTTGGTTTGGTTCATGGTTTATAATGTTTATGAAGATTTTTTTTTTTTTTAAATCTCTATGGGAAAATAAACGGGGAAAAAACACTTCCGGAATCAATTTTGCCGTAAAAGTGGACGTTAATGCACTTTATTTTAAATGTGCATTTAAACAAAGTCATTTCTAATATTGGTCATGTGCCATAAAATACAAAGAACTATCATCTTACCCAAGACTGAACTCTCACTTAAGATTTAAAGTGAAAGTCACGGCACTCCGCCGCTGAATGTCCGACATTAAAAATGAATACGCGAATGCCACTTTTTATCAGCGCTGAATAAAATATTCATCTCGAGAGCCAGTAAGATAATGTGCGTGTCTCACTGAAAGCCCTGCATGTTGTGTGCCCTCAGCAGACTGTAGAAGTTGATGTGCGAGTGCTCGGCGTTCTGCGCCGTCTCCTCTTTGCCCTCTCGGATCATCGTTCGCTTCAGCAAACTCGAGCATTTCAGAGCCAGTTCAAGAGCGTCCATCCAACAGCGGCCTGCACATATGACACATGACAGGTTTATAAAGACTGATGCTGCAGTAACATACAGCGCTCCTTCTGTAAGTCTGTGTGTTTGTGTTTGTGTCTCACCGTCTGATTCTGAAGCTGCTCTGAAGATCAGGTGGCTGCTGGGTAACGGCTGAGTGATGGAGCCCACGGCTTCTCCTTTAGGACCCTGAAACAAACATGAACATCATAGACACTTCATCCACACATAAAAACGAATATAAGTAATATAAAAAATTTGATGAATATTAAAGAGCCGATATTGTACATACTCTTATCATTTTTTTGGTATTTTATTTTTGTTATTATTATTGTTTTTATACCTTCCTTTTATTTTAAAATATATATTTATTTAATTTTATTTGATACACACAGTTTAATAGATGTTTGAATAAAGAAATTAATACTTTTTTTCAGTGAGGATGAATTAAATTGATCAAAAGTGACACTAAAGACATTTATAATGTTCCAAAGATTCAATAAATAAATAAATAAATGCTTGTTCTTTTGAACCTTCGATTAAATTCTTTCTGAAGAATCCTGTAAATATTTTTTTCAAAAAAAATAAATCATAATATATTATAATAAAAACATTTTAATATAAAAATGAAATATAACAAATATTTACATTTTATTTTTATAATAAAAACATTTAATATAAAATCATATTAAAAACATATAAAAACATTTAAAAAGTTTCAATAATAAAATACAAATATTAGAATATAATATTTAAACTTTCTATTCAATTCTTTCTGAAGAATCCTGAAAAAAAAAGAAATTTACAAAAAATATTATAATATAAACAATTTAATATAAAAATATATGAAACATTAAAAAAATATTAACATTTTATTTTTTATTATAATAAAAACATTTTAATATAAAATTATATGGAATATTAAAACCATATAAAACATTACAAACGTTTTCAATAATAAAATACTAATATTAAAATATATATATATTTTTTACTTTTTATTCAATTCTTTCTATAAAAACCTAAAAAATATTTAATGTTTTATATTTCTATTTTATTTTTTATATTATATTCAATATTAATTTTAAATTTTTTTATGCATTAAATATACACATAATATATGTAGATTACTTCTTTTTTTATATTTTTTATTATGCATTTAACACTTTTTTTTAGAACTTTGAATATATATATACAGTATCCCACAGAAGTGAGTACACTCCTCACATTTTTGTAAATATTTTATTATATCTTTTCATGTGACAACACTGAAGAAATGACACTTTGCTACAATGTAAAGTAGTG
>NW_015549605.1:5759927-5763162 GCF_001515605.1 Sinocyclocheilus anshuiensis | reverse complement strand
CTCCTCAACCACCACCAGTGTGCAGCATCCACTTGGATGATGCGACGGCAGCCACAGGACAACGGCACCAGTGCGCTCACCACACACCAGCTACAGGTGGAGAGGAGAGAGAGTCATAGAGCCAATCAAGTGGTTGGGGATTATTAGGAGGCCATGACTGACAAAGGCCAGGGGGGCAACTGGTCAAGACACCGGGGTTAAACCCCTACTCTTTACGAGAAGTGCCATGGGATTTTTAATGACCACAGAGAGTCAGGACCTCGGTTTAACGTCTCATCCGAAAGACGGATTAGACATTAATGGCTGTGTGTTGAGTTATTTTGAGGGGACATCAAATTTACACTGTTATACAAGCTGTACACTCACTACTTTACATTGTAGCAAAGTGTCATTTCTTCAGTGTTGTCACATGAAAAGATATAATAAAATATTTACAAAAATGTGAGGGGTGTACTCACTTCTGTGAGATATTGTATATATATAAATATTTTTTTTTTATTTAATTTTTTAATTAGGACCCCAAAATAATTAAAACCCCCCTTTGAAAACCCCTTTTAATAATTAAATCATAATGCAAATAATGCAAATCCAAAAATGTTCATCTTAATCTGAATGGCTCCCGCTGAGTTTTCTCTGTACCTTGACGGCCCAGATGGACTGTTCGAGCGGATGGAAGAGCTTGAAGCAGAAGCCGTCCTTCTTGGAGGGTCTCTCGATGAGCTCGCAGGCGTTGAGCAGGACGGTCCCGACCCACTGGCCGTTCTTATTGGTTTTATAGATGAGCAGGACTCCTGGCTTCAGCACACACCACAGCTTGGTCCAGCTCTTCAGCGTGCCTCGGATCTGAAAGAGAAAGAGCGACTCGTACAGGACTGGATGTTTCCTCATGTGGGCTGATCGAAAGCTAAGATCGATTTAACCTCCTTTCCTCCAGACCCTGCAGCTCTTTTTTCACATATTATCATCAATGTGACTATTACTGTGATTATTAGCATGAGTTGTTTACCCCTGCAGCGAAACAGAAAGACTGACAAGTGCTGTTCACTTTTTAATCATGTTTTCGTCTCTTTGGATTTACTACCAAAACTTAATGCATCGGTCAGCTCTGGATGCACTACAACAGATTTAATAAAAAATTAGACAATTTTGAGACCATTTATGCAGAGATGTGCATTAAATGGACATGCATTATAAAGCATGCATTATTCAAACAAGATTTTGCACCATAAAAAAGTGTGTTCTGTAAGAATAAACACATTTTAATGGCAAACCTTGAGCCAGTCGGCCATGACGATGACAGACGGATCAGTGATGGTGCTGAGCAACTCTTTAGTGGCGCGTTTCTTCTCTTCTCTGTAGTTCTTCTTTTGCACCTGAACAGACATGCATGCATGCAAAACATCACATTATTAGTCATTATCTTTAGTAATCAGAATGCATATATAAGAAATGCACAAAAAGCATGCATTGATCAATTAATGAGTGTGGCTGTACCTTGAGTGACTCCTTCTTAGTAAGTTTGTTTCCAGACACCGATACGTCTTTATCTGAGCCATTATAGAGCTTGGTTTCTGACTGCAAAACCAACATAAGGGTTAGTAATTTACACAGCATCATGCACATTATGATATTATGAGCTGTGACTTAGGTTGGGCTAAATTAATGTGGCATAATCCATACATATACATAAATTATTTATACATACACACACATGCGCACACAAATAAAATTAAAATATACAAAATAAATTAATTGATTAAAAATATTAAAACTAAAATATTTAAGAAAAAGTTATTTTATATTGTACAAATATTAAACGGTGCGTGTGTGTATATATAAATGAAACATTACCTGAAATAAAATAAAATATTAAACATTATTAGCATTCAACTAAAACATTTCTCAAATTTTTTTTAGTTTTCATTAAACTGAATTCAAAATTAATAAAAAACAATGCAGACATATTAAAAAAACACCAATATAAATAACAAAACAACAAAATTACTACAACTTTAAGTTAATTAATAAATAAATAAATAAATAAATAAAATGTACATACATGCATACATCAGGGTTATTAATGTTAAAACTGAAAATAAAATTAAAACCAGAAAAAAATAAATTTCTGTTACTTGAAATAAAATAAACATTAACTTTTATTTCAGATATATACATATTAAATAAAAAAATACATAAAAAAATATATAATAAAAATTAAATATTAAACATTATTAATAATAAATATATTTTAAAAAACATATTTCAGCTATATTCAGCCACAAAATGTATCTTTTTTTACTTTTAGTAAAAATGAATAAAAACATAATAAAAATGATGCAGACATATTATAGTATATACTGTACATACTATAACTGTATATACAGTTAAAATACAGTCATAACTAACAAGAAGCATGTAAAGTTTGAACATTTTCTCAGTTCACCTTCCAGGTGGGTCTGAACTTTTAATGTTTAATTTCACCCCGCAGCTTTTCAAAGCCGATTAGGTGAGATATCTCCATGTGGGTTAATCAGCCTTTTGAAAGCGCTCTGCCGCTTGTGTTTGACGGCTCTGTGATTTGGGATTTATTCTGGATGTCGACTGCATCTTCTAATGGTCTGTCTGGATGTAACAGCACGTCTACGACGTCCAAAACCCACCAGAGTGACTCACGCAAACCTGTGACGCAACGAGACGCGGTGACAGACAGACTGAGATTTAGCGTTTATGTGCGGTCACGAATCCGGCTTTATTTGGCCCAGACTAGCCATATCAATGCTGCAATGCATTTGATCACATTAGCGAGTGTGGGATGCTAACTGGGTTATTTCTGAGGCACTGCTCATCAGCATTCGCCCCCCTGCTGTCCCTTCACCTCTGAGACGCTCTTGACTATGTATAATTAATAAACACAGGCTGATGACTGCGGACCTGGCGACCCGTATCGATCCGATTCCAGCCCCAGAGGATCATGGGTAGGGAGGATAAACAGGAGTGTGAGTTTACCTTGCTCTTGGATATGGAGAGTGAGGAGTCTTCTTTCAGAGGCAGGATTTCCTCTTTGCCACGATCAAAACCTGCAAAAACCAAACATTATGATTCAACTCCACTGGTTAGGCTGATATTTAGCCTTATCTGAAAATAACAGGTGTAAACAACACAAATCATCATGTTTATGATGTATGTGCATACATTGTTGTAATCAGTGTGTGCTAGAGTCCCCCCCCCCCCCCCT
>NW_015549605.1:5757639-5759853 GCF_001515605.1 Sinocyclocheilus anshuiensis | reverse complement strand
CCCCCCCCCCCCCCCCCACTTATTAATGCACAACTGTGTGTTGTTTTGGTATCATCAATATACTATTCATAAAATAATATTCATATTTTGAATGAGTTTTTATTATATTTTTCATTTCTATTTTAGTTAAAGTATTAGTAATTTTGTTGTTGTTTTTTTTTTGCCATGTTTTTAATAAATATGTATATATGTCTCAAGGTTATTCTAGTTAACTAAAACTAAAACTGAAACCAAAGTTAAATTAAAAAAAAAATTACTTGAAATAAAATAAACGTTTTTGAAACGTTTTGAAAATTCAGTTTTAGTTATCTATAATAAACCTGATGCCCAGAAATAAAAAAAATGAACAAAAACATAATAATAATAATATAGTAATAAAGCATATTTTATTTTAACTAGTTGCCAGGGCAATATTTCTCATTTTAGTTTAATTTGAAGTACTAAAAATTACTAAAACTAAAAATTAAATAAAAATTAATAAAAACTGTAAACATATCAATATTAAGAAAAACTAACATGACAAAATAACACAACAAAATTACTAAAACTTAAATTAAGTAACTTTAAAATGAAACTGTAAAATAAAATAAAAAGCTGATTCAAAATATTAATAAAAACTGTAATAGTATCTCAATGATACTAAAATAACACTGCTGTGCATATAAAAATATCATAATTTTTGTTTTTTTCCCTTTCTGTGAAAAATTTATCACCAAATAAGGTTGAATATGTCATGTTATGTTATGATGCAATAAAAATAAATATTAGAAACAAATATTAGTGATAATACATATACACACACAAATATACATGAAGGATTCTCATGATACCAACACCAGTGAAATTTCACAATTCTCGATATCATCCACAAGTCTAATGATGCATGAGAGATTGGTTACACATTGCTAATATAAAACAAGTGTTAGGGCAGAAAATGCAATAAATAGTGGTTTATTTATTTAGCATTTAACACCATATCAGCACCAAAGGCCATAATCTTGGCAAATTTAACAATAACATTTAAAATAACAGTAATACTTCAATTAGTTATATACAATAATTGATATATATATCAGTGGTGTTCCGTCCATATAAGCTGTGAATGCTCCGCATACTCAGGCCATTTGAGAGAATAAGTTAAAGGGATAATTCATATAAACATGATTATAAGTTGATCCCTTGTCATTTGAAATGTAACTTAAAGCTTAAAGAGTCAGGAATAAGTAAGTACAATGATTTATTTGCCAAACGGCAGTCATTTTCTTTAAATCTACCAGTTGCAGTTGCTTCCAGGCGAGCGGATTCTCCACAGCTTTCTCGCCTCCGCTCTGTTGCTGTGACTCGTCAGGATTACAGCGTGTTCTCAGTGATTTGCTGGTCTGCAGGTGATTTCATGCACGAGGTAAGCTGTCCGCAAAGCGCTCGCCCAAGCGGAAAAATGCGCTGTTGCTGTCAGATTTCGATTGCCGAAAATCACATTGTGTTTGATGCAAAACCAACTTGACTAAATCAAAAGAAAAAAAAATTGTAACTGTATATTTTTGTTTTCTCAAGCAAAGCAAATTTTAAAAGTCCACCGAAAACATATCTTCTTACATTTTTGGTCATAGACAACACGCTGTTGCTGTCAGATCTCGATTGCCGAAAATCACATTGTGTTTGATGCAAAACCAACTTGACTAAATCAAAAGAAAAAAAACACTGTAACTATATATTTTTGTTTTCTCAAGCAAAGCAAATTTTAAAAGTCCACCGAAAACATATCTTCTTACATTTTTGGTCATAGACAACACATGTTGAAGATATACGTTATTGTCAATGTTATTGCCTAAGCATTAAAAAGTGGGCTATATAAAATTTTAATAATAACAAACATCAATGTTCCCTTTGTTTTGCGTATGCTTGTGTCGCTTACAGTTAAAGTCCTTCTCTGATTTTATTATTGTTTGCCAGGTTGCAACGTTACTTTGCAATATTTTAAATATTTTTTGGGTATTTTGCATGGTCTGTTATTGGAGTAGTGTTACCCGGGTGGGAGTTTTAACTCCTATTCACTGGGAATAAAAAAAAATCATTTAGCAGATGCAGAGACATATAGAGCGGGGGAATCCCCCCTTCTCCCCACCCTATGGTTACATATCATAACGTAACTATGTGTAAACGTTATTTGGCGGTTTTTACTTGGAAAACCAGCTATATTTTTCTTGCATTGGG
>NW_015549605.1:5746798-5757621 GCF_001515605.1 Sinocyclocheilus anshuiensis | reverse complement strand
TATACTGGGAATAAAAAAAATAATTTAGCTGATACAGAGACGTATAGAGCGGGGGAATCCCCCCCACCTCCCCACCCTCTGATTATGTATCATAACGTAACTACGTGTAAACGTTATTTGGCGGTTTTTACTTGGAAAACCAGCTATATTTTTGAGCTGTGCGAGAGCGCTTATTCTCTGCTGTCTTCACGTGCTATTGGAAACTTCCTATTTCCCACTTATTAAATTGTGAGCGCTTCATGTGAGCGCAGCTGCAGTCTTAGGCCCACCCCAAATGCTCTCATTGGTTGAGACGCGTGATGACGCGATGATAATCACAGAATCTGTGATTATTTCAGTCCCGCGACCCTGAGAAAATATCTGTGTGACGGCTATACCAACACATCTGAGTGGCGTGAGTCAGGAAATGATAAAATATAACAGATAATGTCTAAATGCTTTGTGGAGTGGCTGCTGTTGATGTTCTTTTGTACCTAACATCTGAAAGATCATCTTGTGCTTTTTTTGTGTGTGTGCCAGGGTTGACTGCAGTGGCCTTTAGAGTGGGCACAGTGTTTTTTGAAGGGATTTACAGTGAACTGCAGGTGTTGTGGCCCTGTGGGCTGTATGGTACTATTGTGAGAGGAACAATGGCGCAGAAAGCTTGGGAACCGCTGCTTTGCTTTGTTCTCGTCTATTGTCTGTTCCCAGGATGTCCTTCAGGAAAATGACAAAAAAGGTCAAGCAACTGACACTCTACATTACCTTCACAAGACGATGAAATGATTGGCAGGGGAAGACAAAGGAATATCTTGATTGTTTAATCTCACACCGTCAAGATTTATGAATGCAAGTTTTATTTCTGAGAGAGATACACTGAAAAAATTAGGTGTTGAAACAATTTTCACACAGAAATTGCTAGTAAACTTCACAAATAATTACAAAGAAACAGCAAGTAACACATTGAAAAAATTACTCCAATAATCTTTGTTTTATTTAAAACTTTGGAAAGTCTTTTTTACAGTGATTCTCTAACGTTAATAATGCACTGACTTCAAACGGAAATGTGAGTGCTGCTCAGTGGACAAAACTTGCCTGCAGGTTTTGTGGAAGGTTGCCAGGGTGTTGCAATATGGTTGCTTAGGTGTTGTCTAAACTCAAGAACCCAGTCTGTCAGATTGAACCAATACAAGCCTTCACTGATGTGGAAGATGTAATTGAACCAGCCAATCATTACTTAAGCTACATTAGGTTGCTAGGGTTTTATTTCTGTGCTTTTCAGGGGCAGTCAGACATTGCAAACACATACCAAAGCTATACAGCAAACTTGGCTGTACACAACTTTGTTGTGTAATTCCTTGCACATGCATGGCAGAATATATTTTATTTGAAAGACATTCCTTGTACTGTTCAAAATCTGGGGGTCAGTAAATATATATATATATATATTTACTGACCCCCAAATTTTGAACAGTACAAGGAATGTCTGTATATATATATATATATATATATATATATATATATATGTAGAGTTTTTGATTACTTAGTGCACAAGTGTGTGTGGCAATGTTATTTTAGTATACTATTGTATTTTTTTCTTTCTATTTTGTTTTTATTTTTATTGTATTAACGTTAGTTAAATTTTTAGTAATTTGGTTGTGTTTGATATTTCTCATTTATTGATTGATTGATTGATTGATTTTGTTTTAATATGTCTATATAGTTTTTTATAAAGTTTTATGTCAGGTTTTAGTTGGTTGTGTTAAAATGTATTGCCATTTTACTTTGCAGATTAAACATTACATTAATACAATACAATAAAAAACAAACATTTTAAAAAAATTCAATTTTAAATGTATTTGCAATAAAATTGTATAAGTTTTTCCGTGTTCATCTTACAAAATAAGTCCTTAAAATTTTTTCCCTGGTAAAAATCGCATCATTTTATGTCAGTTTTAGTAATATTGTACTTCAAATTAGACTAAACGAAAATGAGAAATGTTGCCTTGGCAACTAGCTGAAATATAACTAGTTTTATACTTTTTCAGTTTGTTTATTTCAAGTATATGTGTTTTATGTGTTTTAATAACTCACTGTGTTGTGATGGTTATGGGAGAACGGACGTGTCTCATATCTAAGGCCTTGAGGAAACTATAACACTTCATCACTAGCAAAAAACTAAAATGTTTCATTAGATAAGACCAAGGACGATCCGTCAATGTCACTCTGTCAAGACTAGTGAGTTTCTCAGACAAGTATAGCACAACTGTCACTTTATATAACATCTCTACTCGACAGACTCATTGTCTCAGCTTTGTTTAGCTGGAGTGGAAGAAAAAAGTTAATAGAAATTATGATGAAGACCCCATAAAACAGCTTAATAAATGCAGTTTTCTATGTTGGTCTACTGACATTTGGACTTTTCTAGGATGGGCGGGATGAATCACAAACCTTTTTTATAAAGTGCTATTTGTTATTTAAAGACATTCCCGGTCCAGAAAGCAGTTTTATTGGAAAAAACTGTGCATACGCCCCTGCAGAATATGTAAAAACATCAATATTTTTGGTGTGTTTTCCTCTGAAGAGAAAGACTGCAACATTTTAAATGTGCATATGCTTTAAAAAAGTTTTTTCGAAGATGTAAATATAACAAAGTTGGAGTATGTTTTATAAGGAAATATTATTTAGGTCCTTTTACTTTAAAATTTCACAATTCAATGTGTTATTTGCTGTTCATTTGTGAAATTCACTAGCAATTTCTGAGCTAAAATTGCTTCAAAATCAATTTTACAGACATTTTTTTTTCAGTGTATCTGCTAAAAAGTTTATTTTATTATTTTTCAGATGTAATTTATTGTATAGATGATCTCCAAAGCAACACCCACTGACAACTTAAGACATTTTAGCCCAGTTTAATAACAGCAGGCGACTCTTTCCTCCTATATGAGTCACGTAAGAGGCTTTAATAAAGGAAAATTGTGCTTTTTACTGACAGAATGGGACTGTTTTCAAGCGTCTTCATCAAGTCTCAAGATTATAGCATTATAGTCTCACCTGATGTTTTTGGATCAAGCGAACTGCGGATGTAAATGACGACCCATCGATCAGGTAAACAAGTCTATTGTTTCCCGTTTCTCCTCCGCAAACCGGGCCAAGCATTGTGTTCATCTCGGAAAAACAAGCCACTTCAAGAGCTCTTCAACATGTTAATCATACGCAGAAATATCCACATGTCCTCAACCCGATGAGAGCATCAGCATAACTCGTCTATTAGCATATTTGCCACCTATTCTGCGCCGCATAAATCTGCATTAACCACGCTTTCATTTAACAACAGGCTCAAGTGTGTCAGGATGTAGATTTACTTCACAATCTGACTGGAACTGGAAAAACTATCCTATTGATTAAAGTGCACACATACACACACACACACACACACACACACACACACTTTATCAGTGAGATTCAAGAGTAATTATTCAGTCACTGGATATCTAGTCTCTGACTTCAAGATTGTCCTTAAAAACAAAAAACAATAAGCATGAGCGACCTTTAAATTCCTCCTTCCTGTCATTTTAGATTTATTCATAAAACACATCTCTAAAACTCAATACATTTACAACGCATTTAAAAATGCAGAACTGCACTTCTGATGGAAGTCTAAAATATAGTTTTTTACCAAAGCAAATTATTTGTAATTGTTCTGATAACAGATATGAAGAACGGATTAATAATTAGTTTTATTCCACTTTTTCAAATGACTATAAAAATCATTAGACTACAAAAAAATTTAATATTTATCAATATTTAATAATGATATTCATATTAAATTAAAAATATTGCGATTATAAAAATCATTAGACTACAAAAAAATTTAATATTTATCAATATTTAATAATGATATTCATATTAAATTAAAAATATTGCGATTTAAAATTTTTTCCCTGGTAAAAATCGCATCATTTTATGTCAGTTTTAGTAATATTGTACTTCAAATTAGACTAAACGAAAATGAGAAATGTTGCCTTGGCAACTAGCTGAAATATAACTAGTTTTATACTTTTTCAGTTTGTTTATTTCAAGTATATGTGTTTTATGTGTTTTAATAACTCACTGTGTTGTGATGGTTATGGGAGAACGGACGTGTCTCATATCTAAGGCCTTGAGGAAACTATAACACTTCATCACTAGCAAAAAACTAAAATGTTTCATTAGATAAGACCAAGGACGATCCGTCAATGTCACTCTGTCAAGACTAGTGAGTTTCTCAGACAAGTATAGCACAACTGTCACTTTATATAACATCTCTACTCGACAGACTCATTGTCTCAGCTTTGTTTAGCTGGAGTGGAAGAAAAAAGTTAATAGAAATTATGATGAAGACCCCATAAAACAGCTTAATAAATGCAGTTTTCTATGTTGGTCTACTGACATTTGGACTTTTCTAGGATGGGCGGGATGAATCACAAACCTTTTTTATAAAGTGCTATTTGTTATTTAAAGACATTCCCGGTCCAGAAAGCAGTTTTATTGGAAAAAACTGTGCATACGCCCCTGCAGAATATGTAAAAACATCAATATTTTTGGTGTGTTTTCCTCTGAAGAGAAAGACTGCAACATTTTAAATGTGCATATGCTTTAAAAAAGTTTTTTCGAAGATGTAAATATAACAAAGTTGGAGTATGTTTTATAAGGAAATATTATTTAGGTCCTTTTACTTTAAAATTTCACAATTCAATGTGTTATTTGCTGTTCATTTGTGAAATTCACTAGCAATTTCTGAGCTAAAATTGCTTCAAAATCAATTTTACAGACATTTTTTTTTCAGTGTATCTGCTAAAAAGTTTATTTTATTATTTTTCAGATGTAATTTATTGTATAGATGATCTCCAAAGCAACACCCACTGACAACTTAAGACATTTTAGCCCAGTTTAATAACAGCAGGCGACTCTTTCCTCCTATATGAGTCACGTAAGAGGCTTTAATAAAGGAAAATTGTGCTTTTTACTGACAGAATGGGACTGTTTTCAAGCGTCTTCATCAAGTCTCAAGATTATAGCATTATAGTCTCACCTGATGTTTTTGGATCAAGCGAACTGCGGATGTAAATGACGACCCATCGATCAGGTAAACAAGTCTATTGTTTCCCGTTTCTCCTCCGCAAACCGGGCCAAGCATTGTGTTCATCTCGGAAAAACAAGCCACTTCAAGAGCTCTTCAACATGTTAATCATACGCAGAAATATCCACATGTCCTCAACCCGATGAGAGCATCAGCATAACTCGTCTATTAGCATATTTGCCACCTATTCTGCGCCGCATAAATCTGCATTAACCACGCTTTCATTTAACAACAGGCTCAAGTGTGTCAGGATGTAGATTTACTTCACAATCTGACTGGAACTGGAAAAACTATCCTATTTAGTAAAGTGCACACATACACACACACACACACACACACACACACACACACACACACACACACTTTATCAGTGAGATTCAAGAGTAATTATTCAGTCACTGGATATCTAGTCTCTGACTTCAAGATTGTCCTTAAAAACAAAAAACAATAAGCATGAGCGACCTTTAAATTCCTCCTTCCTGTCATTTTAGATTTATTCATAAAACACATCTCTAAAACTCAATACATTTACAACGCATTTAAAAATGCAGAACTGCACTTCTGATGGAAGTCTAAAATATAGTTTTTTACCAAAGCAAATTATTTGTAATTGTTCTGATAACAGATATGAAGAACGGATTAATAATTAGTTTTATTCCACTTTTTCAAATGACTATAAAAATCATTAGACTACAAAAAAATTTAATATTTATCAATATTTAATAATGATATTCATATTAAATTAAAAATATTGCGATTATAAAAATCATTAGACTACAAAAAAATTTAATATTTATCAATATTTAATAATGATATTCATATTAAATTAAAAATATTGCGATTATAAAAATCATTAGACTACAAAAAAATTTAATATTTATCAATATTTAATAATGATATTCATATTAAATTAAAAATATTGCGATTATAAAAATCATTAGACTACAAAAAAATTTAATATTTATCAATATTTAATAATGATATTCATATAAAATTAAAAATATTGCGATTATAAAAATCATTAGACTACAACAAAACAACCTTGTGTTATGAATATTTAATAATAACATTAACAATGATTTTTTTTTGTTGTAGTATAATTAATTTATTAATTGTGTTCTCATTTACAACAATATTTGGTTTATAATAAATAAATATATTACAATATTAAATAAAAATCGTTAAACAAAAACTTGCATTATGAAAATTTAATGTTATTACTACGTATAATAATACTATTATAATTACGCAAGATTTTTAAATTGTCAGTCAGATATAAATATATACATCTATACTATACATCTACAGATATAAATAGATGCATCTATATATGAAGAGTTCAGATGCCGTCTGAAATGTTCTTCTAAAATTAGCATTTTTATCAGGCTCCTATATTTATGCTCAGTTATGCATAGAAAAGGACCTATACATTGCCATTAACTATTGTCTGTCATAACAAAGAAATTTACCGCTGAGTTACACGAACACAGCAATACGACAGCTCACTCCACGAGGAGCGAGAGGAGACATCTGTGTGTGTGTGTGTGTGTGCGTGTTTAATAAGCCATGATGCTGTGTGAGTAATAATCCACACATAAAGCAGGAGCTCACAGACAGACTGATCATCATTAGCCAGAACTGAGCCAGAGAGAGAGAGAGCGAGATTGGACTGGATATACATAGAAAATCTAAAACTAAATATTGCCTCGGACTGAAAAGCACTGCCAGATCTCTGTCAGACAGCAGCACTGCAGACATTCACCTGCTTATCAAACATTCAGCACACATGCCTACAGACGGACAGACAGACAGTCCAAGCTCAGATAAAACTATCACTGCCGTGATCACTGACTCTGACTCCTGTATGTCTGCATTATATTTGAGTAATGCAAACAAAAACAGCCCAGACGGGGAGATCAGGACCCCGACATGAAGCCTGAACCCTTTAAACACATGAAAGTATTGAGCATGAATGCATGCATCTGTGTTTGTCTGCGGTGAGACAGTGACGTGTGGGATATTTCCACACTCCTGCAGCGTCCTTGACTACGACAAACCACCGGAGACGGGTAAGTCCATCTGAAGGGCAGAGAGCATCATCTAGAAACAGACAAACTATCAGTTTAACACTTCATATGACAGACGTGCCACATGTGAGTGATTCTACAGACTTAAACGGTTGTGTTCGGGTCATTTTGACCCGGAGAGGATTTTCATTTCTTCAAAATGCTAGTTAATGTCATCGCATTGGACTAAAACCTACTGACTTTGTTAACACAGGGTTTAACAACTTCCCCAAAATAACAGTATAAATAATTTCTGTACTTTTTCGGACTTTTCCCACCTTGTTACACTGGTGGTGTAAGGCAAAAATTGTTACTAAAAAATGTAACTATACAAAAATGATTGGACTCTTTTTTGTTGCAATTTTTTGTTGTAATTAATCATTTTTATTTATCATTGTAATATTTTTTAATAATAATAATAACCACGGTATTGATTTTCATCATAATATAATGAAATTCAAAATGATTTGTTATTTTATATACTACTACTACTACTACTACTACTACTAATAATAATAATAATAATAATGTTATTTTTGTAATTATTAAATATTCATAATAGTTGCAGTTTGGTTGTCTAATCACTATAAAAATATAACTATTCAATAAATAAACAATAAACAAAAATACTACTACTACTACTACTACTACTACTACTACTACTAATAATTATTATTATGCTATATTCTAAAATCATGTTCACATTTTTACTCGTTATACTAGTTAATAACTATAACTAGTATACTAGTTTACTAGTTATACTTGTGGTGTTGGTCAAAAATGGACGACCTACCAAAAAAAAGATATAAATAAATAAAAAAATAAAAACTCATTATGCTATATTAATACCAAATACCAAATATGAACTCATGCACCTCACTTTTGAGTGAATATTGCCAAAATTATGCAAAAATAATATTATTTAATTTATACAATTTTCATTCAAAAACTGAGGTGCATGAGCTGAGATCAATGAGGCCTACGATCAATCCGTTTAAAAAAGAAATACAAAACCTGTGCTAAAAAAAAAGAAAACAAGGTGACAAAAAGATGGAATCCAAGATTTGCTACTAATATAGCATAAAAAGAGATTTACAAGCAATTTTTAAAAGGCTGGTCATTTTTGCCTGGGAACATGAAATTAGGTAAAGGATTTTCAGAACAGCACAGAGTTAAAACTCTCGTTTTGACCCTCTACACCTGACAATGTGAGCATCACAACCTCATTAATGCAGAACAAAGCAAAATCGCCACGTCCTTGCAGCATATAAGATAAATGCAGTGTTATTGCGAGTCATCCGGTCAGCACACAGGTGTCAGGACGGGAAATGCACCTGTGTTTCTGCACACACCGTCTATTAATAGTCACACATCTGTGCTAATCTGCCAGCTCATACAGTAAAGTGCAGATCTGGAGCGGCGCGCTCAAAAATTAATCTGTGGGATAATAAAGCTCAACTTGTTCCGGAAGTAAAAAAATACCCTTCAAAATCAGTTTTGGTGAAAATGCATGAACCTTTAAAGACAAATCAAGTGCTCTGAGGTTTAGCAATGACATATGCTTCTGTCAACTTCATTAAACAAAATTGTTTATTGGTTATGTAGGAGAAAGTAGCTATGTGAAGTGAATATGAAATAAAAACAGTTTCTTAACAACATATTTCTGGTGTTATTGTGCATGTTATTCAAATGAAAAAATAATAATAATAACCTTACAACAGCATATAATTACTTGCTCCACCTATGAAACAACTTTCCTTGTCAGATGATGTCATCAAGGACACTTTTCATCATCCAATCAAATTGCAATGGATAAAAATGAAGCCCTGCCCAACAATTTTCACTTGGGAAAACATTACAAAAGTTACAAAGATCTTCTAACATAATGTAGCTCTTCAAAAGAGACAAAAAATTAAATAGGCACACACATAAGATTTAAGAAACATTTAAGAAACAGCTAAGAAATAGGTAAGCTTTTTGCAAAAAATACAAAAATAAATAATAATTAAAAAATACACATTATTTTTTTTATTAAAAATGCATTAATTTGATTTAATAAATGTAAAAAATGTAATAAAATCAGCATAAATCAATTGTGAAAACAATTACAGTTTCTCAGTGGAAAAGCATGAACATGGTTAAAATATAGTTAGTCATCATTATTGAGATTAAAACAAAAAATATATTGATGATAAAAATATAAACCTTGTTAATGTGTATGTAAAATATATTCTGTTTTCTAGTAATATTACAGAAAGGTTTCATTTATGACTGACAAATGTGCATTACATTAAGTTTATTATTTCTGATTATTATTTAAAAGGATATACATTTTTTTATGCAATCCAAATACAAAATCTTACATTTAGGCCTATATAATTCATTTTCGGTACAATAAAAACACAAAAACCCAGACAGATTTGACTGAATCATCTTAAATCCTTACAAGATTATAAATTCATTCATTCTGCAAATGTTTTACTTCAAAAGAAATCGCGATTTATTTCTGAACCAGTCAGTTTAGTTAGGTTTATGGGAAAATGAATGAAAAATTAAAAAAGTGAGCGTTTGCTTTTGAGCTCTGCATCTTTATCCACTATAATGACACATCAAGCTGGATCTGAGCGATCCAGTATTAAATCAAAGCCATTACTCTGTGAGCGAACCCTGCTGATTTTCACACCGGTGAACGTGACGCACACACATAAGATTTGCCCCAATGCAATACACTCTGGGTCCATTAGCTAATCTCTGCTCATTGAACTCCATTAAAAAAATAAAAAAGGATAAGGATAATGAAAATGCTGGGTAATCGTACAGACGTGAGTTTTAAAATAAAAACACTCTCTCTGAAGCATGCATGTCGGGTAAATCCAGAGCGCAGCGAGCGGCCTGCGTGCGTAAATAAGAGCATTTAATGCATCCCTCTCTTCTTCCAATCATAATCATGCGGGATATATGGAGCGCAGGCCGCGCTGACATGAGTCAGATTGCTGAACAGCTCGATCTACTGACCTTGAGCAGACGACAAAGCAAAAACAGACCTGAATTCCCATCAAATGAGGTTCCAGAGAACTACGGAACTGAGAACCGGTTCTTATTCGGAACCATTTCGATTTTTTTAAAAACACTGGAACTGAATGATTTGGTTCTTGAATGTCATTCTTCTGGAAATGTAGATAAAACAGTAGTAAAATACTCTAAATATAAAGTCAATTTATATTTATAGACAAAAATCAGTCTCAAACTTATCAGTCAGTCTAATTCAGGCTGGTTGAATCGGTCCTGTTCAACAAGAAACTTCAAATAAACAGAACCGGTACAAGTGTACATTACTTAATTATAACACTTGATTACCCAATTCAGTGCAGTGCAATTAATGACCCAAATTATTACAATAAATCTATAAAACATAAAATAAATATAATTAAATAAAATGTTTTATTATACAAATATTAATTATATATTAAAAACATATTTTAAAATATATTACCAAACATTTTTATTGGTTTTGTCTAGTATGTTGTTGATATATATTTAGGATAATTTATTCATTAATTATTTAAATATTAATAAAGACGTTACGTGGAACCAAAATTGTAATCATACAGATATATTATTAAATAAGAGTAAATAGTCATAGAATAATATTATAA
>NW_015549605.1:5738878-5746774 GCF_001515605.1 Sinocyclocheilus anshuiensis | reverse complement strand
TCTCTATATATATATATATATATATTTATTTTATTTTTTTTTGTTTTATTATTTCAAAAATTATATTTATATATGTGTGTGTTTCACAGAAAATATAATATAAAATACAAATTCTTTAAACATAACAATAAGAGTTATACATAACATTTAATAATACAAATACTATGAATAATATAAATAATAAATAATATGAATAAAATAAATAATATTTATATATAGTATTTATGTAAGCAAAATAATGCATGGCTTTTATTATTATTCTCAATAGCGCTATATATATATTAGTTATATATATATTACTTATATATACACACATACATACACACACACACACACACACACACATACACTAGGGATGCTCATTTTAACTGGTTAACCGTTAACCGACAGTAAGAATTTTGACCGATTAATACAATCAGTTAAACGGTTTACGGTTACTACTCAAAATATTTTAAAACATTTGCTGCATGGTTAAAATACGCTACACGAAGACCTATAAAATAAAAGAAAAATTTTGTTTTATTTATTTTGTTATAAAACACGTCGTGTAACCTATAAGTCACATTTTATTATTTCATTCAGAAATAGGCCTTATGCCGACGTGAAATGTTTACAAACATTATAAACATATAGGCTAGACTATTTTAGTTCCCCTCACTCCACAGCAAATCTTTTAAATTTAACAGTATTCAGAAAAGAACAAGAATAAAAAATGTAAGAAGCTATAGCTATATAGGACAAGCCAAAACGAATTCATTTAGGCTAAAACTAAACTGAAATCAACATTGGGTCTCTCATTCGACACAAATCCAAATGTTTCCGTATTCGCGATGTATCTGAATGGCAAAATATTATTTATGTAAACCTGGTTTTGTACTTCACTCGCGTTCCAATGTCCATGTAAAACAAAATGTGTGCACAGATTTTACTACATATTTAAACTGAGCAGTGTTTTTTCCATATGTTTGATTGACTGTATTTTATTATGATAATGAACAGGCTGCATTGTCAAGTTAGCAATGCTCAACTGTGTGCGCGCGTGCGGCACAATCACTTGAATTTTCTCCTTCTAACAATGGAAACAACTACTCCTTCTAGTCATACAGATAATCGAAACTGTAAAAGGTTTGCTTTTATTTGTGTACATTCACAATAAAAACAAATCTTTGTGCTTTTATAAAATAAAGAAAAATAAGATGCCGCTTTCTGCCGTCTTGGTTTCCTTTCGCGCATGCACCACAACAATGCATGAACCGAAACTCTGCATACTAGACTAGCCCACTTGTTTCACAGTTTTTTCTTTCGATTTGTTAATTTATTATTTAAGTAAAAATATATTTCTCATATAGGCCTATTTATTCGTTATATATAGCCAAGCTTTATTATGTTTCTCTCCGCTCGCTGAAGTGCTGCAGGTGCGTGATGTGACCATGTGAATATTCATGTTCTTTTGTTTGCTGCTTTTTGTGCATGTAAAATTAATTCCTGGAAAAAAATTTGTTAGTATTTTTAATGGATCACAGACACTTATCCTTTCTAATTTCATTCAATTCTAATTTAAAATAATCTTGTCGGTTAACGGTTAATAATTGGTTAATGAGCGTCGGTTGTCGGTTAGGAGAAATAACCAAAATGAACATCCCTAACATACAAACACACACAGTATGTAAATATATATACAGTTAGTATTATTTAAATATTGATATATTTTTAAATAACAAAAATAATACAGTAATAATAAGTTACATATTATAAATAAAATGTATATCATAGATGACAACATGAATATGAATAAATTATTAATAATATTAATATGATTGTTACTATTACTATTATTATTATTATAATTATTATTATTATATCTCAATAGCACTATGATAACGTTTTAGAAATCAGCATAAATTAGATGCCAATACAATAAATGCTACCATGATGTCTAAATACTTTAATACATTTCCCATTACAGTAATAAGTATAAGACTTGTATGCATTATGAAAATGAAAATGGTCCTTAATGTGTTTAAATGACACAAAAAATATTGATGGCTTTATGCAAAATACACGTTGAACTATGACGTATTCATAAAAACATGAATAAGGTTTTGTCAGATTCACTTTATGACTGTTTGTGAATAATTTTATGTGTCCATGACCGATCTGATTTTCCCTTTCTGTCTCTGTCTCTCAACTCGCTCACAGAGAATGCTTTATGAAGCACACTGAATCTCTAACACGCACACACACACACACACACACACACACACACACACACACACGTTCCTGCTTCTCTAACAGCGCTGGTGAAAACAGAATCAAGCCATCGGCATCTCTGGATACAGACACACATCCAACCTGATCACACTATGAACTATCCAGTCTGACACTGCAAAGGCTTCTGGGAGAAGCTGGAGCTGCGTGAAGATGCAGCTCTCATGAAAACTCAGATACGACTTACAGTAACCAGGTTTGTTACAAAGCCAAATCAAACAGAATTGACTTAAAGTAACAGACAAGAAACATCACATGCTGAAGTTTAAGCTTACATCAGCAAACAGCACTAATTAAATACACATATGCATAATGGCCAAAATCTGCATAATGCATTCAGTGATGCAATGGAAATCGCAGTACTGGGAATTTGTTTGAATCCCTCAACTTAACTGTGAGTCCTTGTAATATGCAATAGCAGTAAGCAAAACAGCACTAACAAGCAATGCATCTCCAAGAGAGCGTTTAGTCGCAGTAGGATCCAAAGGGAAAACTGATTTCCTTCAAGTCAATTTAGAAGCTGTTTGTTTGCAGTGAAATGTCAACAAGTACCTCACAGGAGGAGGCCTGCAGACCGCTGGGATTTCCAGTGAAGCGCTGCCTGTTTCTTGGTACGGCTTGTGCTGTAAATTCAGCCTGTTTTTGGTCAATGAACTGGAGAAGAGCTCCAGAGGAGTCAAACGAAAGGTTAAAGAAGTTCAAGCAGCTTTTAAACACTCCAGATTCCTCTTTTCTCCATCCAATCGGAATTCACGCCAGGCATCGTAACCAATCAGAGCGTTCCTCCCGGACTCTGCTGATGTCACTCTGAAGTTGCTAGGCAACAGCCTCACCAAAAAGAAGCGAGCGGATGAGACTGTAGGATGGCTGTGAATGATGCCCTAATTAACATAACTAATTAAGATGCTCTGGCGGATGTATAATTCAAAGCCTACTGCTCATTATCCTTTGCTGAATGGAAGTTATGCTGCATTTATGAAGCATTTAACAACCTGAGACCTCGATTAAAAGAGAGCAAAACCAGACTGAGATCTGTCTGTCTGTCTATCATCAATCCATCTGTATCTGTCTATTTATCTGTCTGTCTCTTTATCTATCTATGTCTATCCATCTGTCTGTCTGTCTGTCTATCTATCTATCTATCTATCTGTCTATCTGTCTATCTACCTTTCTGTCTCTTTATCTACCTTTCTGTCTCTTTATCTATCTATCTATCTATCTATCTATCTATCTTCTATCTATGTCTATCCATCTGTCTGTCTGTCTGTCTATCTATCTATCTATCTATCTGTCTATCTGTCTATCTACCTTTCTGTCTCTTTATCTACCTTTCTGTCTCTTTATCTATCTATCTATCTATCTATCTATCTATCTGTCTATCTGTCTATCTACCTTTCTGTCTCTTTATCTACCTTTCTGTCTCTTTATCTATCTATCTATCTATCTATCTATCTATCTGTCTGTCTGTCTGTCTGTCTATCTACAGTACCTATCTATCTATCCATCCATCCATCCATCCATCCATCCACAGGAGTCAGTTTGAGTTAACTTGGCTGTTTAATTGTTTTCTGCACTCCAGCCATCTGGTCTTGTGCCCATCAGGAGAGTCTTTAAGGGCTGATTGTGTCTCTGAATGAAGTGATTTTCAGCGGGTATCACTGCTGGTAATCTGTAAAGCCACCGAGCACACTCAAACATGGCAGGCGACGTTCCTGTAGCCAAAGATGGGTGGAAACATGCCCACTTTAGCTGTGAGCCGTAAGCTCTGTGCCGATGACGGCAGTCACAGATCTGGAGACATGGGTCTGTTTATCTGCTGCGGACGGACACACACACACACACACACACACACAAACTATTTGGAAAAACACCCGAGGTCAACAGCATGTTAATCTTTTCCATAAAAAGCCATCCGATGTCTACTTTGTACTCGAGTAAGGTCTGTTCCTTTAATTCTTAAAGCCTCTGTCTCTCGTTCTGAGGTTCATTCATAGAAACCGGTGTTATTTATCCTTTGTTTGCTTCTCATAAACAAGTGTTCACTGTTCATTTGCTCAGTTTTCTGTGCTTCATCCCTTGCAACAGTATCTCAGAGTGTGTTTGTAGTAACCTAAGCAGGTGTGAGTTTTCCTCGTGTGAAACTGATCTCCAGTTACGGTTTGAACTGTTTCCCACTCAACTAAATGAGTAACCCATCAGGTTAAACTGAACTAGAGTGATTAATGATCCAGACCACTGTACTGTTCAGTGTTCACAAAGATGATTCTGTAACTAGTGGTTGACTACACTGGAAAAAAATGCTCAGAAAATGCTAGTAAATTTCACAAGTAATCACAAAGAACTGGCACGTAACACATCAAATTAATGAAGTAGAAAGACTGAAATAGTATTTTCTTGTAAAACATACTCCAATAACTGGAAAATAATTTTTCTACAGTGTAGTTTACACAGCTGATGATGATAGTGAATGACGACCAATTAAAAGTGTAGACACACATGGCAATTTATGTTTCACATGATCTTAAAAGCATAATAATCTTAATTAATGTAATATAAATAATTTATGATTATATATTAAATAATTTATTATATATTAAATATAAAAAATAAAACTCTAAACTAAATTGCTTTAAATTCTCTACTTAGGCATCACAACATTATAATGTATAGTATGAAAAATGTATATTTTATATTTTGAGATTTGCTATAGATTACATTTAAAAATATAAATATAAATTATTCATGCTTAGCATTAAAGATTCAAGTTAAGTGAGCCTTAGATGAGAACAAAGATAATCTAAATGTCTAAATAGGCTAAAAGAGCATGCAATGTAATATCACAAGTAATATAAACAATAAGTGGTGCATATTAAAATTCTATATGATTTTATCTACATAATAAAAAAACAAAACACTAACTACAATTAATCATTTTAAATACTATAAGTAACGTTAGTCATCACAATATTATAATGTACAGTATAAAAAAATTAATTACATTTGAGATTTGCTATGGATTACATCTATTAATGTTATTATATTTTTAGTGTTAAAAATTCACTTTAGATGACAGCAAAGGTTATGGTAACACTTCAATTTAAGGACCAGTTCTCACTATTAACTAGTTGCTTATTAGCATGCATATTTCTAGCATATTGGCTGTTTATTAGTACTTATAAAACACATATTAATGCCTTATTCTGCATGACCGTATTTTAGATCCCTTAATCTCTACTCCATACCAAAACTTATCAACTAGCTTACTAACTATTAATAAGCAGCAAATTAGGATTTTGTTTAGGGAAAACTTTTATGTGAATATGAATACTTACAGTGTAATTCTTATAGTGAATATGTGTTCCCTATTCTAAAGTGTTACCAAGGTTATCTAAACGCATAAATAAGGAACAAGATCAGGCACAGTTATGTTAAATCAGCTGATATATGAAATATCAATACATATAAATGAAAAAAACTTTCTCTAATATCAGCTCAGGAACAGATATATTGTGCATTGCTAAAAAAAGAATGTAAACAAATATAATTTGTGGGTTATTATGAATTTATTTACAAAAACAAAACTGCAGACAACAAGTGTCCAGGAAACACGTGAATACTGTTTAACAAGCATCCCAGGATGCACCTCATGAAGTTGGTTGAAGAAGCTCAAATATAAGACTCAAAGTGAGTGCTAAATAAGCAAAAGTACCAGATAAGATGCTTTGAGACACAATGCGCTCGAGACCTGGTCGATGCACTAAAGGTGGGCTTTGGAAGCCACTGGAAACCTTATGCAACCTGCCTATGAGCCTGGATTAGCAGCCTAACGAATAAGCTTAAATGAGTCAGAGCACATTTAACGCTACTAAACAAACCGCCCAAACAACCAGTATCCTCAAGAAACTCATCTCAAGTCATCTTCTAAGTTGAATACCCCACTAGGCCTTTAGGAAACCACTTGTAATGATACGATTTCACAGTAAACAGCCACAATTTACCAATGTAAAATGAAACTATGCTTGAATTCTGTTCTCACCAGGTGCTATTCAGTGTTGGGGGTAACGCATTACAAGTAACGCGAGTTAAAAGTAACGCAAAAGTAACGTAACGCATTATTTTCCATAAGAAGTAACTAAGTAACGTAATTAGTTACTTTTTTATGGAGTAACGCAATACTGTAATGCATTACTTTTAAAAGTAACTTTCCCCAACACTGGTTCTATTGCAAGCGTAGGAGGACACAACTATAAAAATGACATATTGTCATCTAATTATACTAAATACACACTAACTAAACATTAGAGCACTAGTCTAAGTACTTGCCTTGTGTGCAGGAAGATTAATTAATCAATTAACCGCCACACTCATGCATTCAGAAGTTTTACGTCCAACCTTCTCCATTCACAATCAAACATTCATTAGCCCAAAAAACCACCATGATATTCCCAAACAGCGGACAATATGTGAAAAGCATGCTCACACCCGTCCTCCCATATGCAAATGACCCTGCATCTGATTGGCTGGTCTGACGGAACGTGTAGGTTAAGCAGCTTCTGATTGGCTGAGCTGCACACTGTGCATTTTAACCTCATTTGCTGTATGTAATCCATTAAATCCAGGCCAACCACACCTGCTCTCGTCTCAAACTGAGCGAGGAGGCCAGTAAAGAGGATTTGTGTGCATATCAGTTGCCGTACTGATGCTATTCTGGGTGCGTTCTCACCGGGAGAAAGCTGCGGCGCGTCTCGTGTCGGGTTGCCGCTGCTGGCACTGAATAATTGAGTGAAACTTGGCCCCCATCTGCGAGATGAACTCGCAAAGAAACTTTTATACATTATACAAATTATATATCTCTAAGCATCAGAACATGCCCAAACGGAGTGATTCATCCCAGACTAAAAAGAAAGGGTGAATGTGCTTTCAAAGCGATGGCGAGGGGAAATTGCTGTTGCTATGGAGACCTGACAAGATGCGAGAGGTCCGATGGCTTTGAAAGGTTTAGACTAGCAGCGGTTTTGTGCAGAGGTGATCGTGTGTGTCAGCGTCTAGCCTTGCAGAGCAATTGAAAACAAGTCTCACGCCACACGTATGACACTCAAAATGTGAGCGATTAAATCAGGGACCACGGCGAGCTCTAAAAACAGCAACGTGGTGCATTTAATCAGATTAAAATCATCATTATAAAAGCCAAATCCTCTGACAACTTTAATAACTGCGGTGTAGAGATGTGAGTCTGGTGTGTGTGTGTGTGTGTGTGTGTGTGTGTGTGTGTGTATCAGAGGTGGTTGTAAATATGACACAGGGATTATGACGATCACATGGACACTTTACATAACATCACAATATTGAACTTTGACTGCACATGACTGTCAGGATTCAGGCACCTTTTGACTTGCATCACTTTACTAAATTAACTAGACTTTGGATAAAGTTTAAAATTATGTTAGAAAAAACTGTATCAATGCATAATTATTGATAATTAACTGTTAATAAAATTCAATATATTTATATATAATTATTGATAATACACAATTAATTATTTATAAAAACAGTTAAAATAATTATGTATATACATATAATTAAAAATATATCAATACATAATTATAAATAATTAACAATTATTGAAAA
>NW_015549605.1:5730335-5738456 GCF_001515605.1 Sinocyclocheilus anshuiensis | reverse complement strand
AATGAGGACAATAAAAGCAGTCAAAACTAACAAAAGAGCAACAATATATAAGTGCAAATGACAAGTCTTGGTTAGCCTAACACAGTACACGTAGCAAGGTGTATATATATATATATATATATATACATACATATATATAATTAATAATAAATAATTATTTATAATTAGAAATATATAGTTATTATTTAACTATGTCTATATAATTATTTATAATCAACAGTTAAATAAAACAGTTAAAATAATTAAAATAATATAGTATTTTATGCTTGATTATAGAGATTGCTTGGGTCAGTTTCTATTTGTATGCCAGTTTCAGTCACTGTAATTAATAGATTAACATAATATAAAAAAGTCTGCTGACTTTAATGTGGGCAATGAGTGTAATACTCAAAAAGCAATATCAAATTTGAAATAATTCAAAGAAAAATTATTCACTACAGAAACTTGCAAATTTGCAATTGCACTTTTAAGACTGCTTGATAGTCTTCCATGTTTGTGGGAACCCAGGGCAGGCACGCATTCTTGTTATCTAAAAGCAAAACAATGAAAGATTGCACATAATCTTGGACTAACTCTGTTCAGGTCTGATTTCGTGTCACTTCTGCGTCCTCTAGTGGTGAAAACCAACACTACAGAGGGGAAAACTGGTCACTGTGTCAACACTGAACTCAAAAACGATCCAATTTACGTTCTTAGTAAATGCTTCTGATCACATTGCACCTGATTTAGTAGTAGTAGTATATTTTTATTGAATGCCATGTCAGCATCTTAGGCTATTTTCATGGCAAAAACAATTAAAAAATACAAGTATAACAATACCAACAAACAAACAAACACAAGTTATATTACACAAGATGTTTTTGCTCCAGAATTATTATTTAAAGACAAGAGTGTTGTTTTCAAAACCTTTCAGCTCAATCTAATAACATTTCTGCTGCTGTAACCTGATGTAACCGGATGTAAACTGCACAGGTCTGGGATCAGATTTCACCTTCATGCAGATTTGGCCTTTTAAAGCGTTCCGGCCACACATCCTTCATGCCATAGAGGCTTGTGGGGAATCTGCTGCTGTTCTCTTACCGTGGCTGTAGCTGAGGGAGGGGCTTGTGAGCAGGTCTTTACTGGGCGTGTGTAGCCCCGCCTCCTTCCCACGCTGACTCATCCTTCCCGGGGTCAGAAGCGCCGCATCGTCACCAGGCATTAAGGCAGCTGTGGAACAATAACAAAGACAGAAGATGCATTCATAAAACAATGGATGCTGAATCTGATTGTTTGAAATCTGGTTTTAAAGGGTCACGACACCCCAGACTACTTTTTCTGAGATTTTAGCAGAGATGTTTGTGTTGCACATCAATGAAGGCAATGTTAGCATCCGATAATTTTAACAGGTTAATTTTATGCTCTTTTGCGCTATTTTCATTTTTGAGCTATTTTCATCTTCCGGGTTTAAAATCTACATTGTGTTGACGTCACAATTTGTGACGTGGCAAAGGACTATAGTACATCGATGATGCGTCTGTGTCTATTAAATTATTCATGGGACTGTGTGTTCTTATCCAGGGTGTCTACAGATACGAACAAGTTAAATTTAAGACTTTTTAAGACCTTTTTAATACCACCTTATGTGAAATTTAAGAGAACTGACGTCATCAGAAAAGGAATGCCATTCCAGAGCGGAAGTAAATGTTCAGATTTTGATGAAAGATTATGAAGACAAAGGATTTTTTTCAGCGGATTAACTTGCATGGATTAATTGTTCACATCATTACTAGCAATGTGCGCTAGTAAAGTAAATAAAGTCAATTTTGATTTCATGCGGACTTTAAGGCTTTTTAAGACCTTTTTAATACCACCTTATGTGAAATTCAAGACCAAGCCTGTGATGGAAATACACATTATATTACATAGGTATATGTAATATTTAACGTGTTTAAATGTAAAAAGAAAACAAAATATCATCGCTGTCAAAAATTTTATTTGTTATTACGATATACAGTGAACTTTTCATATCAGCATACAATATCCCATACAAAATATTCCCACAAAACAAAAGTGTCGCAGTCTAAAAATGTAAGTAACTACTCTTGATGGACACTCACTGGGTCCGTCAGACTGGAGAAATTTTTGTGGTAATGTGACAAAATATTTAAGACCTACTGAATCTGAATTTAAGACATTTTAAGACTTTTTAAGGCCTTATTTTAGGAAAACTTTATTTATGACATTTTAAGACTTTTTAAGGACCCGCGGCCACCCTGTTATCCTATGAGAAGACACTTCGCTTTATTATTCACAACAGCATGTTGATTTGCTATGACAGACGCTTCAGACTGTGAGACCGCATACATTAACTGAGAGAAACATTCATGGATTGAAGGAGAGTGTTTGTTTTTATTTGATTTTATACCTGAAAACATGTTAAAAATATTTTTTTTCCTAGCTGTTGTGTTGACATTATTTACAGAATGTTAAAAAGAGATATAAAAAATTCCTTCTAGAAAATGAAACAAGAATTTTGAACCTGGCTTTATCCAATGTTCAGATAAATTTTCTGGAAATGTATAAAAATTAGTATATGGGTTAAAGACGAGACATTATATTTTGGTGCCCACAGCAAATTAAATTTGACTTTCTATACATAGAAGGCATATTAAATGCAAGTAAAGTATCTACTTTAATGTTTCACATAACTTTTGTGAAAATAAAATGTAAAAATATGGGTGAAATAAATGTTCCATTCTCATTCAGCATAACAGAAATATTCATGTAAAAATGTAACAACATACTTATTCTGACCTATACTTATTAAAATATACAAAAGAATAAGTGACCATATTACATTTTTATATATTTTAAATTAGATTAAAAACTTCTTGATGACAAATGGGTAAAACCTATAGTGGTCTGAAGGATAGTGCAAATATTTGTAAAGATTTAAAATGTCAATTAATTAGTATTTTGGGGAGCTGCAATGTGATCCTTAAGAGTCTTGTAATGTCATCTAATGAATCTTGTTCTAAAGATGCCTGACAAGATTTTTTGGCATTTAAACTAGTTTTGCTCAGAAAAAAAATACATTTATAAAAGACACATTCTAATGTGTGAAAAAAAATTATGTTGCAATAAACTTTTATTGTTTTGATACTTCAAACCCTTTTTGTCTTTAACCCACATATGCTTACTGTATTACATATATACATTTGCTTATTGCACATAACATTTCAGAAAACTTGTAATATAAAAAATATTTGGAATTCTTAATATAATCAATAAACTGGGGAAGTATAGTGCTATTTTATTTTATTTGTTTTTTTTTAGCCTGTTCGCCTTGGATTTAAAACCACATAAGGATGTGGTTTGGATTGGGTTTATAAACACCGGATATCTATTGATTTAATTTGAGTCAGATACACCATTTTTGCTGTCTGAACAAACTGATAAGCTTCCACCATAGTTTAACTGATGCACATATTGTTGTAAAGTGCCTCCTCTAGTGGCCAACACAAGAAATAAAAACAGATAAGCTGATTACATGGTATTGTGCAAAAACTGTTGTCTGTAATACTACTATTTATTTTCTATTTTCTTTCCAACATCACACACAACCTTACAGAGTGTGTGTGTGTATGTGTGTGTGTGTGTGTGTGTGTGTGCGTGTGCGTGCAGCTGAGGAAATTTAATGCATGAGAATATCTGCACAATGACGCAGCATAAAACATGGGTGAAATAACACACTTCTGGTGAATATATGCATGTGTGTGTGTGCGTGCTTGTGTTGCTACACGTGTATAACAGCACGTACACACACACACACACACACACACACACACACACACACACGGGTCGGCCGCTTAATGTGATTCAAAAGCAAATAAAGGAGAAGCTGAAGCGACAGCTGAATCACTTTATGCTAATCATTCTAGATGCTCGTTTGAGATGCAATATGAGTATTTAATCCTCATCACTGAGGCTGTGAAGAAACTAATTACTAATGAGCCAATTAACAAAATAGCCACATTAGAAATCTCAAATTGTGAGTTATCGCGATCGCTATTCTCTGCTTCACATTAATCTACACTTCCGCTGTTTTCACACAAATGTCCCTTAGACGAGTTAACTACTGAATTTCTGTGGAATTGCATCAAACATTAATACAAGAACCATGTAGGAAATTAAATGTCAATGTCAGACTTTAAAGCATCTGAGCATGTTTAAATGTTTGTTGCGTGTTTGCCGCACATCAGAGACGCAACGAATGTTCTGAGCCCTTGTAATAAAATCATTGGAAAACACTTTTTATAGAAAGAAAGATAATATTCTAGACTGGAAGTATAAATTGGAGCACAATCACCATATATGAGGGCAGACAATTTGATATTGTCTACACACATATACAGAGTATGTTTGGAATTTAATTTAATTTAATTTTAAGTACATATCATATAATATAAAATATAATATATATTTGTATATATAGAAGAATATATAAATTATATATGTGTGTGTGTGTAAAGAAATAAATTTTTTAAATATATATATTAACATACAATGTGATAAAAATATATATTGATGAATTATACATTATAATTATGTATAATAAATTGCATGTAAATGTATACATTTTATACATAATTTTTTTTTTTTAATTATCTTTCATTTCCAATAATGCTGCCATATATAAACATTACAAAAATGTATATTGATGAAATTGTGTATAATACATTATATTTACCTTTATAAATTTTATTTAAATTTACTTCCAAAAAATGACGTTTTACTTCCAATCATGCTGTCAATTTTTGTTTTATTTATTTATTTAAAGGGGTCATATGATGCGATTTAAATTTAATAATGTACAGTATGTGGAAAATAATGTGTTTTTTTTAACTTTAAACTGCATAAACACATTTCCTTACACCAAATACACAAAATAATGTTATTTTTAACAACATCATATGACCCCTTTAAATTTGATTTAATTTGAATTAATTTAATAATTCAAAATGACAATTTATTTCCAAGATGATATCTGGACACCACTCACTGAATTAAACTATGAATTGTAAAATATGTATTGTATATCAAGTTCATGTGACTATAAAAAAACAATACAGTTTTGAAAGAAGAAAACGTTTATTGTTGATTCTGTTCCACATACTATTAAAACAGCATGCTGTATACAGAATATAACGTTAAGTATCTCATTCGTGAACATATGCCTATGCAGACTTTGACACACAGAAGCACAGATAACACACACACACACACACACACACACACACACACACGTCACAGACAGACACACACAGCGAGGGTCCGCCAGGCAGTGTTGGTTTTGGTGTTGGTGGGATTTTGTGCGTTGGGCCACATTGGCAGCAGACAGACAGATGGCATGAAAAAAAAGACAAAAAAAGACAAACAGGGAAAAAAGAAAAGCAGCATTAGTTAAAAATGACAAACACATAATGACACACAAGACACTGGCAACAAAATCCAACTGAACAGAGCAAGAAAGAATAAGCAGAACAAAATCAGAGAGGGTTAGACGAACCAAACACACACACACACACACTCATAACACAGTCCGGACAATGTGGATTAGCAAAGATTATAGTGAACAGAGATCAAAGCCACAACAATACAAAGCTCTGGGATTCTGATTGGTCGACACATCTGTCAATCAAACGGTACAACAAATACACTTGAGTAATTGGCACCCACATTGACTCCCGTTTAATCAAATGAAGCCGGTTTGAGGTCATGTAGGTTATTGATGGATTAAGAAAGCTTTTAGAGCCTCTATGGACGGCTGTAATTGAATTAAATCTATACAGAAATTTGTGTGACCTCTTTATACAGTGTTGAACAATTAATGCCAATTCCCTTAAACATTAGCGGTATTTGTAAAGCATCATACTTGGGGTTAGTGATTTGAACAAACACTTAAATCGCACCTCAAATCATGTGGATTGCTGTTCATTTGCTTGTATAATAAAAAGGAACATATTGAACATAAAACTAACTAGTCTAATCATGTCAGTCTGTCTGAATGTACGATAAACCAGCGAACCTAATCTGTTCAAATGTTTTAGCTCTGTACAAATATAATATAATAACAGTCAGAGCGGATAGAAAAGCTCAAGGATTTGTGATGTTTGACCACTTATTATGACAGTATCAAAGCTGTTTTCAGCATTACTGGGATTAAGTACAAAAAACCCACTGAATCAATCCAAAAGCCTTTTTTCACTTTGCACTGCATTGTGGGCAGTGTTGTTATTGTGAACCAAAACTGAAATGGTTAAAAAAGATTTTTATGACTCGAAAAAAAGCTGAAATAAGTTGAAGTACTAAAATGATTAAAACTGAAATAAAGTAAGGCTAAATAGAAATAAAAAAACTACTAAACAAAATTTCATAAAAATTTTCATAACAAAATTACTAAACCTATGCTTAACATTTAAATGAAAACTGAAAATATGAAAGCTACTTAGAAAATAAAGATAATTAGAAATATAAAAAACGAAAACTACTAAAATTTACAAAAAGCACAACAAAATTACTAAACTTATAACTAAAATGAATTAAAAAATCTAATAAATAATAATAAAAAAGATACTAAAAACAAAAAAAAACACTAAAAATGACAAAGGTATACATAAAATTACTTAAAATTTGAAAGAAAATGTAAAATGTATTTAAATATTTGAAATGTAACAATACAGTGCCTATAGAAAATCATCTTTGAAAGAGTTACTTTATGTGTCATACAATTTCAAAAAAACAAATAAATAAATAAAAATCCAGCTTTATTTGCAAATTTTGCCATACAACAAACTAATAAAAGATTACTGGCTGTAGTTAAGGCAAAAGGTGGCTCTACGAAGTATTAAATCAGGAGACTGATTTTTCCAAACCTGTTATTCTAGTTTTTTTCTATAATTTTCAGATCTTGCCTTTTTCTTTTAGTTTGATGTTGTAAGGCAAAATATGTATATATATTATATTATAAACAAAAACTACTACGAAATGGCAATAGAAAAAAATTACTAAACTTTAAATTCAAATGAAAACTGAAAATATAAAAACAAAAGCTAATTCAAAATATTATGAAATATGATAACAGTATATAGATAATACTGAAATAACACAGACTGTGGGATATGCTAAATATGTGTCCCAAATTCTGTACCGCACATTTTAGCAAATGCAGTAGGCCATCTGGCAATTTAATGTGAACATAAAATGTGAAAGCTTTAATATACAACACGCATACTACATGATAGTAGAGTATGCTTTTCTACAGCTCAGCCAAAATACTGTACAGTTCAAAACAAAGCCAATCTCTGGTTTTCAAGAAAGGGCTGTTTCCATCATGGATGATGGCATGTTTTAATAGCGCAGCCTGGAAAGCATCTGTTTGATAATCCTTAAACAGCTCCACGTCTGCTCCAGCAAGAAGCTTCCAGCATCCGTGTTAATGTTACTGCTCCTGTTTGTCTATTCGGTTTCCTTTCAGCTTCCCAAAAAGGGTGAGAAAACTGAAACGCAACAACTTCCCGCCGAAGGCCTCAAAAGCTCTCAGATACTGTATTGATCATCTATTTAACCAAACCATGACTATTTCCTCGAGCTCATCTTCTACAGGTAATCTGCTATAGAAATATCACAAACTGAAAGTTTTTTTAAGACATTGGCTATTTATGAATATTTCCATTTTATAATATTTACACAGTAAAAGTTGCACTCAGTTATGATATGGAGACTCGTCAAGCAAAAGCAACCGTTTCTGGCTATAAATGCCACTGTAGAAATGCACGATTCAATGCCAGCCTTCATTAATTTATTCAGTGAGTAAAAGCATCTGATAATAGGAGGGTTAGAGAGATAGAGCAAGTATTATTCAGCTGGTCATGTGATGTCGGCACCCATGAGGCGGTTCATTACCAGCTAGAATGAAACAGCTTTTATTAGGCCAAAGACAATCATTTTTTTTCTTTGAAAGAAATTAATACTTTTATTCAGCAAGGACGCATTAAACTGATCCAAAGTGACAGTAAATACATTTGTAATGTTATATAATATTTCTATTTCAAATAAATGCTGTTCTTTTGAACTTTC
>NW_015549605.1:5729544-5730160 GCF_001515605.1 Sinocyclocheilus anshuiensis | reverse complement strand
GCCATTTGACGAGTTATCTCGTCTTTTACAAGAAAACGCTTCCCCCGCCAAAGACGAGTTTGTACGGCTTTTCGTGTTTTCACTGTTATACACTCGGGGGCACTATCACACATCTTCTGAACGAGTACAAAACCTCCCAAACAAAAACACACGTGAACAGGATGGAGAAACGAGCGATCTCTTATGTAAACAGATGCATATGAAAAATAATGCGATCATCAGCAATAGACAGCATATAAATGAAAACTGCATAATGTTACGGAGTAAAATGTTGATCCAGGAAGTGGTATATGTCTGTGCAAGCTTTGGAGGTGTTGATGGAAGCGATTTACTGGATTTATGCTTTGATAATCGTACTGAATATTATCCAGATGTAGTTTTTGATAAAAATTTGATTTTCTCACCTTTTTGCTCAAAATTATGCATTTTTATGAAACCTACCTATATTCAAGTGTTGATAAAAAAAGAATGATTTAAGCTAGAATAAAACAGATTTTGGTGTATTACATATTCAAATATTCATACAGCAAAATATACTGGAGGCCATCAAATTTGAGTGAAAATCATAAAAATCGCTGGCGGTGGCTGGCAACTTTTTTCAAAAATGCTGGCGGGG
>NW_015549605.1:5720436-5728601 GCF_001515605.1 Sinocyclocheilus anshuiensis | reverse complement strand
TAACTTTAGTTTAGACCGCGACGCGCCCACGCCAGAGCGCTAATGACGCCAGCACCGAATCGACCAATCAAAACGCTCCCACACGCGGCAACAACAGTGAATGATTTCTGAAGGATCATGTGACACTGAAGACTGAAGTAGGCCTAATGATGCTGATCACGCGAATAAATTACATTTTACTATATATTCAAATAGAAAACAGTTATTTTAAATCATAATAATATTTCACAATTTCTAATGCATTTTTATGAAATAAAGCCAGCCTTGGTGAGCATAAGACACTTCTTTCAAAAACATTCACTGGCCTCAAACATTTGAATGATAGTGTTTGTAGTCAGACTGCATAATAAAACAAAACAGACATTTTCTAGGTCTCTCCAGGACAGATTTAGTTCTGTGGCGCTGGTCTGATGCAAAATTATGGTGATTACACACGGTTCTGTCTGGAAGTACAAATCAATGGAATTGCTCATCAGCAGCCACACACAGAGTCTACTAATTCACTTTGCAGCACTAAATGTGAGAGAAAATCAACATAATTCTACAGAATGAATTTGCATGTGGTCAAACAGAGCTGGAAACATGATCAAATAAACCAAAATATAAAATAAATGGACATGCAAGCGAATTTAAATGATCTTCCAAATAGCATCGATGCAATCAATCCCATGGTGCCTTGCATCAGCATGGTTTCTGCTGGGCTTCAAAGTCAATATACGCACACAATATGCATAATGATTGACATAAACAGATGTGTATGCATGCAATGAATGTTGCAACCTTGTATATTTATTATGCAATTCAAGATGCATGTGACTGACTAATGAATAATATTTAACAAACGCACTTTTTCTCACTGATTAACCTAAATGGCCACAAAGTGCTGTTGAGACTCGGCTCAGTGGTTTTGTTTAACATTCGGCTGCCAAACCTTGATTTGCAGCCTGTTTAAGCATCTCTTCTGGAGTGAATTCAGATGAGTCAAGCGGCTTGCGAAACAAAGACGACAGCTGATGTTTTAAAGCCCCGGTTTCTTGTGTTTTCCAGCAAATCCACATGAGAGATTAATGCAGAACACTCAAGAGCATTCGGCGTCCGCTCGCGCACAAACACACAGTCGACGGGCCGGTACATGACAGCACGGCGTTTCTGCCGGATCAGCACTGTCATGACTGGCATGTCACAAAACAACAGAAAAAGGCCGGGAAATTCACAGAAGCATCGACAGCCAGAGCTGAAGCTTTATAAAACACCTAGAAAGAGTCATCCGGAGGCGGTACAGTCAGTCCTGAGGGCGCAATTAAAGAAAATGAAAGTGCTTTTAAAGCACTGTGACTCACAAAAGCTTTTAGGAATGTGCAAGACTCGGTTTGCAGTCGTTCAGGCAAACCACCATCTAGTTGGTTTTGAAATATGTGGTTTTTGCACATCCCTGGACAAAAGCCATGGATAATTAGGCTGCGTTTACACTGCAAGTCTTAATGCACAGATCCGATCTTTTGACCATATCCGATTTTTTGGCACGTCTGTTTACATTCACTTTAGAAACTTTCCGATATCTGTGTTTACATTAATTCCCACCCAAAATTATTGTCTGCAGTGATCACTTTACTACAGCTCGTTAGAGGTAGAATTCTTTAGTGAAATAAAGATGATATTTATTGAAATGAATTCGAATTAATTAAGGAGAGAGAGCGAGAACGAACTAACGCATGCACCCATGTGCGAGCGAGCGATTGTGAAGTTATCACCTCATTGCTGAGAAATATATGTAGATTTTAGCTGTTGTACTTTCAAAATTCACGGGGCGGGGGTTGAAAACCAGCTCCTGAATGTGCAATTTCTTACCTATAAAAAGTTTCCATCTCAATAAAATGCGAGCGCATACAGCACGCCGGCATTAAAACGCCATTAAAAATCTTTATGAGCAAATGTGTCGCCCTCGCATTGGGAGTTCTGTGGAGAATTGGATATGTGTGTTTAGACATTGGTCGGATGTCCAGATATCAGATGTGTATCCGATTAAAATCCACATTTGGAAGTGTGAGCGAAAGATCGGATTTTTTGTGCCAGTGTAAACGCAGCCTTAGGTTGTCCGCATAAGATATGCATTCAAAAATAGTTTTTTGAAAGGACTACTTGTAACGGGACAAAATATTAAAAACAAAACGATTGTGACAAGAATAATTGCACAGATATAGACATAAATTTAAGCCAATCTTCACTTTGCCCAAAACTTTTGCTGCAAAACTTTTTTTTTGTACTTTTTTTTTTTAAGTTGGACCAACTGTATTTTATTTATTTATTTATTTGTCTTCCTATATGTTGGTATTAATAATTTGTACTGTTAATTATAAAAACACTTAATTACAAAAATCAGACTCACAGATGCCTACTTTTAGAAATGTATAGATTTAATTATATTTAATTTATATTTATTTACTTTAATTTATATTATTATATATTAAATATGAATGTACATACATATATAATATTTAAAAAAAACATTTTTAATAATCTATAAAAAATCTAACTAATATATAAAAGATATTGATTTCTCAATATATATAAAAAAACTCAAATTCTCAAATATATATGTACAAAATTCAGACTTACAGATATTTTATATTCATTTATTTAAGATATATTTATATTTTATATTTATCTCCTCACCAGACCAAAGCATATATGCATACACACATATATATTTATATTTATGAACTTCTTTATTCATCTTTATTCATGATTCTGCTTGCTTACTTATAAATGCATTTCCTGTTCATTAGATATCAATATTCCAATAATCATGTAAACAAATTGAGAGATGCACTACAATTATTTTCTAAATGAACTGCCAGCATGACACAAATGCTGTAGATTATGCTGAAAATAATCTGCAAAGAAACTGGGTGTTATGTGTGACTCTTTCACAGTCACAAAACCCTCATGTTACATAAGCAAATTAGTGTTTTCTGTAACAAGAATGCTAAAAGAGAAAGGGAAAAAGTGATGGGAGAAAGAAAACAGAGGTGGTCTGTTCGGCGGTGATCTTGATCTTGGCTCAGCATTAATATACCACCGGGCCGTTTCAGATGGTGTGGAAGACAACTTTTTAGCACCAAATCTCCCTGAAATTGTTTTCTGTTTGAGAGAACATTCTCAACGGGGGAACGCGACGGGAAGGTAATGTCACCGAACCACTTTCCATCCACTTCAGGAGTATGAAAATGTCAATGAAGTCTGGGAAGGCAAAGGCATCGGATGGGCGAATGATGTCTGTCAGCTGGTGTTGGAGGAGTCAGCAAACACTTGCTAATGACAGACGCTTAGCATCACACGCAGCTGACGAGGAAGAGGTGGAGGTGACAAACACAGAAGATGCCAGAATAAGAGGGATGGAGGAAAGGTGAAGTTTTACTGGCAAAGAAACAGAGCTATGAAAGCAAACAGAAGGCAGCAGGACAAATAACGATGGAAAATAAACAAATCCAGTTTTGCATTTACATTAGCCACTGACCTGAGAGTGAGAGCAGGCTAAAAACAGCGCTCACATGTTTATGATATACTGAATCCTCTATTATTAGCAAATATCAGACACCAAACTCTCAAATAAGTATTATAATATAATAATATTATATTAATATTAAGTAATATAATATTATATAAAAATATAGTTTATTAAATAATATATAAAAATTAAAACTATATAAAAAATGAATTCTCAAATGTAAAAAACTAACAATATTTACATAAACAGTGGTGGCCAAAATTATTAGAACACCTGACAGATCTTAAAATATTGACCTTTTTGCCTCCAAAACATGATTTAATTTCATAATGTTCATGAAACATGCAGATGGTTGCTCTGAGCACAACAAATATCAGATGAAGTGAGTTGCTGTTTTTATTCACTTTCAACTTTAATATTTGGTATGTCCACCTTTTGCAGCATTTACAGCAGCACATCTCTCTGGCATAGTGTCAATATATTTCCTGAGAACTTCAACACTAATGTTATCCCATGCCTTCTGCAACTCAAGCCAAAGGATTTCCTTTGAATGTACAATAGATCTGTCCAGTTTATTTTCCAACTCTCCCCAAATTTGCTCGCTGGGGTTGAGGTCCGGACTTTGAGGGGGCCAGTGCATCATTCTCAATGTTCCAGCAGATTCCTTCCGTCGCTGGTAGTTCCGGCAGTAGTTCGTTTTATGGGTTTTGTAATGGACAATTCAACAAAAACAACTGAAACCTCTTAAAAATGCCAAGTGTTATAATAATTGTGGCCACCACTGTATAAAATTCATATATGAAACAAAACAAAAAAAAAGTAAAGTAGAAAAGAAAAAGTACAAAATATATATAATTCTCAAACAAATAAATAAAATACTACAATATTACAAAAAAAAATTGTCAATTGAAAAAATATTAAAATAATAAATTAAAACATTAAAATGATGTATCAATAATTAAAATGATATTTAATTCTCAAATAACTTGTTAAAAAAACGAGGTGGAGTGGAAAATATATCTGAGAAGCACATATTTACATATCTTCAGTACAACACTATTTTTATCACTCATATTTTAGGGGAATCATGTCATCATGGCAAACCCCGCTGACATTTTCATCAGAACATGTACAAATGTAGTTTTCTGTTGCTGTATTTACACACAGGCTGTGAGACTGGGTCACAATGGCATGAGACGGGACTTTCCATAGTGAAGATGTCCTGATACACACACACACACACACACACACACACACACACACACAGAGAGCTGTAAACTGACAGAGGCCTGCTTTCTGAACAGTTTGAGAATGCTTTGACTGAACATCCGCCGATAAACCACTGACACATATTAGCCAACAGCTGTCTCGTGTCCAGCAGTCACAAGCACACACACACACACTATGCAAATGCTGTCACTATAGTAAAACTCCAGCGTCTAAAGTTGCAACATTACCGCAGCCCACAACTGATCAAAGTTCAGTAACTGTTCATCACAAATCACACGACACTCCCGTCTGCACGTCTACAGGCCAACAAAATCACACAAGATCCCATAAGACACTCATATATCAACGCTGAATGCAGTCTACACCCAGCCATCCATCATCCGTCTGGATTTATCACGAGTAACAGAGAGAAACGGAGCGCTAGCCTACCGTGAGCGAGCCGGAGAGTCTGCGCGGACGCAGAGCGCACACACACACACACACACACACACACACACACACAAATCTCTCGGTTCTCCCACACGCTCCTCCATCTCACACTCCGCTTCTCCCTGCTTCTCTTCCCTGTCTGTTGATCATTAGATGATCGTCTGTTTGCTCAGTGTTTCTCACAGCTGGTCAGTCAGTGAACTGGACACACACACCCCTTTACCTAGTTATCTTAAATAAGGACATACAACACCCTTGACATTTAGTATAAAGTTATGAGTGAAATCGGGTCTAAATCAACTGTTCAGATTCAGAGAAAACAGTGTGGGAAAAAACAGATATTAAATCAATGTAAAAACTCTTTTATCATTGGGGACATATTAGCTGTAGACTAAGCCAGCAATTCACAATTTTCTTTTTTTTTTTCTTTTTGCCAGCCAGACCTCTTTGACAAGAAATATTTACCCAAAGAAATTTTAAGTTCATATTTCTTAACACATTCACGTCTGTTAATGGTTACATGACATGCAAGTTACTCAGAAACTTTCTCGAGCAGCAAATCAGCATATTAGAATGATTTCTGAAGGATCACGTGACACTGAAGACTGGAGTAATGATGCTGAAAATTCAGCTTTTCATCACAGAAATAAATTACATTTTAATATATAATCACATATAAAACAGCTATTTTAAATTGTAATAATATTTCACAATTTTACTGTTTTTACTGGATTTTTAAAAAATAAAATAAATAACTTTCGAACCGATGTTTATGAATGGTTCAGTTATGACATTGCGGTGTACTTTCTACCACAAAGCCAAACTACATTTGACATGACACACAAAGCTGACCTGAAACAGCTTATTTTAAAACAAAATATGTTCCTGACGACATTTATTTAGACTGCACTCAAACTTTCATAAAATGCTTCTTTATTAATAAAATGCTTCCATATTTATAAACCACCCTGAGTTGACATCTGGATGATTACACCAACCCATCATGACTCATTTCCAGTTTCCATCATCTGCGTATTAATAATTCATCATTCTTCCATTCGAAAACAAACTATTTGCTATAAACCACTTCATGAGGCCATTACAGAAAATACAGAGCATAAATAACTGTGCATTAAGAAAACACATACGATCTGAACTAATTCACAATGTGGCTTCACTTTATATCAGCACTCATTAGTGAAACAATACGGAGATATTGACAGACTATAAATGTGACCCATGACCACAAAACCAGTCTTAAGTCGCTGGGGTATATTTTTAGCAATAGCCAAAAAAACATTGTATCGATTTTTCTTTTATGCCAAAAATCATTAGTATATTAAGTAAAGATCATGTTCCATGAAGATATTTTGTAAATTTCCTACCGTAAATATATCAAAACTTCATTTTTGATTAGTAATATGCATTGTTAAGAGCTTCATTTGGACAACTTTAAAGATGATTTTCTCAGTATTTTGATTTTTTTTGCACCCTCAGATTCCAGATTTTCAAATAGTTGTATCTCTGGCAAATATTGTCCTATCCTAACAAACCATACATCAATGGAAAGCTTATTTATTCATGATGTATAAATGTTGATTTAAAAAAATTGACCCTTATGACTGGTTTTGTGGTCCAGGGTCACAAATAGCAGAAGTGCATCGATGCTGGTCTCTAAAGACCCTAAACTTCAGTAGCTGTAATTACACACAATATGCTAAAGGAAAAACAAATTAATTCACATAAATGTGAGACTTTTTGAAGAGCGTTTGCAGCAGGTCACGATGAGTGAACGTCTTAGTCTCTCTGCTGAATTTCTAACTCAAACTCACATTTCCACTGGTGTTTGTGCGTCTGTATTTAGTCTAAACATCCTGTTCATGGCTGACATCTGCTGTCAGATACGAGCCGCTCTGGGTTTGTCCGATCTGCCTCCAAAGACAGGAAACGAGCGGCAGAGGCTTCCTGTCAACTAGTGAGTCGAAATCTTCCTCCATCTGATGTAAAGTTATGCTGCGCTTCCTTATCGGTGCACATATAAACACATCAGAGGTCACGGGGTCAGTTTGATGAAACTGAAGACTAGTGAAATGCATTCTGGATCATTTGAATTATTTTAAAAGTATCTGATTTCACGTGCTTTTGAATGTCAAGACGCTGTGAATTCATTGTGCAACTAAAGGGAATGTTTACACATTTGATGTAGCGTTTGGCTCAGAACGAATGTATGAGAAACGATCCTGTAATGAAGGTCTGGCTCTCAGGTCAAGGGTTACTGATTTATCCAGCAGACGTCATAAACTTGCAGTATTTTTATATCAGCTCATCCCGTCTCTCTGCTCAGATGATTCAGACGGGAAGGGTGTGAGCTTTATAACTCAGAGCAGTGGAGTAATAGCGCCAGTCGATTCTTATTTTCAAACCAATTTAGGAGTCATGGCTGATCAATTACTGTTTCACTGTGTGCCCATTAACAGTAAAGAACAGCAGACCGAAGAGAATCGAGGACTGGAACGACAATACAAGCGAAAAGTTTTAAAACACTGTAAAAAATAAAATAAAAATTACATTCACTCTCAGAATAAGGGAAATAATAATTATGATTCTCAGAAATAAAATTAAAAACTGGTTGTTTTTACCCCAAAAATTGTAAATGAAGAAAATTAGAAATTACATTTTAGAATATAAAAATATTAAACAAAAAAAAATTTAAATATGAAAACAATCTCATTATCATTACTGCAATATTATACATACTTTTTATATTATATTATATTATAAATAAGTTATATATTAAAAGCTAAACAAAAATAAAGCCTATTTCTAGGATCATTACCGTTTTTGACATTTATGGCAATTAATCAAATTTTCTCTCCAAATTTATATCCCCATAATGTGAAAAAAATCTCATTATTATTACTGCAATATTATATTATATTATATTATATTATGTTATTATAATATTATATTAATATGACTTAATTATATAATATTAATA
>NW_015549605.1:5717166-5720390 GCF_001515605.1 Sinocyclocheilus anshuiensis | reverse complement strand
ATTTTAAAACATTTTATATTATATTTATATTATAAACATTCATTATATAAAAAATGAATCCTATTACTACGATCCTTACCATTTTTTGTGCCATTATTTATGACAGTTAAGCACATTTTCTCCCAAAACTGGAATATATTATTATATTATATTATATTAATAATTATTATTATATTAAAACATTTTATACTAAAATATTTAAAAAATGAAGCCTATTACTATGATCCTTACCATTTCTGTGACATTATTTATGACAGTTAAGCACATTTTCTCCCAAAACTGGAATATATTATTATATTATATTTATTATATTATATTATATTACATATAAAGGTACAACTGAAAGTATGTATCATGGTAGTTTATGTGGTACGAAATTTTAATAAATGCTAAAGAAATTATTTTAATAAAAATACATCAATATATCTGGACAGAAAAGTTACATTACTATATTACAGTAATGAGAAAGAGATTTTATTACAGTAATGAGAAATGTGATGAAATTCATTTTATTCTTTTTCTTTGTGCAAAACAGTGATTACTATTATTATTATTATTAATAATAATAAATATTAATTATGAATGGTGCATTTCTTTGTAAATAAAACCCACAGTGTATTCTTAGTACAGATGTGGGAGGATCCACTGAAGCACTTATTAAGAAGTGATCACTTAATTAGACGCTATAATTAGCTAATGACCCGATGCAGATGCTTCTATGAATGAATGGTGTGCAATGGTACAATTACAACACACTTACTGGGAACCTAAAGCAAAACTGCCTGGCACAGTGACATCCTTCTGATCTGATCTCAGCGTGGCCACTAAAGCTTTCATATAGCGAATACATGATGTTTTCTGACACGTGTGAAGCATTTGGAGCCTGAGGAATACGATCCGCATTTTACTGAAATAAACAGAGCAGTTAACACAAACAAACCCCTCACAGCTCTCGTTCCTGCAAACGACTTCAAGGACTCATGAATAAAGCAAATACTTGTCAACACCTACACAACTCCTGCTCAACAGACAGTTAGGTTAATGAAAGAGAGAGAGCGTGGCTCACAGGTGCATGCTGGGTAACACCTGAGGCTTGTGTGTGAAATGATTCACACAACCAGAAATGCAATACAAACACAAGTGTTCAACAGTCAACATTTAATGTGCTTCTATTTTCATTTGTATTTTTCTGCACTGTTATTGTATTATTGAGATACTTTTTTTTTTTTTGCATTGTGACATTATTTTCATAACAATTAAGCATATTTTACCCCAATGTCTGATTACTGTAATGTCAAAAATTATGTTTCATAAACTGTTTAATTTTCCCCCCTTTAATATTAGTGTTATATTATTACATTCTTATAATAGTATTTTTTGTTTTTAAATTACTATTTTTTAATTCATTTTCATATATTAAAGAGAGTGCCACAAATTGTACCATCATTTCTTAATTAAAATTATATTAAATATAAGTTATATTATTTAAATAAATATACATATTACTCATTATATATATGAATATTAATATTTAAATTAATATATTTACATAAACAAATAATCTTAAATACATTAATATTTCATTTAATTATTATCTATAATTACAACAATATTTTTTCCCCAATAATTATTAGTTTTTTACGCAATACGTTTTTAACAGTAAATAAAAACAGGTGCTTAAAACAAAGGTTTTAAACCTCATAAAACTGACATCACAATGCGAAAAAACTGGCTTAATCTTCTTTCATTTTATTAATAGTATTAAATTTGTGACAATGAGAAGTATCGCAGCATGCAGTAGTGCTTTGTACTGTTCATTATTCACAGGCTCTGACAGCTGAGGTGTGTTTCTGTCTTTTGAAGTCGCTAATGGGACAGAAAGTGTGTGAGCAAGGTGTTTAAAGTGTGTTTGGTGTCAGCAGCGTTAGCTTTGTTCTTGTCATTGTGAAGGCTGGTTCAGGTCTGTGTGAGCTCTAATGGCTCATTATATTCACATGGACGTGTGTGTGTGTGTGTGTGTGTGTGTGTGAGAGAGAGATCGCTCACCTGAGCTCTCTCAGGATCTCCCTGAGACTCGGCACAAGGCTCCATGTTTATCCAGACGCCGCCGGTCAACGCTGTTCACAGCTCTACATGTCTGCAGAGACACAAACATATTTACTTCAAACAACTGAGTCACGCTGCATGCACAAGGATTTATGTATTTGAATTGCATGTAACATTTCATTCTATTTGGATTACACAATTTAACATAAACTAATAAACTTAATGTGATGCAGTTTTGGCAGTCATACATAGCAGAAACAGGTAAGATTTTTGCACGGGGATTAGTTTTGTTAATTTTTCTGTATGTTTTTGTCATTTTTATAAGCCATTATTATTGCCTATATAGGTTTTATTAATTTTTATTGATGTTTTAGTGTTAATTATCTTAATACATCAGGTTAACCTAAATAAAAATAAGAAGTGTTTCTATGGCAACTACACGAAATGAAATAAAATAAAATATATAAAAAAAACTTTATTTCAGTTGATGTTTATTTCAAATATGCATGTATGCAAATAGTTTATAATAATCATAAATCTAATCTATTCATTGTGAAAACATTTATTCAGTTAAAAATACGGTTAAAATATTGGATTTATTGATGATATTGATATTGATGATATATAAACCTGTTGTGCATTTTAAAACATTCAGTTTATTAGTATTATTAGAGAAATATTACCTGTTCATTTATGTGTAACTGACAAATATGGATTATATTAATTTATTAATTTTGTTTTTTAAAACTAATCACTTTGTTAAAACTGTATCATCCATATGGCTAAAACTTTTATATGAAATTAAAAGATATAAAATATTAAATTTAGGACTAAGTATTTTACTGATTTGTATGATATAAGCTTATCCAAACATCTTAATCATAATTAAAGGAATAACACGCTCAAAAACAAATTCACTCAAAATTTGTTGTTAGAAAACCAGACACAGAACGAGACCTTAAGACTGGCATTTAAAGCAACCAACTGCAGTTTGTTTTGCAAAATGACCGGCCATTTCTTAACAACTCCCATCATTTTTCCAGCACATTTCTTGACAATATCTGACACAGACACCTCTTATTTGAAGAGGAAACATCGATGGCACTCGTCACACAGGTGCTTCAGATAATTTGCTCTTCTTCTCGGTTAAAACGGTCTCTTTATCCGACCATGACGCT
>NW_015549605.1:5708847-5716960 GCF_001515605.1 Sinocyclocheilus anshuiensis | reverse complement strand
TTTTTTTTATTGAAATTTTTTTTTTTTTTTTGCATTGTGACATTATTTTCATAACAATTAAGCATATTTTACCCCAATGTCTGATTACTGTAATGTCAAAAATTATGTTTCATAAACTGTTTAATTTTCCCCCCTTTAATATTAGTGTTATATTATTACATTCTTATAATAGTATTTTTTGTTTTTAAATTACTATTTTTTAATTCATTTTCATATATTAAAGAGAGTGCCACAAATTGTACCATCATTTCTTAATTAAAATTATATTAAATATAAGTTATATTATTTAAATAAATATACATATTACTCATTATATATATGAATATTAATATTTAAATTAATATATTTACATAAACAAATAATCTTAAATACATTAATATTTCATTTAATTATTATCTATAATTACAACAATATTTTTTCCCCAATAATTATTAGTTTTTTACGCAATACGTTTTTAACAGTAAATAAAAACAGGTGCTTAAAACAAAGGTTTTAAACCTCATAAAACTGACATCACAATGCGAAAAAACTGGCTTAATCTTCTTTCATTTTATTAATAGTATTAAATTTGTGACAATGAGAAGTATCGCAGCATGCAGTAGTGCTTTGTACTGTTCATTATTCACAGGCTCTGACAGCTGAGGTGTGTTTCTGTCTTTTGAAGTCGCTAATGGGACAGAAAGTGTGTGAGCAAGGTGTTTAAAGTGTGTTTGGTGTCAGCAGCGTTAGCTTTGTTCTTGTCATTGTGAAGGCTGGTTCAGGTCTGTGTGAGCTCTAATGGCTCATTATATTCACATGGACGTGTGTGTGTGTGTGTGTGTGTGTGTGTGAGAGAGAGATCGCTCACCTGAGCTCTCTCAGGATCTCCCTGAGACTCGGCACAAGGCTCCATGTTTATCCAGACGCCGCCGGTCAACGCTGTTCACAGCTCTACATGTCTGCAGAGACACAAACATATTTACTTCAAACAACTGAGTCACGCTGCATGCACAAGGATTTATGTATTTGAATTGCATGTAACATTTCATTCTATTTGGATTACACAATTTAACATAAACTAATAAACTTAATGTGATGCAGTTTTGGCAGTCATACATAGCAGAAACAGGTAAGATTTTTGCACGGGGATTAGTTTTGTTAATTTTTCTGTATGTTTTTGTCATTTTTATAAGCCATTATTATTGCCTATATAGGTTTTATTAATTTTTATTGATGTTTTAGTGTTAATTATCTTAATACATCAGGTTAACCTAAATAAAAATAAGAAGTGTTTCTATGGCAACTACACGAAATGAAATAAAATAAAATATATAAAAAAAACTTTATTTCAGTTGATGTTTATTTCAAATATGCATGTATGCAAATAGTTTATAATAATCATAAATCTAATCTATTCATTGTGAAAACATTTATTCAGTTAAAAATACGGTTAAAATATTGGATTTATTGATGATATTGATATTGATGATATATAAACCTGTTGTGCATTTTAAAACATTCAGTTTATTAGTATTATTAGAGAAATATTACCTGTTCATTTATGTGTAACTGACAAATATGGATTATATTAATTTATTAATTTTGTTTTTTAAAACTAATCACTTTGTTAAAACTGTATCATCCATATGGCTAAAACTTTTATATGAAATTAAAAGATATAAAATATTAAATTTAGGACTAAGTATTTTACTGATTTGTATGATATAAGCTTATCCAAACATCTTAATCATAATTAAAGGAATAACACGCTCAAAAACAAATTCACTCAAAATTTGTTGTTAGAAAACCAGACACAGAACGAGACCTTAAGACTGGCATTTAAAGCAACCAACTGCAGTTTGTTTTGCAAAATGACCGGCCATTTCTTAACAACTCCCATCATTTTTCCAGCACATTTCTTGACAATATCTGACACAGACACCTCTTATTTGAAGAGGAAACATCGATGGCACTCGTCACACAGGTGCTTCAGATAATTTGCTCTTCTTCTCGGTTAAAACGGTCTCTTTATCCGACCATGACGCTGTCAATCAAGAGGCCCAGAAAGAAAATAGTTAAAAGAGAGAAAGAACAGAAGTATGAACGACAAACTGCTCAAGTTAGTTCATGCCCAGATTTTGCAGAATTAGTAATACTGGTAAAAACTGTTACTTGTGCCAAAGCTGCATGTTTGAATGTGCACAAGACGAGAATGACATATAAGGAGAAGGTTTGTATAATACTCTGCCAGTTAATCGAGACTGTAGATGTCTAAAGAGGTTCATCATCCTCCAGGCATGTCACACTATCTTTAACAATGGGCTTCCCGACACATACACACTAACACACACACACACACACACACAGACACACTCTAACACACACACACACACACACACATACACTCTAACACACACACACACACACATACACTCTAACACACACACACACACACACACATACACTCTAACACACACACACACACACATACACTCTAACACACACACACACACACACACATACACTCTAACACACACACACACACACATACACTCTAACACACACACACACACACACACACACTCTCTCTCTCTCAAACAGACACACACACACACACACACACACTCTATCACACACATGCGCACGCGTGTGTGAGCGTCCTCAGGTGCTGCACAGACCCGGATTCAACGCATGGCCTGTCAACTGTTCAGACCAAACTTTCATTGGCGGAAACTTCTGAGCTATAATTAGCAAAGTAGGTCATTGAGGGGGAAAAAGCGAGGGAGAGAAAGTAGATATGGTCCAGGAGGCCTTATGGGCTGTGAAATTGTAACAGTGTAGAGCAGTGGTTCTCAATCTTTTTTTCCACCGGGCCGCACTATTGTCCAAGTGCAAGTCTCGTGGGCCGCACGCATATCATTTACATATTACGTCAGCAATACAAACCAACCTGATTTATAATATTATAGCCTAAATATTATATCTAAACGATTACATTTATTGAAATAAAAACAGCCCAGGCCCGACGGGCCCCGACTTTTTTACGCCCCTCGGGCCAGGCTTCGGGACAATTTTCACATCATAGTTCAGACGTGTCAGCACGGTGGGCCGCATTTGAATTCGTGACGGGCCGCGGGTTGAGAACCACTGGTGTAGCGTGACAAGGCTCGATTTACACCCTTTAACTGACCTGAGCTCTTGCCTTTTTATTGTGTGTGTGTGTATGTGTACACATATATATATTTATATTTGTGTACATACATCATTTTTGTTATTGCATAGCAGGGTTACTATTGTTGGCTAAAACTAATATTATTAAAACATTTTTGTTAATTTAAACAAAGCAGAAATCAAATATACAAATCAAAATATTAGATGAACAACTTAAATTTATTTCAGTTAGCTGCCAAAGGAACATTTCTAATTTTACGTTCACTAAAATTACTAACTACATTAAATATAAAAAATTAAATAAATGACAAGAAAGTTAACAAAATTAAAATGAAAAGTATAAGATTATAAAAATAAAAGCCAGTTCAAAATGTTAATAAATTAAATAAAATAAATAAAAACTAAAACAATAAATAATAAATAAAATAAAAAATGATAATTTAAGTAAAACTGAAATAAATTCCTAAAAAAAAAAGAATTAAAAATTAAAAGTTTTTAAAAATGTATAAAAAATAAAAGCCAATTCAAAATATTACTAAAATAAAATAAAATAAATAATATAAAAACTAAAACTGAAACAAAAATATATTATTAAAAATGTAAAATTAAAATTAATAGAATTAAAGGGTAAAAATAAAAGCCATTCAAAAAATTTAAAAAAATGCATAAATTAATAAGTTAAATAAAACTGAAAATAACCTAAACTAACATTTTAACAACTAAGCTAAAAATGTAACAAAAAATAAAATGCAAAGTACTAAAAAATATAAAAATACAAGCCAATTTAAAATATGAATGTTAACTATAACAGTATATGAATACTAAAATAACACTGTTCTATAGGCCATTTCCCGTCTCAGACCATGTGAAATTGTTTGAGACTCCCAGCTTACTGATTAGTCAACACACTGTGTGTGTGACTTCTAGAGTGGCCTTGTCACATTAACACACCAGCGGGACGCAAACGACAACCAGAAAAAGGCACGCAACTGTGACGTGCTTCTAAAACTACATTCATACCTGTTGAATCTGAATGACACACAACTGCAGGCTCGGGATATCACACAAATATCACATCCACCAGAGATAATGGTCTGCAAACACACAAAAACACACACACTGCAGACCAAAGGGAAAGGAAAGAGTTGCAGGTGCGACATCAAAGGACACTTCAATGCGTTCAGTGAAACACAAAGCCGGTGCAGGTGAAAGGCTGTGGAGGGTTGTGCTGGTCTGGGAACAGCGATTGAAGCCGCAGGCGGTCCAGACAACAGGAGTGGAGGGGAATATTTAGCTCTCTAAACGCCCCTCTGTTTATTTAACACCTATTCTGCCCGTTTAACATGCTAATTTACCACCTTTCAGTCGCAGAAAACATTCAGTAGACTTCAGATTTTCTTATGCATGGGACAGGTAGTTAAAAATAATCAAGACATTTTATAAAACTATTTATATATTAAATTATACATATATATATATATATATATATATATATATATATAAAATAAATAATAACCATAAAGAAATAATTATAATAATAAATAAATAAATCATATAATGCCCTTTTTTAATGTAAAAATATATATAATTAAAAGCAACCGCCACTTATCTAACAGCCACTGAAATGTTAAATACAGTAAAATGTAGTTAAAAATTATCAAGGCATGTTTCCACACCAGTTTTCATAAAACGAACTGAAGGAAGATTTTTTAATAATTTTATTTAAATGTATCAATATAATAGTGTATGGCAATAAACAATAAAATTTAGTTTGATACATCTTTACTGAAACATGTAAAAATCATATATAACTGAAAAATGCCACAGACATTTATGAACATTTTTTGTGAAAAAGCAAAAAAAATCACGATGAATATTTTGAACAGATTCACTGAAACAGATCAAAATAAACTGATTCATGAAAATGAATTAAACTTCCCAAATCATATTGGAGTTATATTAGAGAAACTCATGCTTTCAAGTCACACCACATATAATTTTGTGCTCTTTTTTAACTATAAACAGCTATTTGAAGCACCTGGTAGACAAAGAAAACGTCCCAGGAGTCTGTTTCTTCCTATTGATCCATCAAAGCAATTTTTCAAGGACATTTAGTCTTGATTTGAGGTATTGACACCCTGTCAGTGTAGAAATAACATCATTACACATGAAGGATTAGCTGGTTTAGGTCAGCGGTTCTAGATCACCTCTATCGCACATTTTGTATGTTTCCCTTATTAAACGCACCTGATTCGACTCGTTAGTGGAAACCAGGGTTGGTTTCCACTGGTTTATGTGAACAAGGCTTTAAAAACACAATAAATTAATTTCAGGCTTCAAGATCAAACCACAAAAGAGGAAGAAAGGGAATCAAGGTACTAAAACTGGAAATGGAAAATCTGTTTGTTGAAGTAAAACCACAATGGGCCAAATAAACCAGAAGAGCAGCATCAAACCAATTCCTAAATGATCTTTGTGATTTCACAGTGAATAATAAAGCAAAAAGCCAAAAGCCTTCTGTAAGTTTCCCACGAGCGGCTGTAGTGCAAATCTAGGCGTCAGCCTGTGACCGTCAACACTGCCACCTACACGCTAACATTCAATCTGTGAGAACATACGTGACAAACTCATGAGAGACGTCAAATCTGGGAGAGAAACTGTCCAACTCTCCGCCACGGCGGAGAACGAAAACACATTCAGGTAGCCAGTCTAATTTGATTCAGTCTGCATGACCCAGTTTCTCTGCAGCTGGAGGCTTTCGTCTCTAACAGGACGGTTATGCTTTAGTTTCAGAGACAGAGTTCGGTTTACACTATATACTTCAGCGCATTCACGTTTATCATGATCTTCAGAACCCTAAATGCTTGAAATTGGATTTTCAGACGTATAGGGAAAAAAACATCTCATTATATTCATATTCTACAGCATTTACTGGATAAAAATAGGCATACGCCCTGAAGCGCAAGATGAATCATCTGCTCAGAGTGAATTTTTAGGAGTACATTACAATATGGATGGATTTAAAGTTAACAGATACGGACTAAAAGCCACAACAACTCTTACAAATAAATGTCAAAATTAAAATAAAAGTGGCTGCATGATAAATTGAAAAAGAATTGATATTTCAATATAATTTATATTTAGATATTATTTTAGTATCTTTGAGATACTATTATTGTTTTTAATAATATAATCAGTGTTTATTTATAGATTTTTTCATTTTAAAGTTTTAGTCATTTTGTTGCACATTTCATGTTTAGGAATTTTTGTTTTTGCACAATAAATTTAAATAAAACTGAAATCAGTATATAATTTATATTTATCTTTTAAAATATGTTAGTATCATTAAGATAGAGATACTAATATTGTTTTTAATAATAATTTAAATCAGTTTTTAATTTTATAATTTGTTTTAGTTAGCCAATTAGCAATTTAGTTTTAGTAATTTTGTTGTTTTTGTTTATTTTTCAGTTTAGTTATTTTAGTACATTGACTACTTTTGTTGCATTCAAGTAACAAACAATGTTTTTAATGGTTTTCATTTTATTTTCAGTTTAAGTTAACTATAACAACCCTGATATAGAGATATTGTTTTCATTTGAGATGAAATGTCATACTACAGTTCAAATGACAATATATGAAAAATAATTGCAATATAAATTTTAGGCATGAAGACCTATATTGCAGAATTTTAAAATTCTAAATAAAATCATTTTTAAAAAATATTTTATGTTTACTTGCATGCTATATGACCATTAACCAGCATCAGAAAACTGTGAACATGCAAATATTGTTAAATTGTTAAAAATATTAACTTCAAATTTTCATTGGGTACTTCAAGAACATATTTTACGTCTAAGGAGTTCAGCTGACAAAACACCCCTCTAAATAAGCCACCATACAAAGAAACTGTGATTCATTTGAGCGCTTGATTATTTGAGTGACAGACATTTTAATAAGTCTCTCAACTCTACAATCCACTGTTGTGCTATTCCTCTCAGAATGAGCGTGTGTCTGTTCCAGGTGGCAGCAGTAGATAAATGGTGTGTTTTTCAGTAAAAATATCTTCTTTTCATGCGTCTCTACACAGACTGCCTCTGTGAGCTCGAGCGACTCATCTACCCCACCGAGACATTGAACAAACCGGCTCGTATCACACATACAGCGGCTCACACGCTCATTCAGATCACAGTCTGACAATATGCTTCATGAGTCTAATATACTCTCTAAGTCTAATATATGATGACTTCATGAGTCATCATGTCTAATATACTTTTTCATCTCTTTAACATTTACAACTAATCATGCTGTTTTTGGGACTTTAAGATTTATATATGTAAATGACATTGGCTAACGTCTTTGAAAAAAATGAGTGACAACATTCTCGCTATAAGTTTCTAAATTCGGAATAGGTATTCATATGTAAATAGAATCAATCATATGTTAATGACCTTATGACTATGACATCATAACCATATGTGTGTGTGCTTTACGTATTTATTTTGTTCCTCTTTATATGATTAAATTGTATGTATTTTATATACACATGCTTGTTTTTATAATTAAATATTATATATAGAAGTATACATGTATATTGTATTTCCTTTCTTTTATAACATTATTACACACCATTTTTACTCAAATCTATTATATATAATATATAATTATTTAATGCTAAAATAAATAAAATAAAACTTTTTAATCAAATTTATTATATATGAATTATGTATAAAGTTTTATTTAATTTATCTTAGAATTAATATAAAACTATAAATGCATACGTTTATTTCTTTTATTTTATATCCTTAAATATTATATATACATATTTGTGTATAATTTTTCTATTATATATAAAATTATATGTATACTTTTTATTTAAAACGTTTAAATATCATTTTATATTAAATATTATATACTTACTTTTTAAATTTAAATCTGATATAGAATTATATGTATAAAATAA
>NW_015549605.1:5701926-5708453 GCF_001515605.1 Sinocyclocheilus anshuiensis | reverse complement strand
TATATATACACTAAACTATTAAATAAATAAATATCTTTATTTATTCTTTAAAATATAGAATTATATATGTATAAAGTTTATTTAAATATAAAAATATCATTCATTACAAAAATGTAGAATTTTTTTTACAAAAATACAACATGGTACAATTACAAAATACATTTATTTCTTTATTTTATTTTTTGTTTCAGTTTTATCTATAGTGATCTACAGCAACATCACATCTTTCTCAAGCGCCCAGTGCTGACGGTCCATGCATAAACACTTAAACCTACAACCTCTCAGTGTGAGCCGGCGCTCGCTCCACACAGCTGATGATTCGCGGCCACTGCAGCCTGTCAGCACGCCGCCGTCACTCTCTCCTGCTTTCTCATTCTCCTTCTCTTTTCAGCACCAGGCTTAGACAGATTAGCGGGTCAGATCGGGTTTACTAGGGAGAAATCTCTGCCCACATCCGAGCGGGTTTCCATTAAAACCTCATCACTTACACACCCTGATTGTTTATCGTGAATTGTTCTTCAAAAACTACCGTATTACAGCGTCCCACCGCTGAAGCATTTACAGAGCAGACAAAACAGCTAAGCCAAGGGATAAACAAGTGTCGACTAAATCTTATAATGAATGTGGAACATTTGACACGTTTTTGACATTAAAAACGTCTTAACAATGGATTTATTTCTTATAAACATGCAACTTTAGGCTTCACAAGATGGTAATTGATCGGCAGGAGTGGTGTGGATTACTTGTGGATTATTGTGATGTTTTTATCAGCTGTTTGGACTCTCATTCTGACGGCACCCATTCACTGCAGAGCATCCATTGGTGAGCAAGTGATGGAATGCTAAATTTCTTCAAATCTGATGAACAAACAAACTCATCTTCATCTTGGATGGCCTGAGGGTAGGGCTGGACAATAATTCAATATCAATATGTATCGAAACTGAAAAAGGGCACCCCCCCTTTTTTTTACTGGTTACATCTTAATGATAAGCAGAGAGTATAGAATGCTACATTCAAAAATTAGCTAGCTAACAAATATGCATATTAACATCGTAAACATTAACCATGCTGTGAGTGTGACCATATATAATATGATTAAATGTTAATTTTTCAGGATTCTTTGATGAATAGAAAGATCCAAAGATCAGCATTTATCTGAAATAAAAAGCTTTTGTAACATCATACACTATTCCATTCAGTATAATTTTTATACATTTTTTGGGAAAGAAATTATAGAAATTAATAATTTTATTTAGCAAGGATGCTTAAAATTGATCAAAAGTGATGATAAAGGCATTTATAATGTTACAAAAGATTTTTATTTCAGATAAATAGTGTTCATATCGGATATCGGAATTATATCGTATCGACCGAAATTAAGAAATATATCGTGATATAAATTTTGGCCATATCGTCCAGCCCTACCTGAGGGCGAGTACATTTTCAGCAAATGTTCATTTTTTTAGGTAAACTATTCCTTTAATATTCAGTGTTAAATCACTAACCCTGAGATTTAAAGTGGACTGGCAAAGGAAAGTGAGGGCTCACGGAAAGGAGGGGTTTAGAGAGACTGATTCTTTGAACTGCTTCGCACGAGTCGTTTACGAATCATTTAGAAATTAGTTAAAATTAAATCTATTTTTTGAAAAAAACTAACATGTTTTTTGACCTTGCATGCATGTAAACCTGTTTTAGGAGACTCATAAAATAATATTAGCAACCTTAAAAATGGCATAATAGTGGCACTTTAACAAAAGTGATGCTTGCCTAACAATGAATTATAAGACAAAAGAGAAGAAGAGGAACTAGGAAAGGGCACACAACAAAAACTGATTTAGCCTGAAGTGAGAGAAACAGCTTTTTAAAAGTTTAAGCCACTCAGCACAACAGCAATTAAAGACTGGGTTCTTCACACAAGTAAATATCAGCATTCACGTGAATTTCCACAAAATTTCACAAACAAAACCAGACAGCGAATCCGAGTTATGAACCCAGATAACACAAATCACCCACCCTGACAGACAGAAAGTCGTCTTGTGACACCACCATGTGACATTTTTATGAGCAGCAACAAAAGGTTGACTTCATTTAATAACGGAGCCAGGAAATTGAATTATGTAATAAGAGCCACACAAACGCCGAACATCCAGCACCTCAGGGCACCAGCTGCAAATACTTACGAAGATTTGTTTCTAAACAACAGCCTCTTCATCCTTTGATATTCAATTAGTGAAGATTCACACATCAATGTGTCTTAAAGTGGCCTGAGCGAGTTTTCAATTAAAGAGATTTTAAACCTCCGCTCGAGGCGAAGCAATAATCTCACAAATACACCGAACAAAGACAGACAGCGAGAACAACAATCAACCCTCTGTGTCTCTGTGTCAGTGGTGTCTTTAAAAAGTCACATAAATCTCGATTATTTATCGCTGAAGGGGAGCAAGAGGGTATAGAATAGCAGTCAGACCGACTCGGCATCAAAGAGAGAGAGTCGCACCCAAAGTAATGTGTTCAGAGGCACCATCCGTCTCATTGCTCCATAAAACATCTGCTCTGTGGCCTATTTTTAATGCAACTGTGCACCGTTTTTGCATTTTCTGTCCTGTTATGTTGCATAAAATTCTGGTGGAACCAAAAGTTGAGATTGAGCCCATTTAGCAGGTCTTTTCTTTCCAAAAAAGGATAGATTTGCAGCGATGCCATAGAAGAGAGTTGCACAAACCAGGCTAAATGATGACCTTTGATTTGGCCTGCCATGCAATATCACATAAGTAGGGTTAAAACATAGAAAGAAAGAACAAAATAAAAAATTGGCATTAAAACATATCCTCATTCCTAATGTATATTTTTTTGTTTTATTTTTGCATTAAAATGTGAATTTGATTTTAAAAAAAAACTCCAAAAATTATTTTACATTTTTTTTCGCTTATAGTTTTTATTTTATTTTTATTTATTTATTTATTTTTGTTTTTAATATAGTTTGATGGGTATAGAGACAAATTTCAAAATTCGATTTTGATTCACAAGATCGTGATTTGATTTGATTTTGATCTCGATTTAATTTGATTCGATATTGATATAGTACAGTACTATAATATTAGTGATTTGTAAACAAATATGTAAATTAAATGCACATAGAATTTATTTTAGAATAAACTTCATTATGATAATTTTTAATGATATAATTATGTTTCTACTCCAGTTTGTTGTTAAAATATAAACATTTAAACACTGGATGTCATAACTTTTTTTAACGTCATTTAAAATTTTCATGACATATTTATTCAATACATTAAATAATTAAGTACAGGTTAAGAAAACAAAATGAATATATAATATAGTGCATTTATTTAGGAAAATGCTTCATTTTTCTAGCTAACAATTGAGCTTTGGACATTTAATGGATGTTTTGAGGTAAATGTAGGGTTACATGAAATTGTTTACAAGCTGTTTTATGGTTGTCTTTCCGGGGTTGAAACACTGATTGAGCGATTACATCGAACAGGGAACATTTTAGTAAGTTGTTCTGTTTATTTTAACAATTTCTGATGTTCATTCATGTTTATTTCTTGCTATAACTAGTAGTAAAGAGAAAGAGATGATCGGTTCAGTGCCGCTTGAACTGAGGCGCTACAGTGATCTGTCACGACACATTAAAGGGTGTCAAAACAGTATTTATTCTTTGACTTTTGTAATAAAATTTGAATTTTAAAGCTGAGACTTTGTTTCATATCAGAAGTAACAAAGCACAGGAGGCATGCTAAAAATAATGTAAGGTTTTGTTCACAAAATCAGCTGAAAACAGCAAAGATTGATTCTTGGGATTTGAGGATCAATATCAGTTCATAAAAGTGAGAATTTATTAAAATGGAGGGATTGATATTTTAGCTCTATTGGATATAATACAACATTTACTTTCGGCCCATGACCCTCAGTCAAGTTTGCTTTATGGCTCTTTGTACTAAAAATTTTTTTTTAAATGAAGAACATTTTTTAAATCTAAAGAACATTTTTCCACTTTAAAGAAACTTTTGTGGAATTAAAATTTTTTAAAGGTTCTCCACAGAACCATCAATGCTTTATTTTTTAGCGTGCACCTCCTCTCTCTGTGTGTCTCCTCACAGTCGGCCGCGTTCCCTACCGTTCACCTCTGTGAGAGAGCTATATTTAGTTCAGCCCACAGAACATGTCCAGGAGCCCCTAACAACAGCTCTCAGCTGAGAATCTGTGCCATGCGGGAGAGCAGGATTCCTTCAGTCCAAACCAAACCTCATTAACATGAGGACCGAGTCATCAGCGCGACCCTCAGTCATGCTAACACGGAGATTAATCTCATGAAGTTTAGCCTACTTTTAACAACCAAAATAAATAGTTTAAGATAAGGTTAATTATAAAACCTTTTTAAAACAGTTTTTTACGGAGTGTTTTTTCTTCTTTCAAGCCTCTCAGCCAAGCCCTCAATGACGATATATTTATTTAACAAAGAGAATTAAAAGTGCATTGCAGCAACATGTCTCTCTCAGACGCACAGATGAACCAGTCAGGGCACGACCACTGGCACACGGAGACTGGCAAAGGAAAGTGTCTGTGTTTTGTTTGGAATAATTTATCATGCAGGTAATTTATTGCCAATTTATTGCTAACAAGGTAAGAGAGTAGGGCTGGGCGATTTTTCTGATTTTATCGATTAATTCGAATTTAATGTTTTGCAGCAATTAGAGTTTTTAGAAATCGAGAAATCGCGATTTTGAATAGCATTAGCAATATTACCAAACGTTAAAATTAGACACTTTGACAATATGCCAATGATAACAATAAAAAGAAAACTTAATATAAATATAAAATATACAAATATAAATATTTTCTAACAACATAAATCTTTGCTATCACTTCTTATCAATTTAACACATCCTTGCTGAATAAAAGTTTTAATTTCTTTCAAAAAAAGAAAGAATAAAAATGTACTGACCCCAAACTTTTGAATGGTAGTGTAGGCTATATTGTTAGAAAATATTTCCATTTTAAATAAATGCTCTTCTTTTTAACTTTTTATTCATCAAAGAATCCTGAAAAAAAGTATCACAGGTTCCAAAAAAATATTAAGCAGCACAACAGTTTCCAGCACTGATAATAAATCAGCATATGATAATGATTTCTGAAGGATCATGTGACACTGAAGACTGGAGTAATGATGCTGAAAATTCAGCTTTGCATCACAGGAATACATTTGATTTTAATGTATATTAAAATATAAAAAAGTTATTTTACATCATAATAATATTTCACAATATAAAATTTTTTCCTGTATTTTTGATCAAATAAATGCAGCCTTGATGAGCATAAGAAACTCCTGTAAAAAAACATAAAAAATCGTTCTGATCCCAAACTTTTGAACGGTAGTGTATATATTAGGGCTGCACAATAAATCACATGCAATTATCATGCGCATCTCGTCAGTAAAGCCACTTCTGTGATTAGTAGTAAATCTCCCTCACGTGGTTTCAGATGGAGCGGCATTTAATACACAGAGCCGTAGTTCACTGACAAACTACGCAATATCGCGTTCATAATCGAATGCGATTCATCTTACTAAACTTACTAAAAAATAAAAAATAATAAAAATTCAACTACCAATACTGACATTGGAACGATAATTTAAAAAAATTATAATTAAATAAAAATAACTGGCCAGTAAAGAACCACTTAGAAACCACCCTAGTAACAATACAGCAATGCCCTAATAACCACCACAACACCCTTCACTTCTGCACTAATCAAGTTTATACTTACATTTTGGCATTTTGCACTGCAAATATTGTTGGCTGTTATGATAAACAGATTTTTCCCATTTGTAAGTCACTTTGGATAAAAGCACAACACAAACGTAGCATCACGGCAACACGTTTCGCACAGGCAAGTGGCACTCAAATTGTATACAGAAAAATCTGCTTATAAATCAGAACGTTTCCATAACATTAAACCCTTCATCTCAGAAGTGTTCTAATCAGATGTTGTGCATTTCCTGTTTTAAGAGTTTCGATATCAACATGACACACCGTTCACACGAGAAACAGTTACTGTTCTCACCTGATCTCTGTTTCATCTGTCGCATGTCACGTTGTGTTTATGAATCTGCCCATTAAATAACACACAAACCGCATCCTTCTCACAAAGCAGATCACTGATTCATACATTTCCCAAGGTACAGAGGCTTGTTTTACACTCCGTTCACCCTCCCAAATCAAGAAACGCATGCTTTGGATATCAAACACCCCTCACAGCTTTGACATTCAGAGCCTTGTGAAGGACACAAGAGAAACCATAATGAAGGTGATGGATTTAATGAAGATTAAAACTCCATTTGAACTGGTATTCAGGCAAAAATAAAGGCGGTTTTGAGAGATTACGGCCGCAGCCTTAAAGGCGTCCATGTCAGCGGGAAGGTCATTAATATAAATGAAGCATCGCGACTCTGTCGGGGTGCAGAGGGTTTGCACCTGAGCACATGCTTCGTGACCAGACATTGA
>NW_015549605.1:5697793-5701586 GCF_001515605.1 Sinocyclocheilus anshuiensis | reverse complement strand
ATTGCAATTGCATGTATAGAAATAGTTGGACAACAATGGCGAATCAACCTTGATTGTGTCCTCAGCTGGTAACACTATGCAAAATAAGATGCCAAACTCACCAGCAGCGTCAGTAACGCACAACAATACAGGAATGGAAACTCTATTTGACAGGCAAATGACGATCACTGTCTCTCATAATGTTTTGTTAGAGTTGTACACGTGCACGCTTTCATACGAACCAAACAATCTTTTGAAATTACAATGAATAATGCAGCGACAAGGACATAAAAATCATGCACTTTTGAAGTTTAGATCTTGAACACAGAACTATATCAGACTCAAACGTCAGTGTTTGACATCAGGGGTGTACTACACACTAACAATATTTACAATGGGTTTAGGATTACATGTTTAGATAGCAGTTGCTACCGCTAAATATAACATACATGCATTGTTAGGAAACTCTTACAGGTGCTACAGTACCTAACATTTCACAACCTCACTTCAACAAAGCAACACAGAGAGCTATGTGGAAGTGCACTCTCAGGTTTCTGAACACCAATATGCCTCTAAAAGGGAAAGTGGAAACATGAACCTTTACGCAAAGGTCAAAGACACACACAGAAACACAAGATTTTGGTGCGGTCTTGTATCTGTTCTCGTCTAATCTGAGACATCAGAGCCTGAAACAACAATACAGGCTAAACAGTGTCAATCAGAGTATGTTTTCTGGTCAAATTCATGTAATTAAAGCCTAATTAACTTGTAATTCTTCTGTGAAGCAGCTTCTAATGATCTGTTATTACTATAATAATTTAGTATGTTATCCATTTTTTAGAATACTATCATGGTAATTAGAGATTTACAACAATGAAAACATTAATGGGACGAGGTAAATATAGGTTAAATAAAACAATAAATCTCATGCTAACATGTTTTGGTCAACTTTGCACCAGATATATTTGAGTATTAAAAACAGAAATTTATCATGGTAAGCAATAGTTTCCTCCAAATTATCATAAATGCTACAGTGATAATACAATACTACATTACAAAAAAAATTCACTAATAAATTTCACCAAAAACATTACAAAGAAATGGCAAGTAACACTGAATGAAATGTGAAACTTGGAAGTAAAAAACCCTAAAATTGTATTTTCTTGTAAAACATTAATAATCTATGTTTTATTTACAACGTCAGAAAATAATTCGTTACAGTTTATAATAAATATACTATAAGAAAACTATTAAAAATACTATAATAAAGCTGTTAAAAAGTGGCAGTGTCCTGTACAATAAATTTAAAAAAATACTGTATGGTTTACTGATGGATGACAATGCTTCCATACATATAGCCTGATAGTGCTTGATTACCATATTATTTAATGTTCAAATTTTTACTTTAAGGCATCTCATAAAATAGCATAAAATGTGATATTAGAAAAATTGTGATGCTGTGCAGACATACCATGGTACTTTTTGACCCCATATTTATTTATTTATTATGATTGCACTTTCATAACAATGGTATATTGCCGTGAATTATGGTTGTAAATATTTATAAAGGATGTCTGCATAGATAAATATTATTGTTTAGGTTAACAACAAAAGCAGCCCGAGTGTGTCACATCAGCTCAGCTTACATAACATACATGCTTCACTGCATTAAACCTCTGAACTCAACCAGGTTCATGAGGATTTTAAGACTTTTAGATACAAAATGCTCATAAAAAATGTGATCTAAATGATGGAGGATGATCCATACGAGCATATGTGTATCAACAAGATCTGCAACATGCAGCTTGCGTTTTATAACCTTGTGGGCTGCCTAACTAGACCACATCAGTTTCATTTTAGGTACTTAAGGAATACCATGGCATTACAATAATGGACGTGTCTAAAACATCGGCACTAGTATGATTTTCCATGATATATTTATATAGCAATGGTGAATGTGCTGTTGGCGACCAAAATACAATCTAGATCAGAGGCTTGCTGTATTCTGAAACAGTCTATAATGCTCAAATATATTGCGTTAATTGCTGATTCCCGCCCAAAAACCCCGCAAGATCTTATGATGCTCGAATATGCTGTCTAGATAGGTAGCTCACTAGGTTTTGGGACACAGCCCATAGAGTGCAGTTTACGGGTTATATGTGTGTAAATACAGAATTACAAAACATAAGCACTAACCTTAATTGTCCACTCGAAGTCCTCCTGAGGGAAAACAGAGCCTTTTGCTTGAGACAACGAGGTAAAATGTGAATTGTTTAGATTGCGTCGTCTGAGGAGAATCCGTCTGTCAGTCCATCAGTAAATGGGTTAAAACTTCTCGGACGTGTTTTGGCGCAGATTGACAGGTATTCACGCAGGGGGGGGGGTCTTAAACGTTTTAACTGAGAACCATAAACGCGTTTTGATGCATTATAAAAGCCCTGAATTGCGATACAGCCGCACTTATTCGTTCGCTCGTCTGTCTTCCTCCCTCTGAGAGACTGTTTATCTGCGATCGTTGAGTTCTGCCTGCCGCGCTCGAGGGATCGACGTTCGATTGGGCTGATAATAAAAAGCCGGCGAAAGCAGCAGGTCTAGGATCAGTTCTCTGAGATGGAACGCCGGATCACGTCAGTTTAATTTAAACATCCAGACAGATCTCAGAACAGCTAAAAAAAATAAATAAATAAAAATCTCAGAACAGCTGTTGTCGGCGGCCGTCAGGCGGAGTCTGTTACGTATACGGAGGGTCTTTAAAAAATCATATTAAAAATCTAACGGGTTGTGAAACCGCAAAATGATAATGTAACGCTATCATATGTAGGGTATGTGTTTATTTCTTTTTGAAACATATTAAAAAGTAAAGAAAAAATAGGTTATGACATGTACAGTACAGTATCACAAATATTATTTTACAAATATATTAGCAGTTTACTCTTTGTTTGGACCTGATTTGACAATTTATATCACATAACTTTTATTTTGGTTAACACAGCATACTAAATGAACATGGAAAAGACAATAAAAATATAATCCAAGGCTGCCACCGCGTGGTATTGAGCGTCAAAACAGGGAAATACATTTTTTATTTTTTTTTGGGAAATAAACCATTTGATGATCGTACTTTCCACGAATGAGCAAAATATTTAGAGAAGGAGAAAAAAGAAAGTAAACTGGTTTCATGGTTTAGGTCAAATTTGACATGGACTTGCTTATAGTTGAACGCACACTTGTACAGACCTGTATATATTTCTAGAAAAATAAAAAAATAAAGAAAAGAAAAGAAAAAAGTAATAATGTAGATCAATGACGGAATGTATCGACAGTAATGCATTAACTCTTTAACCCTTTAACTGTCACTCACATTTTTGAACATAGACGTGAAAGTGCACGATCCAAACTTTAATTTTTATAATTCATGAACGAAAACATTTTGTAACATGATATTGATGTACCATTTTCATGGTAATGCAGTGTTTGATTTTAAAATGGGTTTCAAAGGATGAATGTTGAGATTTAACGTTTTCAATTGATATATAATTTCTGCTGATTTCTAAAGTGTGATTTAGAAGACTTTTTTTGACAAAGGTCAGAACTCCTGTTATGATGTAGATTTTTGAGGCGCACTCTTGTCATAAATTAATCTATTAATTTCCTACATAGATATTTTACCAATGTTTTTGGTAAAAATTATTTAGGAGTCTTAGACCTTTCCAACAATATATAGTTTGTCATGATTAGATTAGAATTTAATTGTAATATAGTGAAGTAAACTTAGGCGTCCCACAGAGGGGACGGGTGACAGTTAAAGGGTTAA
>NW_015549605.1:5692858-5697163 GCF_001515605.1 Sinocyclocheilus anshuiensis | reverse complement strand
CATGAACGAAAACATTTTGTAACATGATATTGATGTACCATTTTCATGGTAATGCAGTGTTTGATTTTAAAATGGGTTTCAAAGGATGAATGTTGAGATTTAACGTTTTCAATTGATATATAATTTCTGCTGATTTCTAAAGTGTGATTTAGAAGACTTTTTTTGACAAAGGTCAGAACTCCTGTTATGATGTAGATTTTTGAGGCGCACTCTTGTCATAAATTAATCTATTAATTTCCTACATAGATATTTTACCAATGTTTTTGGTAAAAATTATTTAGGAGTCTTAGACCTTTCCAACAATATATAGTTTGTCATGATTAGATTAGAATTTAATTGTAATATAGTGAAGTAAACTTAGGCGTCCCACAGAGGGGACGGGTGACAGTTAAAGGGTTAATAGCATCTGTATTTTTAGAGCAGGAATTGAATGACATCGATTGGGAAAAAGTGGGTTTCAAAGGATGAATGTTGAGATTTAACGTTTTCAATTGATATATAATTTCTGCTGATTTCTAAAGTGTGATTTAGAAGACTTTTTTTGACAAAGGTCAGAACTCCTGTTATGATGTAGATTTTTGAGGCGCACTCTTGTCATAAATTAATCTATTAATTTCCTACATAGATATTTTACCAATGTTTTTGGTAAAAATTATTTAGGAGTCTTAGACCTTTCCAACAATATATAGTTTGTCATGATTAGATTAGAATTTAATTGTAATATAGTGAAGTAAACTTAGGCGTCCCACAGAGGGGACGGGTGACAGTTAAAGGGTTAATAGCATCTGTTATTAGAGCAGGAATTGAATGACATCGATTGGGAAAAAGTGAGGGTTCTGTCGGTCTTCTAAAGTTTAAAAGAAAGTAAAAATACATTTTAAATTATACATCGTTGCATTGATACACATTGCTCTTCAAACTGAGGATTTGTTTTGGTCTTGTAGGCTAATTATCCTACGACACCCAAGGACAATATATTAGTTATCTTCTATTTTATGAGCATTCATGTCTCTTTGGTATTTGGGGATGTATTTCAAGTTTAATTCAATTCAAGTTTATTTGTACAGCGCTTTTCACGACAACATGTAAATCATTGCAAAGCAACTTTACAGCAAATTATGTAAATATAATTGACAGTATTTATTGGTTTTGAAACAGTAAATATATATTTTTTGTTTGCTTAATCTTGTAATTATAAGAGATTTAGGGGGGGAATTCTGGATATGGTCAATTGCGTGATTCCTGATGTCTCTTTTGGAAATGTAATTCTTGGTTTTATAGGTTATAAAACAGGAAATACGTTTTTATTTTATTACTTTCTGCCTGCTAAACATTTTAGTCATACATGTTTCAACTTATTTTATGCAATTTACACAGATTTGATTAATTATTGCTATTTTACATATAAGCTATTGCTCTCTGAAATTAATAATAATGCAAAAATCTAAAAATGAGTAAAACAATATACATTACTGGTATAATCATAATAAAACCAACTTTATATTTTATACAGATTTCATTAATTATTTGCACTTTCCATAAGCTATTGGTCTCTGAAACGGGAAAAAACAAAATCTAAATGTTAAAAAATGTTTAATAACATTTAAAACAATAGTATATTATTGGTATATTCATAACAGTACTAGCTTTTGTGTGGATAATTTGGCATTTGCCAATTAAACTAGAAAACTAATACCTATAGGTTATTATTGGTGTAATATATAATATATTACACTGATATACATCATTCCCGAAAGTGTTTTATTCTGAAATTGTGACCCTGGAGCACAAAACCAGTCATAAGTAGCACAGGTATATTTGTAGCAACAGCCAACAATACATTGTATGGGTCAAAATGATCGCTTTTTAATTTATGCCAAAAATCATTAGGATATTAAGTAAAGATCATGTTCCATGAAGATATTTTGCAAATGTCCTACCGTAAATATATCAAAACTTAATTTTTGATTAGTAATATGCATTGCTAAGAACTTCATTTGGACAAATTTAAAGATGATTTTCTCAATATTTTGATTTTTTTGCACCCTCTCAGATTTTCAAATAGTTGTATCTCAGACAAATATTGTCCTATCATAACAAACCATACATCAACGGAAAGCTTATTTATTCACACTTTCAGGTGATGTATGAATCTCAATTTCAGAAAAGTTGACCCTTATGACTGGTTTTGTGCTCCAGGGTCAAATCTAACGCTCGTGCGCCGGCGCTTCTCTCCTGTTTATCGCCCCCTAAATGTTTTTTTCCCGTGATGCTCCGCGTGGTCGAGAAGCAAGATGGCGGACGCTCTGGATGAATTTAAGAAAGAAACTGGATGCGTCCCGATCCTCCATCCCGAGGTAAAAATCCATCCTTTATCCAGCTGCATCACGGCAGCGATCCTAAATGAAGCCGGGGTGTTTTCACGGCAGTAAAAGCGTTATTTCTCCCGCTAACTTCTCAGAATGAAGGAGAGGGGCTAAATCCCCCCCACTGCTGCGTAATAGCATTGCTGCTAACGCTAGCCTTTCATATTCATAGATTATATTTGTAGTTGTCGTTTTATCGCATGTCTAATCTCGTATTTTAAGGCAGAGGTGTGTTTTTATTCCATATTGTGCAGTGACAAACGTGACATTAGCATATTTGTGCAAGTATCCACAGTGTGTTGCACATCTAAATGACAGACACCATTCACAAACACCACCATCATTTGCATTCATTTACCCTCAGATTTAAACATTGACTGTGCTATATTGTTTTATTAATATGCCTTTAGTACACTCTAGAAGTCTGTCTGAGTGCGTTTGATTGCATTTTGGTGAAATTGATATAATGTCAGATCTGTTTCTGGTCTGTCAGTTATATGCAGGCTCTTATATTTTCACTAATATATTAATAGATAAATGTTATTACCAGTGCTGCGATGGGTAATTTACATATTCCCGATTCATTTCCGACTTTGCATTGACAGGATGTGTTGATGTAGGGAAGTTTTTCATGAAACATATAATTCTTGCAGATGTATAGTTTTATATGTGCAGTAGATGATTAATAAACTGGACACCTCCTCTGAGGTTAATTACTAAATTATAACATGACACCTCAAAAATTCATTCAATTAAAATTAATTGCATTCATTTTCACACTTCTTTATTGTGAGCCCAGAGTTGAGCTCAGTGCTGGTGTGTGTAGTGAGACAGCTTGCTCATATGGGACCTCCTGCTGTAAATTATTCATGCTCAGGCAGACTGATATATATATATAGTAAATAGTTTTTAAAGTATAGTTTAAGTGTATATAATAAAAATGACAAAACCACACAGCAAAACTGCTAAAACTTTTACTGCAGATGTATAGTTTTATATGTGCAGTAGATGATTAATAAACTGGACACCTCCTCTGAGGTTAATTACTAAATTATAACATGACACCTCAAAAATTCATTCAATTAAAATTAATTGCATTCATTTTCACACTTCTTTATTGTGAGCCCAGAGTTGAGCTCAGTGCTGGTGTGTGTAGTGAGACAGCTTGCTCATATGGGACCTCCTGCTGTAAATTATTCATGCTCAGGCAGACTGACCATAGAGCTGATCACACACATGTAGTTTGAGTGAATGAAAACATCAGCCTTGGCTTGCAGTCAAACTAACACACGCTGACCTGTTGGACTGAAAGGAAGATCTCAGCAGACCTTTTTATTGCAAAGTTTATCATAGTTATGTACAATATATTAATATTATGTGGTCAACCAATATGTTTTTTTAAATGACCAATGCTTATATTACTGATATCTGCAGAGCATGGTGGCAAAGGCTGGCATAATACAATTTAATAACAGAAGCGAATGCTTATATTGCACAATATTTGCTCACAATTTGCTGAAGACAGTGTTATGTTATGCAAATGACTTGCTGGTTGATTTAGAGGCTAGAACATGAAACCATGATAGAGATGGTGTTTTGCATGTGGCCGTTTGAGATGAATAGCTCAGCTGTCCTCATAATTTGGTTTGTGATGGATTATCAAAAGGTTATATTATAATGTGGAGCATTGTTCCAGTTGCTCTTTTGCTGATTGTGGAAAAAATGTGGGACTTGAAGTAAAACCTATGATAAATTCATATTGGAAGCAGCATTTGTAAACTTAATTCAGAAAAAAAATAAATAAAATAAAATAACCTTAAACCTGTTTTACTTCAGCTAGTTACCAAGGAAACATTTCTCATTTTCATTAACTTGTAGTAAAAAAATAAATAAAGATTAATGAAAACATAAAAACATAGACATATTTAAAAAGAGAGTA
>NW_015549605.1:5690022-5692755 GCF_001515605.1 Sinocyclocheilus anshuiensis | reverse complement strand
TATACATAAAATGACAAAAAAATATATATATATATATATTTAACTATTAAAAATGCAATATATTGTATTTTTATTGCAATGATACTAATATAACACTAATGTTAAAAAAATGACAAAACCACACAACTAAATTTAAATCAAATGAAAATAATAGAAAATAGATAAATAAAAAGTAATTCAAAATATTAATACAAACTATTATGTGACTCAATAATACCAAAAAACATTGATTGTGCTTCGAAAATCCCACCAGAGCAGAAGGAAACCCCTCTACTATGAAAGACACAATCAGTGCATTTGTCTTTAGTTAATCAGTGCTGTTAACTAGAGGAAAGTCAACAGAAACTCGTTCTCTTCAGATGCTTTGGCCCTTTGTCACCTGGGTGGGTGGCTTTGGGGCCACACAGTCATATAGTGAAGAGCCAGCCATCTGTTCTTTACCATCACCCATCAGAGGTTTCCTGCAAAGATAATGCTCAGAGGTCAAAGTAAAGGTGTCTGTCTGCTGTTGTGACTTTTGAATGGTGCGTCGATGAGATGAGATGCCCATCCTGTTGGAGGAAAAGCCACTGTTTGCATGCAACAAATTTAGCTTTGTGGCATTGAATTTTTCCACTGTATTTCTAGTGGCCTGTGGGTGCTTTTGTGGCTATATATGTAAAAATAGACAAAGAAATGTGAAATCTGACTACATATGAGTTTAGTCATGAAAAAAGAATGTTTATTCTGAGATAAAAATATTGTATCTTTATTTTCGAGTTACTGTGATGCATTTCTGTGGCATTGCATTGACAGTGTGAATATAATTTCACGATGGCTGTTGACGGTCAGTCCAGACATGTCATTAAGTATGTTGACATGAACTAAAGATATAAATGGCTGACGTAATTAACAGAAGCTGTTGATACAGCACACGCTCTCCAGAGCTGAATGCTTAATGTCTTACTGTTTTAATAGGAAGCCAGTGTGTGTCACATGGTCCCACAGATGCTGTAACCACTCGTTTCCTCACTGGCAGGAGGAACATTAGGCCCGTATTGAATTAGACCAACTGCTCTGATACCAGGTGCAAAACTATTTGAATGAAACAACCAGACACCTTTATAAAGGCCTGCCGGTGATGCTGAATCTCCCTGCTGCTCGTTTTATCAGTTCTGTCTGGCGGTCTGGACTGACATGTCTTGCATAACATATCTGTTTCTCTGATCGTTGAAATGGTATATAATAACCTACATTAGCATTAATGCTATGCGTATGACTTACACATTTGAATTAAGTGCACAGAGAGCTCCTCGGTTTAGTCTACCCTGCTTTTATGCCACATTTACCATGTTTTCTAATGGAATACTAGCGTACTGTACAAATATGTTATATAATATGAATGGTTGTTGAGCGATATATATCAGCAAGGCCGATATATCGGCCGATATTTTGCAAGTTTTTCCTGATAAGCAGCTTTTATTTTGACAGTGATGCGCTCTATCCAGTTTGCCAATATGTCATATTCATGTCATTTGTCACGGCACTGTATGTTACATTTGCATTACCTGGTCTTTATTTGATAAAATATGATTCTCGGTTTGCTAGTATTTCATGTTTTCTGGAATACTGGTATTCTGTAGGCTACTTGTTAAATATGTATAATAAATATTATGTGAATTGCTGTTGACCAATATATATATCAGCAAGGCCGATATATCAGCCAATATTTGTTTTTTGTTTTCTTGGCACGTTCTTCTGATAACCAGCTTTTATTTTGACAGTGACGGGACTTTTATTTTGACAGCACTAAGAATGGTAGTGAGCGTGTGAGATGATAGCGTAATATTTAAATCGATGATTTCAAACTATGCTGTGCTCTATCTACTTTGCCGATATGTCATATTCATATCATAATTCACTGTGTACTGTATGTAAAATTAGCATTACAAACTCTTTATTTGAGAAAATTTGATTCTCATTGCACACAAACTTACCATATTAAAGAGTGCACTGATGGTTGCAGTGTTTCTTTTTTTATTTGTTTTTTACCCGTTTCTTTATTTGCGAAAAAATATTATATTAGGATTACAGAGTCAAGGAGTTGATAAAGCATGAATCTGTTTATTTTACAGATTTTTCTTTATCAAGTTCAAATAATTTGTTTCATAGATTAATTTTACAATTGTTTTTAATTTAGTAAATACGTAAAATCTAAATTTCATCGCATCAACTTATTTAAATGAAGTGTAATATTATATATATCTCCTTTATATCGTCCAGTTATCATAATTGAAATTTTATTTATTTATTGATTGATTTATAATTATGAGTTGAAGAAATGTTAAAAATCACGGTTGATATTGCTTCCTGTTAATTTGTTGGACATTCATGTGTTAAGTATGTTTAAAGATAATATTTACCATATCCAAATCGCAGGCCATTATTAGGCCTGTCACGATAACAACTTTTTGTTGTGCAATATATTGTCCCAGAATAAATAGTAAATATACATTTTCTAACAAAAAGTGCAAAGTAACAAGTAGAAAAAAAGAAAAATGCACAAAGAACATGTATGGAGATTTTTCCTGACCTTCTTTTCTCTGTGAATTAAGGGTGCACACTATTGCTGAAAAACACAATCACTACTTAAAGGGGTCATATGATGCGATTTCAAGTTTTCTTTTCTCTTTGGAGTGTTACAAGCTGATTGTGCATAGATAAGATCCCTGAAGTTGCAAAGACTAAAGTCTC
>NW_015549605.1:5687869-5689564 GCF_001515605.1 Sinocyclocheilus anshuiensis | reverse complement strand
TGCTTGCGGTGTTCGGCCAATCACAATGCACTGGGTCAGCTGGCCAATCAGAGCAGACTGCGATTGTCAGAAGGAGGGATTTTGTAGAAAACGAAGCATGCGGAGTTTTGCGCATCGTGTGTGTGTGCGCGAGAGAGAGAGAGGGAGAGAGAGAGCGAGAGGGAGAGAGAGAGGTAATGGGCGATATATTGCGTCACCAAAAATTATTGAGGTCATGTACATATATTGCGCGATAAGTCGATATATTGATTGCGACAGGCCTAGCCATTATACTGTACATTTCATATATTTTTGACTAAAACTTTTTGTCTTGATTTCAGAGGTCATAGTTCAGCTAGCTAGATCATTTTCAGCATGGTTCTGGCTGTATGTTGTGTTATTGTGCTGGATCATTAACTTTTGATGGATGACTCCATTTAATGTACTTGCTGTTGGACTGACCTCTGACCTCTAGAAGAGCCTTTTAGAAATAAAGATTTGACTGCGCTGTCCATTTGTATATCCTCTTCACGCAGATTCTCATTCGGGATGCTTCACTGTAGGGTAATTGTGGATTCGGATGATCTCGCTAGGCTTTTCTCTGGACGTGTGGCTGCTGGATGAATCTTTGTGTTGATAATATGTAAAATCGTGTCTAGACGGATCGGTATGCGGTGGGTTTGTGAAGGTAACAACAACAACAAGAGTCACAGGGCTTTGTATTTAGTGGTTTTGGGTGCAAGTGTACAGGTTCTTGCCTATTACTGACCCGTGTTACTCTGTCCCTGCCGTTTACTCTTCACTAATGATGAGTTATTAAAATTTTTAAGTAGGGGTCGACCGATAAGTGTTTTTCAGGGCCGATACCGATTATTACAGATCAAGTAGTCCGATAACCGATATTTTGAACCGATATATATATGTCTGGTGTAAAAATGAAAATTAATGTCAAAATTAAGAATAACAATGGCTCTGACAAAAACTGCCTTTAGGGTAATATAAAGAGAGTTAAAAGTGGGGCCACTGTATGCTTCATGATTAAACCTATGAATACTGTACTACAGCTAAAACAGCTTGGGGAAATGTAAGAATTTGGCTTCAATAATTTACATGTTAGAAGTGTATGTGTAATAGCATAACCTCTCATAATTCCTCAATTATTTTCTGATGACTAAAACATAACCTACAATAGTAGAGGTGACTATTCAATTCATCATCTAATGCACATCAATGGATTGACTTTTTAAAAAATTTATATAATGTGTAAATAATTTAATTGTCTTCATAGCTATATTGTAGAAGTTGTTAAGAAGACTGCAGCTATTTTCATGAAACTACAGGCACACTTATGGCGCTTTTCCACTGCGTGGTACGACTCGGCTCGGCACGGCTCAGTACGGCACGGTTCGGCTCGGCACGGTTTGCGTTTCCACTGCAGTTCAGTACTGCTTTAGAGTGGGCGGGATTATTCACATGTCGTTATAGTTGCGCTGCCTCTACTACCACGACTCCTAAAAAAAAATACTAGCCTATTGAAATGTCTTGGCCTATGTGACACTAGAAATTTCAGTTAGTTTTAATTTACAATACAGTGCAAATGAAGGCATAAATCAGATTAATTTATCTTTTAATCAAATGAGAGTTAAACTTTATTTTTTGGCAAAGGGTTTACTATTAAAATTAAAACATGGAAGAAATAGCGTATTGTGTGATTAA
>NW_015549605.1:5684196-5687782 GCF_001515605.1 Sinocyclocheilus anshuiensis | reverse complement strand
TGTTTTTTTTGCGGCCCCCGCCACAATATCAAAACTGACTGCCACAAATAGATTTTCCAAAAGGCTTTGACTTGCATGTAATATCTGATAAAGCAGCCTTTGTGAGTGGAGCGCTGCTTTGTGTACAGTCGTTACTGGGGAAACCTTGATCTCTACCACTCTAACAGCACCTCCTGCTGCCAGAGAATACCAAATAGCGCATTTCAAAATTAAGTTATTTTATCGGCAAATCGGTTTTGAAAATGACCGATAATCATAAAAATGCTTAATATCCGATAATCGGTCGACCCCTATTTTTAAGGATTATTTGAAATGCCACTGATTATAAATCAGCATTCTCGTTTACAGTGTTTTCCAGTTTATCATCTTTATATGTGAATCTCTGTGACTGGTGTGTCACACACACAAACAAAGGGAGCTCGGTGTGTTTGCCAGGATTCCCTTGTGTCCTGTGGGAGTTTTCGGTTTGCCCTTTGCATCTGTTTCAAGCATCTTATTTTACAGTCTTTTTACACATCTATTTTAAATATGTGTTTAAATAACTTATGGTAGTAATAATGTCTGTAGCCTAATATTATAATATTAGATATATAATAATATTTTGTTTAACGTTTTGGTTTACAATTAATATTTTATACATTTAAAAATCATAAAAATATTTGTGTAGTGGAGTGGTCCTTCAGTAGTGGTTATAAAATAAACTATGTATAAAATAATCATACATTTAAATGAAATAAAACACAAAACAAAATAAAAATTATATTAAATTAAATAATAAAATTAAATAAAAAATACAATTAAATATTTTTTTTTTTTAAATACAGGTTTTCTGAAGAAAAAAAAACAATGTTACTGGAAAGGGTTTGGTGTACAAGGTACAAGTTCAGGTCAGAATGGCTTTTAATACAATGGACAGAGACCCTCCCCACCAATCAATAGAGCTGAAGCTTCTAGACATCTGCTGGTCATCACACACACACCCTGACCTGTGAGCACATGCAGTCTGAGGGGTTTATTAGTCTAATTATAATGTTAGACAAAGTTTCTTGAACAGCTTTCTTGCTGACCATTAGTATTAAGCTGACTTTTTTTGCCATATTACTGTTAATTGATGCATAAATAGCATTTGTTATGATTAGTTAACCTCCGCATACTGCCATAGTTTTCCTAGATGGACTGAAAAAGAGTTGATTAGTAAATGTGATAATGAATGATAGTTACGTCATCATAACAGTGAAATAATAAGTAGGGCTGTGCAATTAATCGCATTTAATTTTTGCAATTAATTTTTGAGTGGTGGTTAAAAAAATATAATATAAAATAATTTATATGCCAGGATTCCCTTGTGTCCTGTGGGAGTTTTCGGTTTGCCCTTTGCATCTGTTTCAAGCATCTTATTTTACAGTCTTTTTACACATCTATTTTAAATATGTGTTTAAATAACTTATGGTAGTAATAATGTCTGTAGCCTAATATTATAATATTAGATATATAATAATATTTTGTTTAACGTTTTGGTTTACAATTAATATTTTATACATTTAAAAATCATAAAAATATTTGTGTAGTGGAGTGGTCCTTCAGTAGTGGTTATAAAATAAACTATGTATAAAATAATCATACATTTAAATGAAATAAAACACAAAACAAAATAAAAATTATATTAAATTAAATAATAAAATTAAATAAAAAATACAATTAAATATTTTTTTTTTTTAAATACAGGTTTTCTGAAGAAAAAAAAACAATGTTACTGGAAAGGGTTTGGTGTACAAGGTACAAGTTCAGGTCAGAATGGCTTTTAATACAATGGACAGAGACCCTCCCCACCAATCAATAGAGCTGAAGCTTCTAGACATCTGCTGGTCATCACACACACACCCTGACCTGTGAGCACATGCAGTCTGAGGGGTTTATTAGTCTAATTATAATGTTAGACAAAGTTTCTTGAACAGCTTTCTTGCTGACCATTAGTATTAAGCTGACTTTTTTTGCCATATTACTGTTAATTGATGCATAAATAGCATTTGTTATGATTAGTTAACCTCCGCATACTGCCATAGTTTTCCTAGATGGACTGAAAAAGAGTTGATTAGTAAATGTGATAATGAATGATAGTTACGTCATCATAACAGTGAAATAATAAGTAGGGCTGTGCAATTAATCGCATTTAATTTTTGCAATTAATTTTTGAGTGGTGGTTAAAAAAAATATAATATAAAATAATTTATATAAAATAAAAATGAAACATTATAAATAAAATAAAATATAAAAAAGATTTTCTTTAAAAAGTAATCACTAATAATCACAATTATTTTGCTCAAAAATATAACAGTTTTTAATCATGATTGTTTTGATTTGAGACATTTATTTTTTTACATTTAAGTAGCATTATTGCACTTTCATGTAAGCACAGAGAAGGAAAATGTCAATTCATAAGCAGGATTTATTTGACTTTAATGTAGTTTCCTGATTCATTATATTTATAATTTACATTAAAAAAAACTATGTCATGAAAACTGGTAAAACCTTAAGAAGTGTCTCTCTGGAGCTAAAACAGTGAAATTCATAATATATTACAAAAATTCTTACAATAAAATGATGTAGTAGAGATTCATGTTTGGATATATCGCAAATATCACAGACAATTATGCTTAAATAATCGAGACAAGCAGAAATTGTGATCATGGTTGAAATCTTTTCTTTTTTATGTAAACGTTAGGGCTGTGTATCACCAGCAAAGTCACAATACGATACGGGACTGCACTGAATTTCACCTCAGCAGAATTTAGTAAAACAGCTGTTTATTAAACACTGCATACTATATGGCCATTTCTAACTATTGGCAGAACAGGCAGTTGACCTCTGCATTATGAAAGGGCCTCCATAACTGTACCACAGTACAATAATGGCATATGCTTCATGTTTACATTGGGCACTCCCCACCAGGTACAATATTCTGATTGTTTGCATCTTGTTTTTAAGCCCATAAATAATAATGTACTCATTTAATACATTTATATTGTAATGTACGCATTCTAATATATTAAAAAATCCTATTTACTTTGCTGGTAGGTTATCATTGCACAAGTTAACACACTGTCTACGTTTAAAAAAAATAAAAATTAGAAGAGTTCTAAACCAATGTGCCGTCTTCTGTATCTAACACACACACGCTCAGTCACTCACACAGATCACGCTGCAGCTGCACTCAGACATTCAGGAGCAAACTTTTTAGCGCTGCCCCGCAATTTCTGAGAATAGAATATTGAAGTGGAGATCGCTAAACTGCAAGCTAACCAGTGTTTTCAGAAAGCAAGCGCGTTTATCCACAGTGGAGAGAGAGCACGTGCACAGGGTTGACAGGTTGACAAAGATAAGTAACACACTTAGCAAATATTTCCATATTGCGCAAGTGTGAACAGGGCCAGCTGTATCGATACTCGTATCGTCAAAATCTCTGTGATGATACATTGTCGTATCGATGTATCAAACACAGCACTAGTAAACGTTTAGTTGCATCAAAGAGCAAGAAAATCCTGTTTTCCATGATATGGCCCCTTAGAAGCCTCTTTCAGTGTGTGTG
>NW_015549605.1:5661252-5684183 GCF_001515605.1 Sinocyclocheilus anshuiensis | reverse complement strand
TTTCAGTGTGTGTGTGTGTGTGTGTGTGTGTGTGTGTGTGTGTGTGTGTGTGTGTTTAAGCTCGTCATCACCACGGAGACTGACCGTACGTATGACACGTTGTGTCCAGGATCCTCAGTGTCATTCATCACTCATCCGTCTATCTGATGGCTCTATAGAGATGAACTGACTATAATTCTCTTCCGCAGGAAATTAAACCCCAGAGTCACTATAACCATGACTACAGCGAGAGCGTCAGCCGCAAGAGCCACGTGGATGACTACAGCACTTGGGACATCATCAAAGCCACCCAGTGAGTCTACACGCACACTGGAACGACTGTCTACACAAATACCCCCCACCCAGAAACAACTAGATGATGATCACAAACATGTCGACAAAACCACGTCATATGAGCAGCATGATTCTGTATTATCAGTGAATGCAAAAGACTTTTCTTTTTTTACACTTTTTTTATGTTTGTTGGCCAGTGTTAAATTTAACAAAAACTATAACAAAATATTCATTTTTTTCCATGACTAATAAAAACTATATATCCAAAATTTCTCTATATTGCCTTCAACATAAAAGAGGAGATAAAATATAGACCTCCAAGCGTTTTCATGTTTGAGGTTGCCAGATGTCAAGAGTTTAATTCCCCCATTATAGAGCCCTATGAAATCTCTTTTATTTTTTCCCAAATTCTATTTTATTTGTTTTATAATTTAATTATTTTTTGCGGTTTTAATTTTTATGGATTCAAGTTTTTTTTCATTTGAATTTTCTGGTCTCTGTTTTAATGGTTAAATTAAATGTTAGTAATCAGAAGTCATGTTTAATAATTGAAAATCATGAAACTTACACAACTTAGCAATAATTTATTAAAAATGTACCAAAAATTTAATTTTTAGGACCCTATGAAATGTGTTCCGTTTTATATTTACAAAATTCTGTGTTTTGCATTTGAAGTTTTCTGGATTCCATTTAATGGTTTAATTAAATTTTAATAATCGAAAGAGCATGTCCAATTAATTCATAAAAATGTATTTATATAAACTTAATTTATTTATATATTTATTTAACAATAATTGGACCCTATGATTTTTTTTCTTTTTAATTCTGTGTATTTTAATTTGACTGGTAATCAAACGAAGGCATAAAACATAAATTTAATGAATCTTTTAATCATATGAAAATTAAATAAATTTCATTTTTTGGCAAACGAAGTGCTACACAACCTTGTTTATGATTGAGGTTGCTGAATAAATGCACTTACACAACCTGTGCGCCACAATACAAAGACTTTTATGTTTTGATAGAAAGACATGAATATAATTCAGAATTATTGGAATTAATTCTAGGAAAGTCTCCGTTTTAGCTTTTGAGAGACGCTTTTGAGTTCTACCAGTTTTCAATGTAGAGTGTTTGTTTTATATTTATTGACTAAAACTAGACTAAAATTCCAGGACTTTTAGTCAACTAAAACCTGACTAAATAAAAACAGGATAGGTTGACTAAATATGATAACAAATAAAAAGGACATTTGACACAGGACTAAGACTAATTAAAAAACAACTGACAGAGCGAACACCAATGTTGGCAAAATGAATAAAAGCTGCTGTTCAGGGATGTTTTATGGTGTCATTTAAGGTGTATTTGTGCTCAGGTACGGGATATTCGAGCGATGCCGTGAGCTGGTGGAGGCCGGATATGACGTGCGTCAGCCGGATAAAGAAAATGTCACACTCCTGCACTGGGCGGCAATCAACAACCGCATAGACCTGGTCAAGTACGTATTCATTTTATACACAATTCTCCGCTCACTCCTGGATCCCTGGATCCTTTTTTTCCTCACGTTATTAAGACAGCACACACATACGCACACAGAGGAATGGATAGAGTTATTACTCTATCAGCGCTCAGATGAGAAAAGCTTGAAATTCCCATTACGAGGCTGTGTGTGCGTGTGCATATCCTCCTCTTAATAAGCGCCTGCTCTGGCGCAGTCATTCATTTTACGCTGCTCTCTTTTGCAACTGTAAGATAAAGCCTAGACGTCTCGTTTCCTGAATGCTGTCTGTCGATTCACTCTTTTTAGGTACTACATATCTAAAGGTGCCATAGTCGACCAGCTGGGAGGAGATCTCAACTCTACACCACTGCACTGGGCTACACGGTGTGTGTTTGAAATGCAATACCAGCATACTGCTTATTGCAGACCACCTAGTATATAGTGTATACTGCTTGCTATTTAATTAATTCGTATGAAGAAACGTGGTTTCATGACCTCATAGAGTTAATCTGTGTAAAAATAGTTCTGATTTTTGAGTCAAGAAGAGAAAAATCTTACTTGAATTTTCTGGTTTGTTCGTCTCACTGGAGATGGAAGGGTAATTGAAATAAAGCTGAAATGAAATAAATACTGAAAAACAAATGATGAAAAACTTAAAATTAGCTGAAATAAAATATGTTTAACTTGAAGTACTAAAATTACAATAACTAAAGCTGAAAAGTTAAAGTAGTAATACAAACAAACAAACTAAAAATAATGAGCACAAAATTTCTCAAACTTAAATTATAATAAAAAAAAATTTTGGGTAATTGAAATGAAATATAAATATTAGATAAACAAATGATCTCAAATAAAAAGTTGAAGTTGAATTACAAAAACTAAAACTGAAATAAGTTAAGTAAATTTAAAAAAACTGTAAAACTAATAAAATGACAAACAAAACTAGAAATTAAACTAAAATTAAACCATCTTTGAGTAATTGAAGTTAAGCTGAAATTAAGTGTAAATATTAAATGGCGAAACTTGTGAAAAAAGGAAAACTTATCTGAAATAAAATAAGTTTAAAGGTGTAGTACTAAAATTATAAAAATTTAAACGGAAATAAGTAAATTAAAGCTAAATAGAAATATAAAACAATAAAAATGACAATTCAAAACAATATTACTGCAACTTAAATTCAAATTAATCAATTTTTAGTTAATTAAAATAAAGCTGAAATGAAATATAAATATTAGAAGGGGAAAAAGAAAATTAGCTGAAATAATTTGAACTTGACATACTACTTAAATTGCAAAAACTAAAGTATTAAGTTAATGAAATAGAAATAAAAACGAAATAAAAATGACAAACACAAAACAGAAATTACTAAAATTTCAACTAAAAATAAGATTAATTTAAAATGAGAACTAAACTTTTTTTTTTAAGTAAAACAAATAAATATGATAATAGTACATACCTGTATATTATAGTAAAACGGAGATCCTCAAATCTGGCCCAAGAGATCCACTTTCCTGCAGTTTAGCTCTAAACCTAATCAAACACACCTGAGCATGCTAATCATTGTCTTCAGGATCATTAGAAAATCACAGGTAGGTGAGTTTGATCAGGGTTGGAGCTAAACTCTGCAGCGCATTGGCTCTCCAGGGCAAGATTTGAGGAACCCTGACTGTAGTAAAATAGTAGTGCATTACATTGTGGGATGCATTGTGCTCTGTTGTAGTTTGTGAGATGTGATAGGTTATCCAGTTATTCAGTGCATAGTGTGCACGTACTGCATGTATGTTTAGTGCATGCATGATATTTTATTAATGCACACCTCTCGTCTGCTCTCTCGCATTCAGACAGGGCCATCTCTCCATGGTGGTGCAGTTAATGAAGTACGGCGCTGATCCTTCTCTCATCGATGGCGAGGGATGCAGTTGTGTGCACCTGGCCACTCAGTTTGGACACACCTCCATTGTGGCGTATCTCATTGCCAAAGGACAGGTACACTTGTTTAACACTTATAAAACACTCTGTGGGGTGCTGATCTCATCAAAACAAAAGCTGGCAAAGTCACAGCCAATCAGAATATTTTGATTTGCGATTTTGAGCCAATGAGAATTCACTGTGGGTGGAGCTACTCAGGAAGACACCCTATCACTCAATACTGTTTATTAACATGCTAAAGAGTCGATTTATCATGCATTTTGTTGTGCTTAGTCCATTTTCAGCCTGCAGGGGGTGTTATGACATTTCCATCCATGGAAGTTTGACCTCTAGGAAAGATGACAGTAGGCGCGTTTCCATTACCCTTCAAATTGCGCAAATTGAAATTGCGAATTGAAAATACGCCTAATGGAAACGCGTCAATTTCGCAAAAACGCCCATATATCGCAAAAAAGTTTTTACGCTCGCATGAGGTGGTTTTTCAGGCAATGCGAAAAAGGAATAATTCGCAAACTTCATATGTGGCTGCTCTCAAGTATAAGGGGCTTTCCCTACTATTAATGCTTAGACTATTTACACTGCACACATCTGCGGTGCAGTGTGGCTCAGATACGGTCACTGAAGCTGATTACGACCACTCAATGCTTGTGTTTATGTTTTTATACAGTCTATGGTTTATTCCAGCCGCGCCACGCACGTTTCTGAAGCGGCTCTCTTTGCTGCTTCTGTAAAGATACACGCATAAGCCTCCTTTGAATAAATATAGCCAAAATCCGTCAAAATCCCACCAAAATCCATTGCCATGACTTATCGCGAGAGGCAAAAGTTTACGTTTAAGTCTCATAACATTGGTTAATAGAAACGCAGTCATTTAGCAATACTTTTTTATCGACATTTATAAAATATCACCAAAGTTTTGCGCAAATCTGTAATGGAAACGCGCCTACTGTGTTTGATCTCAGTCTGATCTTTCTTTTAAGTCTTCTCTGTGTCATATTCTCTAGGATGTGGATATGATGGATCAGAATGGCATGACCCCTTTGATGTGGGCGGCTTATCGGATGCACAGGTACGTGTGTATTGTGAGAGGACATGTATTTTTTTGCCATTGCCAGATGTAAAGCTAATTAGATGGGATTTCTGCAGTGTTGACCCGACACGGCTGTTGCTGACGTTTAACGTGTCGGTGAATCTGGGTGATAAGTATCATAAGAACACGGCTCTGCACTGGGCGGTTCTGGCTGGAAACACTACCGTCATCAGCCTGCTGTTGGAGGCCAATGCTAATGTCGACACTCAGAACATCAAGGTAAAGTCCAGACGCCTACACTAGCATACTGAAATCAAGTGTGTGGATTGGTGGTACTTTTTTTTTAATTATTATTATTATCGGCATCTGCCAGGAAGTTTTCTTTTTGGCCACTAAGTGTTGAATGCAGAACTTTTATTTTGACACCCATTCTCTATCTCTATCCGTTTAATGTCTTCTTTATTTAACAGTTCTGTCTGATAATTGAACAGCAAATGCTGTAACACCTTTTCATATTGTATGCATTCAGCAAAAATGCATTTTAAATAAGTATTTTAATATTTAATAAATATTTAATGCCACAAACCTAGCTAACTCCAGTTGTTAGGGATATAAATGCTTTTTTGCTGTGTGCTGTATGTAAAATTAGTGTTATGTGGTCTTTATTTGAGAGAATATGATTCCTTGTGCGCACAGACTTGCCAAATTACAGTGCGTACTTTCGGTTATAGTGTTTACTTCCTTTTATTTGGTATTTTTAAACTTCTTGATTTGTGAAAAAAAGTATAATAGGATTACAGAATCAGAAGTTGCTATGCAAAGTATAAATCAGTCTATTTGACTTATTTATGAGCAAGTTCAAATCATTTTTTTTAAATGAATTCATTTTCCAATTATTTATTTCTAATTATTTTAGTAAATTTTATTTAAAATTAATATAAATTCCATTGCAGTAATTATTAAGTATGTTATATCTTTAAATTAAATAGTGTAATTTCTGCTTAGTGTTATTGTAGTATTATTTATATACTATTATAGTTTTTATTAATTTTTGTTAATTTTAAATTGTTTATTTTTAATTTGGTTTTGTCATGTGTATGATTTTTTTATATATTTTTCTAAATAGTTTAAATGTATTTATTTTTGTTTTATTTTTTAGTTTTACCTTAGTTGAACTTAAACTTTTTCAAATTTTGTTTAATTTTTGATTTACTACTTATTTTATTTCACATGAACAGATAAATGTATTATAGTTATAGATTTAATTAATGATAACCACACTGGTGTACATGACATCTAATAATATTTGTTGCTTGCAGGGGGAGACGCCACTGGATTTGGCCAAACAGAGGAAAAATGTGTGGATGATAAATCATCTGCAGGAGGCCAGACAAGCCAAAGGTTACGACAGTCCCTCATACCTGAAACGGCTCAAAATGGACAAGGTAGAGCAACCGATCAATTACCATTAAGGAGAAATCAAAATGTATTGCATGCACTCAGACGTTTCTCTGTCCGTCTGCAGGAGTTCAGGCAGAAGGTGATGTTGGGAACTCCGTTCCTGGTGATCTGGCTGGTGGGATTTATCGCCGATCTGGACATTGACTCCTGGCTCATCAAGGGTGTGATGTATGCAGCGATGTGGCTCGTCGTGCAGTTTCTGTCCAAGTACGACGCCGTATTACCCATCTGTGGTGCTACTCAGCCTTTTAATGCATTCTGATGTGAATGCAAAGCATCATCGCTAATATTTGATCTCTGCTTCTAGGTCTTTCTTCGATCACTCCATGCATAGTGCTCTTCCTCTGGGCATCTATCTGGCCACTAAGTTCTGGATGTACATCACCTGGTTTTATTGGTTCTGGAATGATATCCTTTTTAGTTGCTCCATTAGTTTGATGATCATAATAAGAAACTGATGCAACTCAATTAGGCTGATTCAACCTACTTAATCAGAATATTGTATTTAGTTCTTCTGACACAACATCATTTATCAGCAAAAGCAAATCTAGCATTTCCCTTTGTGATTCACATAAGCATCCATTGATATGTTGGTTGACTCAGAAGAGCATGCGTACAAGAACGCTGACGGCAGAAAACCAGGTCATCTTTTTATCCAAGAGCTAAAGAATTTTACATCTTCCTTTGAAAACATCTTCTTTTTCTGTCTTTGTTGTTTTCCCGACATGACACTTAAAACTGGGTTGCTGAAGTGACCCAATTTATATGGCAATATCTACTTTTCAGTGTTGAAAGATTGAAAATGATCTGGTATAGAAGCTTTTTTGTTTAAACGTTCACTCGGTGTGATGGACTTAATGAAAGGAACGGATGAGAGAAAGAAATTCTTATAGGGGAAGATATAAGAAATATGACGTTTAGCAGTATGTTCAGTAGTTTAGTAGCATCCATTCACACTTCATGAAAACAAACTGAGATGAAAATATCCCTCTTTCACCCACGGTTTACTGACGCCAACTTGAGTTAGTGGGTTTTTCTGGAGATCATTTGTTTCAAGTTGTGGTGAAGTGTAAAACTCTAGGCAGATGCATCATCTTTGACAAGCTTGACATGGATATGCCTAATTTTCCACAGAAATTTTTATCAGGAGTGACTCGCACAATAAATGTAGAGAATTTGACACCTTAAGTGATATAGTGTGGGTGAGAGAAGGGCTGGGCGGCGTGACAGTATGTATTGTGCAATGGTAGAAATGTGTCGAATACTGGTAGATATTTCCACACGCTTATTGGTGCGGAGTGAAGCTTTACATCATTTACAGGAGAGATAGACACAAAATGAGGTTTTGCAAAATAATAAATGCAGTTGGGAACAGATTTGGAGAAATGTAGCATTACATCACTTGCTTACCAATGGATGCTCTGCAGTGAATGGGTGCCGTCAGAATGAGAGTCCAAACAGCTGATAAAAACATCACAGTAATCCACACCACTCAAGTCCATCAGTTAACATCATGTGGATTATTGATATGTTTTTATCAGCTGTTTGGACTCTCATTCTGATGGCACCCATTCACTGCTGAGGATCCATTGGTGAGCAAGTGATGGAATAATAAATGTTTCCAAATCTGTTCCTATAAACAAACAATATCATCTACAACTCGGATAGCCGGAGGGTCAGTAAACTGTCAGCAGATTTACATTTTCGTGTGAATTATTCCTGTAAGGGGTCTTTGTTATTAAGCAGTCTTTTGTTATGAATAATCTGATCCATCAATTTGTGTCCCATCAATTTTATCAAGAAGAAATAATCAAATAAGATGGAGCACTTTTCATGTGTGATCTATTTATTTTTCTGGATTATCCAACATTTGGCATTCCTCTATAGTTATTTAATATATATAAACAGTGTTTTATTGAATTTCCAGCAAAAATAACTATATTGTGCTATAAATGATGACTGTGATATTTACTTACTCATACTGTGATATAAGATTCTGTTCATGACGCCCACCATTAGGTGAGAGAAAGCAAGTACAAACACAAGAAAGCCGAGTTCTTGTCTGGTAATGACAATGTTGCATTTCTGTGGTTATGGTGCTGTCAAACAATAGTGGTAAAATAGGATTTCTTCCCAAAGCTGAAGCATTTTCTTATCTCCTGAGCAAACCACTCAAGACGTGACTCATGTCTGGATCTGCATCTCGAAAGAAGCTGCTGAAATGTGGTTCGTGTGGCTGTAATTGGAGGTTGTGGAGTGATGTTTAGTGTGCACAGAACCGGCGTGTGTCCAGGTGCTTCAGGAATAGAAACAATGCGCTCAAACCCTGCAGCTAAAATCACTGAAATCAGATCGAGAGCTCTAGGTGGATCTGTTTCCCTCTCGCCTTTATCATCCAACAATAGAGCATCTCCTCTGAGGATTGAGCTCTTGTTTTTTTTCCTGCTGTAATTGTTGCCTGTATGCAGCGAAACAACTGACCCACTTACAGGAGAAACAGATTTTCTGCATTTGTCAGTGTCTTTTTGGACATAGTTTGCCTCTGGTTGATGGAGACGCTCGTGTTACATGCAGATCTCAAAGCCACAAGTCAAACAGGAAATGTTACATTTTTAAATAAATAATTCATTGAAATGTGGAAGCTCAGAATTCCACGGAATTTTCGGTCTCAATTCAAGAAGTCATTTGTCAAACTGTATGTTCGATTTAAACGGGATGAGAGAAAGTACATTTCACTAATTTACTAAACTTGTGAAGTTTCTTAGATTTTTAATAGGACTATGAGTTTGCATGTCTTAAGAGGATCACAGTTTGATTGACTACTAGCTCAGTTATTATTTTTTGTCGTAAGATTTGTGATGAAATCATTCTTTTAAATAGGTTCCTTTCACTAAATCAGTGAGTCTCAAATGATACATTCAAAACAGTCTGATTCAATTAATTGGGCCAAAAAAAGTATACCCTGTTGATTCTTTTGCTGTGCCATATTAAACATAACTTCCTTAACTCTCCACACATCTCCCTTTCGTCACCATCCACCTGCCCTTCCTGCTCAACAGTCTGGCTCTCTTCTACAACTTTGGCAAGTCCTGGAAGTCCGACCCTGGTATCATCAAAGCATCCGAGGAGCAGAAGAAAAAGGTAAAATCTCAATCTGCAGATAAAATTTACTCACCCTCAAGTCATTCAAGATGTAGATGAGTTTGTTTCTTCATCCGATTTGGAGAAATGTAGCATTCCATCACTTGCTCATCAATGGATGCTCTGCAGTGAATGGGTGCCGTCAGAATGAGAGTCCAAACAGCTGATAAAAACATCACAATAATCCACAAGTAATCCACACCACTCCAGTCCATCAGTTAACATCTTATGAAGCCAAAAGCTGTATGTTTATAATAAACCAATCCATGATGATGTTGCTTCTGGCCAAAATACAAGTCCATAATATTGCTTTCTCCAGTGAAAATGTTGTCTCATCTGAATGAGGGGAGAAATCTGTACAGATCAAGCACCGTTTACAAGCCAAAACGGTCCAAAATAAATATGTGGGTGAATTTTGATGTGAGAGGACAAGAGAATTAACTTTTTCACTGGAGGAAGCATTATATGGATGTATATTTTGGCCAGAAGTGACCATTTTTTGTTAAAATGCCTTGATGGATTTGTTTCTTACAAACACGCAGCTTTTGGCTTCACAAGACGTTAACTGATGGACTGGAGTGGTGTGGATTACTTGTTGATTATTGTGATGTTTTTATCAGCTGTTTGGACTCTCATTCTGACAGCACCCATTCACTGCAGAGCATCCATTGATGAGCAAGTGATGGAATGCTACATTTCTCCAAATCTTCGAGTGGTATGATTCAGGGCTTTTTAACTTGTGCCAGTAAGCAACCATCCAGAACACTGATGCTTTATGCACAGGAAAGCACCACTCTCATTTTCTTCAGAAAATGAAAAAATGCTCTGCTGTTTTCTCTTCGTCTCTCTTCAGACTATAGTTGAATTGGCAGAAACAGGCAGTCTGGATCTCAGCATATTCTGCAGCACCTGTTTGGTAATTATGACTCTCTTCTATTCTGCACACCGCTGCTTGAACACAGTCAGTGTTGGCAAGCTGATAACTCAAAAGTCTGATTTGCATTGCAATTTCCATCGAGGTGCCCGTGCATAAAACACTCACTTTAACGGCCTGTTCTCCACAGATACGGAAGCCAATCAGATCCAAACACTGCGCTGTTTGCAATCGATGCATTGCCAAGTTTGATCACCACTGCCCGTGGGTCGGCAACTGCGTAGGTGAGTTTTTCAGGCCTATACCTACATTAAGTCCCACCAACCATCCACCTCACATGCTTTTCCACCTGACATTAACATGAAAAGGCAGAGATTGGCCAGGAAATTGTTCACTATTGTGAAGAAAGCCCATTTAGCATCCCATAATCCAAATCTTGGACTAATTTGAGCCAAAGGCAGATAGTTGAGGGAATGTAAAGCGGCAGATATGACTCATTCCTTTCATTTGTCTGTGTTTTTCTCCTCGTTGTTTGCGGACAGGAAGTGGAAACCACCGTTACTTTATGGGCTACTTGTTCTTCCTGTTGTGTATGATCTGTTGGATGATATACGGATGCATTTGCTGTAAGTACACTTGGGTTTGCATAGTTTTATACGATCAATGAGATGATAAATGCATATAGATAAATTTCAGAAGAAAATTGTATACATTTTTGTAACACTCTACAAACAGGTTTAATTCGTTAGCATGAACAATACTTAAACAGCATTTAGATTCAACATTTACTAATTCATCATTAAAATCAAAGTTTTATCTGTTAACATTAATGCACTGTGAACTAACATTAAATAGGGTTAATAAGTGCTGTACAAATATAGTTCATTGTTAGTTCATGTTAGTTAATGCATTAAAGGGATAGTTCACCCAAATATGAAAGTCTTGTCATCATTTACTCACCCTTAAGATGTTCCAAACCTGTAAAAAAAAGATATTTTGAAGAATGCATGTAACCAGTTGACGGTAGCCATTGACTTCTATAGTATGGAAAAAAATACTGTGGAAGTCAATGGGTACCGTTAACTGTTTGGTTACCAACATTCTTCAAAATATCTTCTTTTATGTTCAACAGAAGAAATAAGCTCATAACAGGTTTGGAATGACTTGATGGTGAGTAAATGATGACAATTTTCATTTTTGGGTGAACTATCCCTTTAATATTAACAAATGAGACCTGATTTTTACCTAATTTAGTTTTTTTTCATTAGTAGCATACGTATGTATAATATTGATGAACTGAACGTGATTGTGCTCTGTTTCTGCAGACTGGAGGATTCACTGTGCTACCAGCTACACTAAAGATGGCTTTTGGATCTACATCACCCAGATCGCCACCTGCTCACCGTGGATGTTCTGGATGTTTCTCAACAGTTTGTTTCACTTCATGTGGGTCGCTGTGCTCATCATGTGCCAGCTCTACCAGGTAAGACACACTCAAGTCCAGATCTGTTACAAAAGCAGGAAAGCTGCCAACCTAGGCTACATTTCCAGAGGCCTTTGTTTAGGTCTTGGGAATCCGTTTCAGTCTGCATGTTAACCTGTGGAAATGGAGTCGGCTCACTAGGGTTTGGAACAGATTTGATGTGTTTTTGTGGTTTGATGTATCCTCCATAGATCGCTGTTCTGGGCATCACTACAAACGAGCGCATGAACGCCAGAAGATATAAGCACTTTAAAGTTACAGCCACGTCCATCGAGAGCCCTTTCAAGTGAGTCCTTTAAACTCATTTCAGGTTGAGCTGGGAACAGTTCCAAACAGCTGATAAAAACATCACAATAATCCACAAGTAATCCACACCACTCCAGTCCATCAGTTAACATCTTATGAAGCCAAAAGCTGTATGTTTATAATAAACCAATCCATGATGATGTTGCTTCTGGCCAAAATACAAGTCCATAATATTGCTTTCTCCAGTGAAAATGTTGTCTCATCTGAATGAGGGGAGAAATCTGTACAGATCAAGCACCGTTTACAAGCCAAAACGGTCCAAAATAAATATGTGGGTGAATTTTGATGTGAGAGGACAAGAGAATTAACTTTTTCACTGGAGGAAGCATTATATGGATGTATATTTTGGCCAGAAGTGACCATTTTTTGTTAAAATGCCTTGATGGATTTGTTTCTTACAAACACGCAGCTTTTGGCTTCACAAGACGTTAACTGATGGACTGGAGTGGTGTGGATTACTTGTTGATTATTGTGATGTTTTTATCAGCTGTTTGGACTCTCATTCTGACAGCACCCATTCACTGCAGAGCATCCATTGATGAGCAAGTGATGGAATGCTACATTTCTCCAAATCTTCGAGTGGTATGATTCAGGGCTTTTTAACTTGTGCCAGTAAGCAACCATCCAGAACACTGATGCTTTATGCACAGGAAAGCACCACTCTCATTTTCTTCAGAAAATGAAAAAATGCTCTGCTGTTTTCTCTTCGTCTCTCTTCAGACTATAGTTGAATTGGCAGAAACAGGCAGTCTGGATCTCAGCATATTCTGCAGCACCTGTTTGGTAATTATGACTCTCTTCTATTCTGCACACCGCTGCTTGAACACAGTCAGTGTTGGCAAGCTGATAACTCAAAAGTCTGATTTGCATTGCAATTTCCATCGAGGTGCCCGTGCATAAAACACTCACTTTAACGGCCTGTTCTCCACAGATACGGAAGCCAATCAGATCCAAACACTGCGCTGTTTGCAATCGATGCATTGCCAAGTTTGATCACCACTGCCCGTGGGTCGGCAACTGCGTAGGTGAGTTTTTCAGGCCTATACCTACATTAAGTCCCACCAACCATCCACCTCACATGCTTTTCCACCTGACATTAACATGAAAAGGCAGAGATTGGCCAGGAAATTGTTCACTATTGTGAAGAAAGCCCATTTAGCATCCCATAATCCAAATCTTGGACTAATTTGAGCCAAAGGCAGATAGTTGAGGGAATGTAAAGCGGCAGATATGACTCATTCCTTTCATTTGTCTGTGTTTTTCTCCTCGTTGTTTGCGGACAGGAAGTGGAAACCACCGTTACTTTATGGGCTACTTGTTCTTCCTGTTGTGTATGATCTGTTGGATGATATACGGATGCATTTGCTGTAAGTACACTTGGGTTTGCATAGTTTTATACGATCAATGAGATGATAAATGCATATAGATAAATTTCAGAAGAAAATTGTATACATTTTTGTAACACTCTACAAACAGGTTTAATTCGTTAGCATGAACAATACTTAAACAGCATTTAGATTCAACATTTACTAATTCATCATTAAAATCAAAGTTTTATCTGTTAACATTAATGCACTGTGAACTAACATTAAATAGGGTTAATAAGTGCTGTACAAATATAGTTCATTGTTAGTTCATGTTAGTTAATGCATTAAAGGGATAGTTCACCCAAATATGAAAGTCTTGTCATCATTTACTCACCCTTAAGATGTTCCAAACCTGTAAAAAAAAGATATTTTGAAGAATGCATGTAACCAGTTGACGGTAGCCATTGACTTCTATAGTATGGAAAAAAATACTGTGGAAGTCAGTGGGTACCGTTAACTGTTTGGTTACCAACATTCTTCAAAATATCTTCTTTTATGTTCAACAGAAGAAATAAGCTCATAACAGGTTTGGAATGACTTGATGGTGAGTAAATGATGACAATTTTCATTTTTGGGTGAACTATCCCTTTAATATTAACAAATGAGACCTGATTTTTACCTAATTTAGTTTTTTTTCATTAGTAGCATACGTATGTATAATATTGATGAACTGAACGTGATTGTGCTCTGTTTCTGCAGACTGGAGGATTCACTGTGCTACCAGCTACACTAAAGATGGCTTTTGGATCTACATCACCCAGATCGCCACCTGCTCACCGTGGATGTTCTGGATGTTTCTCAACAGTTTGTTTCACTTCATGTGGGTCGCTGTGCTCATCATGTGCCAGCTCTACCAGGTAAGACACACTCAAGTCCAGATCTGTTACAAAAGCAGGAAAGCTGCCAACCTAGGCTACATTTCCAGAGGCCTTTGTTTAGGTCTTGGGAATCCGTTTCAGTCTGCATGTTAACCTGTGGAAATGGAGTCGGCTCACTAGGGTTTGGAACAGATTTGATGTGTTTTTGTGGTTTGATGTATCCTCCATAGATCGCTGTTCTGGGCATCACTACAAACGAGCGCATGAACGCCAGAAGATATAAGCACTTTAAAGTTACAGCCACGTCCATCGAGAGCCCTTTCAAGTGAGTCCTTTAAACTCATTTCAGGTTGAGCTGGGAACAGTTTATCTATATCTAGAGGAGGATGGTTTGTTTGTCAAGTGGCCGTGACCATAAATCAATTTTATAGAGGTATGCTTTGTATAATAATCATCAATACAGTCTGTAGAATATAATCTATATATACTTACTGTTCGAAAATGTACCTACTAGTGCTTGTTTGGACACAACAATTTATAGAAAGATCCAATTTGACTAAGTGAATTACCTCTAATGAATGTTTTAATTCAAAAATCCCCCAAAATGATAATGCTAATATCTATAGAAAAAGGGTGGCTGATGGTTGGTGTAGTACTGATATATATAATATAATTTAGTGATGACAAATCACTTGGTTGATTTAGTGCTTATAAGCTATTTACTTAAAAAAAAAATGTTGGCATGTTGTATCATTTAAAAAAAAAAAAACTTGAAATAGAATATAAATATTAGATGAAAAACTTAGATGAAGTACTAATATTACTTACTCAAATAAAACTAAAACTGAAATAAAACCAAATCAAAACTATTTACACATGTTTGAATGAAGAATAATAAAAATTACAAAATTAATAATAAAAAAAAAAGTAAATTTAAACTGAAATTTTAAAAATAAGTGCTATTTAAATCTATTGAAAAGCTAGTTCAAAGTACTGTTTCAGATAATAATAGTTTACATTAATAATAAATTTCAATACTAAGATTACTTAACATTATATAAAATGAACTAAAACTTGAGTAAAACTACTCAAATATTTGAACAATGACTAATAAAAATTTCAAAAGGAATAATGCACAAAAAATAAATTTAAACAGAACATTATAAATAAATGCTGTTCAAAAAATTAAAAGCTAATTCAAAATAGTAATAACACTTTTAGATAATACATAAGTTGAACTACTAAAATTACTAACTAAAAACAAACTAAAATTGAAATAAAATAAAAACTATTTAGAAATATTTGAATAAGTAATAAAAATTACAAAATGAATAACAATACAACAATAAAAATGACAAACCACCTAACAAAATTACTAAAAATTGTTAAACTGAACAGTTTAGTCAGAACTATGACAAAATTGGAATTGGTTGTTTTTAAGTTGCTCCCCTAACGTTGCTCCTCTGTTTTCAGTCACGGCTGTATAAGGAACCTCATAGATTTCTTCGAGCTGCGCTGCTGCGGTCTGCTGCGGCCCGTGGTGGTAGACTGGACCTCCCAGTACACAATAGAGTACGACCAGACGTCCGGCTCAGGATACCAGCTGGTGTAGCGCGGTGAAGGAGAAGACGGAGCGAGAAGGAGAAGAGGGGAGAGGTTTTCCTGAAGTGCTGCTCAAGGGGGACCATCTCCTTCACCAAGACTTGCAAACCTCACCCAGTCAGGAGAACGCATGCTGTCATTGGTTACCGTCACCAAGTCCACCCGAGACGCAGGGACACGAGGAACAGAAAGAGGAGGAGTTTAATGACATCAGAGGCGGATGCAGTACAACCGGCTCTCCTCAGTTGGTCAGCAGAGAAGTTTGTGTTTTGTTTCGCGCATCGACTGCTTTTCGTTTTACCTTGGATTTTTCCTGTGACCCCTTTTTTGTTGCTTTTAAAGAGATATCGGATCTTAGTCGTGCACAAGTCCTGGTTCAACCTGGAACTTTGTGTAGGAATGAGAATTAGCATAGCAAAAGCATCAGGCGATATAGCGTTTTATTATTAGATATAGCGTTTACTATTATAGACTTTTATTATTATTTATTCATCCTCATGTCGCATCAAACCCATGTGACTGACTTTCTTACGTGGAACACAAAAATAGATATTTAGCAGAATGTTCAGGCTGCTCTTTTCCATATAAGTAGAAAGTGTTGTTTTTTTCTACAGAGAAAGTAATACACATATGTTTGGAACGACATGATGATTAGTAAAAAACGGTAGGTGAACGATTCCTTTAAGCTGCCTTGATTCGTCTAATCATGAATCAGATCAAAACAGGTATCCTACTGACACGCATTCATACGACTAGATGTCCTGTTTAAATAATGTGACTTAACATATTTATTTTAACCTATTTATGTAGTATTTTTCAAAGAGTAATTATGGTATCATGAGGTTATTTTACATGTCTTCATTTCGGTTTTTACATTTTAGCATATATGTACATTTGCAGCATGTTTAATAGTTTAGGTGGGGTGAATCCTACGAAACGTGTCAAGAAGATGAAGCCGGGTCATATTTCACCCAAAAATCGAAAAGAAAAAAATACCAGATTATATTTTGTTTAGAGAAAATGAAGCCTGTTTTTGCATTTTATTATTGTTTTCATGAAAATTAAATACATTTTCTCCATAATTCTCATTACCATCATGCACAAAAACCTCTTCATTACTGTATTTAAATATCAAAAGTATTTATATTATACTGCCTTTAAATTATGCTATTTTTTAAATCACAGATCAAAACAGGTATCCTACTGACACGCATTCATACGACTAGATGTCCTGTTTAAATAATGTGACTTAACATATTTATTTTAACCTATTTATGTAGTATTTTTCAAAGAGTAATTATGGTATCATGAGGTTATTTTACATGTCTTCATTTCGGTTTTTACATTTTAGCATATATGTACATTTGCAGCATGTTTAATAGTTTAGGTGGGGTGAATCCTACGAAACGTGTCAAGAAGATGAAGCCGGGTCATATTTCACCCAAAAATCGAAAAGAAAAAAATACCAGATTATATTTTGTTTAGAGAAAATGAAGCCTGTTTTTGCATTTTATTATTGTTTTCATGAAAATTAAATACATTTTCTCCATAATTCTCATTACCATCATGCACAAAAACCTCTTCATTACTGTACTGCCTATACTGCCTTTAAATTATGCTATTTTTTAAATCATTTTATTATAGCCATTGTTTAATGCAAAACAAAAAAAAATACTGTATTGCAATGAGAATTACAACAAAAACGGCTGAACGCATTATGGTAATGAGCACTGGGAAAGAGAAATGTGCTGAATTTACATCAATATAACATTACAATAATGCAGAACAGTCTTCACTTTAAAAAAAAATATATATACACACATAATTTTGTTAATTTTATAAATGTAATTATTTAATTGTTTATGCATATGTATGCGTGTGTGTGTGTGTGTGTGTGTGGTTTCATAAAACAAGTTTACCAAATAAGCCAGGTTTATTTCAGTTAGTCTGAGTTATTGTCAGTCGATTTAGTTCAAAATAAATCAGACTAACTGTAATAAGCATGGCTTATTTGGTAAACTTGTTTAATGAAAGACCCCCGGACAAGCTCTTGATGCGTTTATGAGATTAATCCAGGTTCCCTCTGCATTTACAAGAAATAACACTCTCGTATGTGAACCTCTATATTTATTATCTATGAGTAGTTTTAGGAAGTGTATACATTTAAAGTTGTAATGCTGTTGAAAAGCCATTAAGTGGACCTGATAGCTGTATGAACTTAAAGGAAGATGCCGTTTAACACGCCAGAGGGGCTCCTTCCGTCTTTTACCTTTATTTTTACATTTTTATTTTTTTGTGGCAGCGACATTATTCGTCTGCCTACAACAATGCACTGATCTTTTTTTTTTTCGTTTTGTTCGTCGTTACTGAAGAAGCGAGCTTGTTTCCCCAGTGTCGCCGAGGGATCTTCACGTTTGCGTAAAAAGAGGAAGCTCCTCCCCCTTTTGCTCTCCTCCATTTCCTCTTCCTGTTGGTGTGGCGTTGTCGTGGCAGCAGCAGCAGCTGACAGGATGAACTGATGTAAAGAATGTGCATCTGTACATAAACAAACTAGATTCATTATTCTGTGAGTGACTTTCGTTGTTTTTTTTTGTTTTTTTTGGTCTGTTAGTTGAAGCTGCTCCTAATTTTTTTTATCTTACCAAAAAGCGAAAAAACAAAAAAATGGACTATTATCAAAGTGTATGACTGTAGCTTTTAGTGGCGTCTGGCACTGCTGTGTGTAGACCTTTGACCTTGCAGGTCTCCACTGCATGTGTGAAGCCTGGACGTAGTGATCACCCTGCAAGTAATATCAATCAAACTGCAGTTGGGTTGTTTTGATTAAGTAATAGTAACTTAAACAAATACAGGTAATTTACAACATTAAAAGCAAGCTTCCGTGAAAACGTTTCAGCTTTTATTTTCCTTTTTCGCCCTGAAGAAGATAAAACAGATTCAAGTTTGTCGAAATGATCCATCCTCGATCACTTTTAGTCAGTTTTGACGTAACGACTTTAAAGTTGAATTAAACCGGGGTTTTTTTTTTTTTTTTTTAATTCTTTTCTGTTTGTTTTTACATTTTAAACCCGATGTTTGTATCGTTCTCGCGTGTCCCTCATGCTCTGCGGCCGATCAGAGCTCTGCAGATGTATTATATCTGAATGTCCCATTCTCATTGATTAATATTCAGCCTAAAGGGTTTCTTTTGTATGTTTCGTTGCTGGGTTTGTTGTACCACTGGATGTACAAACTGTAAATGCCAGAGAAGCAGACGTGAGCAGATGCGGTGGATGGGCCCTGTGCTGTAATATACGGATTAGGCACAGTGACGGTCATTCATTCATACATGTGACACTGTTTTTAGAGAATATATTCACTCTGTTGTTCCTCTGCCGGCTGTTTTCCCACCATGTGAAAAGCACATGCTCATCTCCAGTGCCTCAGCTGAGATCAGGACGTCACCCTACTCTGCTTCAGATGTAACTTATTGGGCATGGTTCAATTTTATTGGCTTTATTAATAAAACATTCGAAGGTGAAAGGCCTGTGCGTTAGTTTTCAATATCTCCGCACTGCAGAAGCAAAGTGCACTGAAACAAGGGTTTATTTTACATTGAACATGTTTGTTTCCTAAATGTAGATGCTCGTACAATGCCTGCTCTATGAACCATTAACGCCAGTAGAGGGTTCAAAAAAAGAATATTTTGCATAAAGAAAATTAACCTTATTTTTTAGGACCACTATTTGAATGATAGTGACATTTTCCCAAATTCTCATTACTGTAATACAGTATTTTATAAAAAAAAAAAAAACATCTTTATAAAATGTATTTATATAAAATCATTTATATCAAATACTTAATTGTATTATTTAATCTAAATGTATTTTACATTATGGTCATTATAATTGGGAAATGTGCTTAATTGTAATGAAAATATAACATTTAATGGTTCTCTATAAACAATTAACACTCTGTAAAGGGTTAAATATTTTGGATAAAGAAAATTGACCCACTTTTTTTAGGACCATTTTTTTTCTCTCTTGGAAATAAAAAAAGCATTACTGTAATGCAGTAGCTTTGTTGTTTCACAAAAAATGTAGCAATATATAAAATAATTGTATATCAAATGAAATAATTTATATTAAATATCACATTTTTTAATATAAATAATTTAAAAAAATCAATTATTTACATATATGGTAGTGAGAATTTGGGAGGAAATGTTCCTAATTGCAATGAAAATATAACTGGTCCTCTATGAACAATTAACACCCTGCAGTTGGTGTAAATGGTGAAAAAAAATATTTTGCATAAAGACAATTAACCTTATTTCTTAGAGCCATTGTTTATATATGTATATAATTGACGTTTTTCCAGTACTTGAGAATTGAAGACTAAATGTGCTTAACTGTCATGAAAACATAACACTCAATGGTCCTTTTCTTCTTTTGAAATGAGTGTGTTATAATAGTAAAGAAATGTACAATGTCCTGACTATCATCAAGCGTGAACCAGAGCTCCTGCTCCCTGACCGTATCCAAATCCTTTGGGTCCGAAGTTCTTTGCATAACATGCTGAAAAACAAAGAAAGATGAAATGAAGCACAAATGTAGGTAATTAGTGAGCGACATGTCATAGATGAGGTTTATCTTCAAAACTGATGAGCTTTCATTGTCACTTCAAAGAGTTCAGAAAGTCTTTAAAGCATATTAAACATTAACTCTTGATCGTAATCATTCAAGAGTTTCTGGTTAATCTAGTTATTCAGCTTGTGGTTTTGATGTTACTCCCTGTTATCAGAGAAACGTCCTGTATGTATATGACAGACAGACAAAAACCACGAGCTTGAGAGGCTGATCATGATGCTTTATGGAAAATTCCAGTTTATTCTTTATCTTACATGGACATTTTGCCCCCCAAAAATGAACATTTGTTTTTAAATTTATCACCCTCAGTTCATCCAAGAAGCAGGTGACCTTTTTTTTTTAGAATTTAGCTGAAACTGGTCTTCTTTGGTGATTCATATAATGCAGGTCAATGGCTACCGTCACTTTGAGAGTCAAAAAAGCACATACAATACAGCACAAAATTAATCCCTGTGGCTCTTGATGATATATTGAGGTTTTATGAAGCGAATCGATCGCTCTTTGCAAGAAACTGAACATTATTTACAACATTATTACTTGTAATCCAGAGAATCAGGCAACAAGGAAATCCGATTCTTTTCTGCGAACTGGTTCTTTCAAACAGTTAGTTTCAATTAACTGGTTCAATTCAGTGGTTTATGTAATTAGGCAATGATGTAATGTATACGCAGTTGTATTATTAAAGCACCCAATAATGATTACATGTCTAAAGCGAATAAACTTAATAAATCGGTCTTGGGTCCGAGTCGAACGGTTTCTTCAGTTCAGTGACTATTGGAGGAACTGGAGCACTGAATCAGTTCATTCATCACAGGATCAGATATACCGGTATTTTGGCTCATTTCGGGTCGGAGTGACTGTCAGGTGTCTGAAAGCGAGTTTTGATTGAGTAACTTGTAGATCTGAGCTGAATGAGCAGTGAACTGTTTCAGACGCTTCAGTCAGATCTGGTGAACTGGTTCAATTAGTTCATCAAAAAGAACCGGATCAAAAGAATCATTCATTCACAAACCAAACATCAGCCCGAACCGTTTGCCTGAGGCTCTGGATTACAGGTAATAATGCTGTAAATAATGTTCAGTTTCTTGCACAGACTGATCGTTTCTCTTCATAAGACCTCAAAATATCATCAGGAGCCACGGGGATTCATCTTGTGTTGCCTGTATTTGCTTTTTTGACTCTAAAAGTGCCGGTAGCCATTGACTTGCAATGAATGAATCAGCAATCAGTTTCACCTAAAAATCTTCTTTACTGTTCTTCTGAAGAATAAAAAGTCATCTACATCTTGGATGGCCTGAGGGTGAGTAAATGAACAGCAGATTTTAATTTTTGGGTGAACCATCACCTCAATGTTTTAGATTACCGCTGACCCCTTCAATCAGGATTGTCAAACCCAATTAAACTACAGAAATCTGACCTTTGCAGTAGATTTCTCCATCTTTCTCCGTCTGAGTGGTCGACTCCAAACTCTTTCCACATTTGGCACAGCGAAAGCAGTTCTTATGCCACGGCTGGAAGACAGACACGAGAAGAAAACCATGCCGTCAAGAAGCTCAGATAAAGAAAAGAGGAGTATAACCAGCCGACTTCATCAAGCGCTCATGACTTCCTGGTGATTAAACTGAGAAAGACAGAAACTGGACGAAATGCTAAACACTCGCATCTGCTGAAGAGGTTTTTTGGCAGTAGATCTGTACAAGCATCTGCAAACCCTCATGAGGACATAAAGAAAGTGTCAGTTGAGTCACTGTGAACTTGACGTCTGTATAAATGTGTTCTTCTGACCAGGTGACTTCAGCGTGAATAATACAGGTGATGTCTCTGTGATCGCAACAGAATGAGAAATCATGATCCCAATCTGATCAGTTATGCATAACACATTTAATACTATTATATTTATTAGTTGAAAATATGTCAGGGTTATTATCATTAACTAAAACCATTTTTTTAAAATCCATTAATTGAAAAAATATTAAAAAGTTGAAATTTAAAAATCTAAAAATATTTATTGAAAATATGTCAGGGTTATTATCATTAACTAAAACCATTTTTTAAAAATCCATTAATTGAAAAAATATTAAAAAGTTGAAATTTAAAAATCTAAAAATATTTATACAAATTGAATAAAAAAAAAATGAGAGCGAAAGAGAATATATATTTTTTTTATTTATTAGTTTTAATTATTGCAATACTTTAAACAAAAATGAGAAAAATTTCCGTGGCAACAAGCTGAAATTAAATAAAACAAAATAAGTTTTTTTTATGATTCCCATCTGATCAATTATGCATAACACACATGTAATAATATTATATTTATTAGTTGAATATCATTATTATTATTATTATTAACTGAAGTTGAATTATTAACTATTTTGTTTTTTTGAAACAAAATACACATAAATTGAAATAAAAAAAAAATACAAAAATGTTTATAAAACTTACAACTATAAACATATGAAATAACCATTGATGTTAATACATAATTGTATTATACAATTTATTATATTTATTTAAATTTACC
>NW_015549605.1:5656875-5661242 GCF_001515605.1 Sinocyclocheilus anshuiensis | reverse complement strand
TATTATTATTATTATTATTATTATTATTATTATATTAGATCAATTATATTAAATCCCTGGGCCTGTGGTTGAAAACCACTGATCAACATCAACAAACATCAAGAAACCTTAATAAACATGTTTCTTAATCCTCTAAATATTTGAAATCATTTCTTCGAGTGTCTGTGTGATTGGAAACGGTTTGTTATTATTGCTGTAACAATGTACTACATTAACATGCACTGGTGATACTTGTATGTGCATGAAGAAAGTAAACACTGATGTGGATATAAATGTGTATAATGTCCAGGTCTGATTCTTGCCCTCTGATCGTCTCACCTTCCCAGCGCTCATCACCTTCTCTGCGGCGTACACAGACTCTCCACAGCGCGCACACTTCTCCGAGCCGCCGAACTTCTGCGCCAACTTGGACAGGTTTGGGTTGGTGCTGGGTCGGTGAGTTTGGGTTCTAGTAGGAGACAGAGAGGTCAGATGCTGTTTTCTGGAGCGCAGCCTAACGAGGGGTCCTCAATGAGCCGCTTTGTGTCGGGTGAGTATGAAGAGGAGCTCTGCTTACATAATAGATTCTTTCATAACAATAATCAGCTGACGGCGAGCCTGAACACACCAGAGGACGGATTTGCTTCCAGAACCAAATGACTTTACAAAATCCTCTAGAAATCTTTCAATAACACACTACTGGTCAAAAGGATAAATTGTGATTTTTTAAATGTTTTGTTTTCTTCTGCTCAGCAAAGCTGCATTTATTTGATAGAAATACAGTTAAAGTATGAAAAATTATTAGAATTTAAAAGAAGAGTTTATTGTAATATGTTAAAATGTTATTTATTCCTGTGATAAAAGCTGTATTTTCAGCATCATAATAATAAATAATAATAAATCAGAAATGTTTCTTGAGCAGCAAAACAGCATATTAGAATGATTTCTGAAGGATCATGTGACACTGAAGACTGGAGTAATGATGCTGAAAATTCAGCTTTATATCACAAGAATAAATTACATTTTAAAATCCATTCAATTAGAAAACAGTTATTTCAAATTAAAATAACATTTCAAAAATGTCTGCATTTTTAACCAAATAAATGCAGCCTTGATGAGAATAACAGAATTATTAATTTAAAAAAACATTTATTCCAAATATTTTATAAGTAGTATATGTACCAAACCACTATGACACATATGCAATAAATTGTGCATACCATTCATTATTCAACACTGACTACATTATGATATAGTTATAGTTTACAATCCATATGAACTTCTTGTTGAAAAACAATAAAAAATGCAAACGCTCACTCTTCTGGTTTGATGCCCAGTCTCTCGCCGCGGTCCATGTTGAGCGTTCCTGCTCCCTGACCGTAGCCGTACCCTTTCGGGCCGTACTTTTTACCGTAGCAGGACTTGCAGTAGATTTCCTGGTCATGGATGGCCAGTGTGGTGCTGTCTAGCCCTTTTCTACAGACCACTGGAAGAGAGAAAACACTGATTTTTTGCTGCTTTCCCATGCAAAACTCATTGCTGCAGTGCAACAGGTTTTAAATAGATTTTAGTATGTTGTTATGCAGCTTACAAAAATAAATAACATATCTCTTGGAGTTAGAGACTTCAACAAACCTTTAACTCAAACGTATGAGTAATAATAATAATAGTCATGCCACCACTAATAATCTATCATTTTAACCCCATGATTAGAGGCTAGAATGCAACATCATGTGATTTTGACTCGGTTTTGTCAGCTGACTTTGGCTTAGTGCGGGATATTGTCCCACAGAGACAAACATGATTCCACAGCGGGGTGGATGACACCCTTTACTATTCATTCAGCTGAACAAAACATTCAGCTGTGGGCCGCATTGTTTTTGTCGTTTTGGTAGCAAAGTGCCAATCTGATGAATGTGCATTCAGCCGTAGTGAGATCTCACTAAAACATCTCGGAGTTCATAAACACAGCACTGGTGTTTGGATCGGTCACTGCAGGACAAATCAAGTCAGAAAAATATTGCTGAATATTGAGGAATTTTAAGAATTTTGGTTTATTTTAATTTTAATTAAAAAAAATGCTGTCACACAAAATCTGTCCAGTTCATATGTGACTTAAAATAAAATTGATATTGCCTTAACAAAATGAAGCACATTTAAAGGATTTTAAGCATTGCACTTTTACAACAGCATTTATATAATTTATATTCATTTTTTTTTTTTTTATAACCCTTAAGTATACGTTTGCTGATCTTAAAATGTATTTAATTAGTTTATTTATTTATTTATTGCAGTAATGTGAATCACCACCGAAACTAATGGCTATTACAAATAAAATTAAACAATTTAATCAAATTAAAAAATTATAAAATTAAATTAAATAAAGAAGCATCATTTATATAATCCTTTATATTTATATGAGTTTTATACATGATATTTTTATAACTATTAAGTATATGTTTGCTGATTTATTTATAATATCTTTTATTCATTTATTTATGCAGTAATGTGTATCACCACTGAAAAATGGCCATTACAAATAAAATGAAATTTAGAAAAATAAAAGAAAGTCATAAAAATAAAGGCTCCGTTTATGCAATGCAAAACACAATTGCTTTATTTTTTCCTTTGATTTTGGGGTGAAATGTGGCCTGGACCTATTATCATGAGATTTAGCTGAACAGTAAAGTGTTTTTATATGTTACTTACTGCAGAGGAAGCAGCACTTGTGAAAACTCCTCCCGTCACACTGGACCTCTTCAGCGTGGTACACCGTCCCACGGCAGGCGCCACATTTGTTTCCTCCACCCCAGTTTGGCATAATGAGAAACTGTGAAGAGAGAAAATACAATGAGCTCTTGAGTATAGCATAGCTTATTAGTAGGAAACAAATCCATCCTGCAAAGTTCAGAGATCAACCTCAGGAAAATGTTCAGGTGTGCTGGACGTCTACAGGCATGTTGTGAAGTGTTTCACTATTTATGACTCAGAAATGTCCATAAAAACCCACTTCATCCGTCTGGACTAATAAAGACAAACTACAGACTGTAAACACCCTGTAGACGTCTGGAGACCCCAACATCAAAACGCACCGAGACCACCAGGAGCTACAGGACAATGGAGAGGCAAATAGAGCCAATGGGCCTTTTGTTAAATGGACAATGTCTGGAAGTAAAAGGCAAAACAAGCATATGAATAGAACAGCAGTCAGACATTTCAAAGGGTCATTTCAATTTGCTCAGTCAAATAAAATGATATCAGACCTCTCCAACAATATTCAAATAAAATGGCTAAGTGCTCATAAACGTCATTGCTTCAACTCTCCAGGAAAACATGAGCTGTTCTCTGCAAAATGAGATCATAACTCTGAATATAAATGAATGAAGCATGAAAAGAGTGATCACAGGCTGAACACATGTCCAACAGACAATCAAGCATCTCAAAGCCTCGGGGTTTCTTCAAACCAACATCAGTGTGAATGCATGCACGGCTCTGATATTAATATCTCCACTGTTAAAGAGTAGTACATCGGAGGACATGAGAAAAGTACAATAAATGCATGATGATACCAATATTTTGAACACTAACATAATGGAGAATGAATATCACGATCTATAGAGCAGTAACACACTAAATAATATGAATCTGAATCTGGTTCTGCACCATTACTTTTTTGTGTACGTGTAAGAGCATCAAATAGTTTGAGAAAATTACTTGTATCAATCATGCAAATTGCATATTTATCAATGAGTTCCATTTGCATGTTTATTTATGCACATTTTAACTCGCAGGTAAATATTATACATGTGTTGAATCCGTAAATATTAAATAGATAAGTACTAAACAGATACATATTAAACGTAAACAGCCAATTAAAAAAGCAGAAAATATATAGGCTAAATAAATATAAAGTAGGCCTAGTGCTTCCTTTCAGAGGTTATATCATATATTGTGTCAATTTTAAGTATTACAAAGAATGAATTTATTCATTTTAAGTTTTTGTAGAACTGGCATCGTATCTGAAAACACTTTTACACACTTCAGCTACTTATTAATATTTAGCCGAGTTTTCTAACTTTTAATCCAACTGTTGAGAATGAGATCAATAGCAGAATGAACTCGATTCAATATAAAACGTATTTTGGGCTCAATAATCAAAATCAGTTTGTCACACAGACACTCTGGCTCTTTAACACACGAGGTTGTTTAAAACGCTCCTTACCTGAGTTTTCCAGCAGATTCCCAAAGTGCTCCAGTGTGTGCGAACTTCAGCGAACAGGCTGGAATGTCATCACCAAATTATAGAGGAGAAAAGGAGGAGTTTTTTAAACACACACACACACACACACACACACACACACACACACACACACACACACACACAACCT
>NW_015549605.1:5650334-5656735 GCF_001515605.1 Sinocyclocheilus anshuiensis | reverse complement strand
CACACACACACACACTCTCACACACACAACTTCATGAACTTGACGCACTTTATAGTGTCGTCATGGTAGTGGGCTGATTCATAAATGTATGCTGCACTTGAACTTTTTATTTATTTAGTCATTTAGCAGAACTTTTAAAGTCTTAAATGATTTATTCATGTATGTACATGTGGTCTAAGAACATAAAACTGTCATATATTTTCGTTGTGCAGTGGAAACATAAACACTGACTGAGATGCTTCTTATATTAAACCCTTTTAAAACGAGGCTTTGTTGGGAGTTTATTGCTTCATTCTTGATTGGTCCTGTCTGTAATGTGTAATTATAATTATCAGACACACCTGAAGAAGATTAATGAGCTGTAATGCTTGCCATTTTAAATAGATGTGGTAAGAATCATTTCATCAAGAGAATCGTTTGCCAAGAACATGTTTTGTTAGTGAACGCCATGAAAATTAATAATTATTTTAAAGAAAAATATTATTTCTGGCCTATTAAAAGTATTTACATGCCACGTACGGTGACGTACCTATCTATTTACGGTGTCTAAGAATGGAAAATGTGCATGACTTCCAAGTAGGCTATAGGCTATATGAATTGTTTAGTTTTTTTTGGGGGAAAGAAAGAAGGAAACCCAGCTAACAGGGAACATTCTCAGAACTTTGACTAGCGTTCTGGCAATGTTATGGACAAACGTTCTTCCAGTAGCATCAATAGAACGTTCGTTCAAAGTTATTTGGTTTTTAATAATGCTTTTAAAACGTTAGCACAAAAATGTTATTTATACATCATCAATGGAACGTTTTCTGCAACATTTTAATTGGACGTTTGTTCATCATTTTTCAAATGTTACTAAATGTTTCAGAATGTTCAGAGAACATTCAAATGTAACATTCCCATAATGTTTGCAAAATTATCAAATGGAATGTTCCCTTAATGTTTGTATATAGGCTAAGCAAGAAAACACATTTTTTAACACATTTAAAAAACTGGAGGTTTTGAAAGTTTAATTTCATTTCTGGAAATATTGTCCATAATATTGCATCCAGTGCACATTTGATATGAATAATGTTGACGTTTCCGCCATAACACACAGACAGGTATCATTAATTATACTAATTAATTGAGCATTGAGGACAATTTCATTCTGCGATGTGTGTGGTGTGGTGGTAAAAGGACTGTGTATGGGAGAGCTGCATGATGAACGACTCATAAATCAGCTCCTGTAATTACCCAGCATGCATCACTTGTCATTTTGGGAGCTGATACACTTTGACATCAATACAGTTGACCAACATTGACCCCAGAAAGTAGTTGGACATTGAATGTCACTGTAAACATAGAATACTAAGTCAAGTGTTTATTTGCACACTTTTCAAGCAGAACATTTCTGAAAAAGAAGTTTGTTAGGTTCAAATGAAAAAAAAAAAACAACAGGAAAAAAAGTACTGTGCACATTGCATAATTTCATATTTTAAAACACATTTTGCTGTTTTATGTGGATAATACAGCAGCGCAGAAGTACGCTGTCATTTCTTCCAGTTTCTTCATCCAGGCCTTCATCTGGAATGCACATAACACCAAAAGAAGGAATTTATAATGAAAGGCACAAGATTGGAAAGCAAGAGGGAATGAAAAACAGATGTAGCATTCTGTCTGTCCTCCTTTCATGGTAAAACTGGACTCAGGCTAAGGAATAGCACGCGTTTGAGAAATTAAAACATAAGATTTGCTTATTTAGGTTTCCGTGCATGTGTCTGTTTCTGCTGTGAGCTCTCTTACCCATGAAAGAGCTTCTGGGATGTCATCAGCTGTTTGACAGCTCATTCAGTCTGTCTTGTGCCACATTTACAGAGTCTACGGTATTTATCTATCAATGTTTTGTTCATTTTGTGTCATATTTTGGTCTCAGACATGATTATTTTTGAGAACTCAGTCTTTTCTGAGGTTTGGCAAAATGCAAACGTGCAAAAGTGAACAAAATGGCGAAATGCAGGTTATTGCCCTTCATAAAGGGTTTATTGTGATTCTAAAATGGGTTGCCAGGTGTATTTGTGTGTAAACAGCATTAATGAACATTGACATGCCGCCAAGCATAATACTGTGTTCATCTAGATTAGATAATTATACAAAACTATAATACAGACCACACACACTTCTAATTAGGGGTCTTCGCTGAGGCCTGCTCACTGTTATTAATGCTCACACGCAGTAATTTGAATAAACTTTTATAACCATAGGAATTAAAGTTAAGTGTAATTCTTGAATGCAAAAAAACAAAACAAAACAAAAAAACGGCACACAATAGTTTAGAAGCCTAGGAGAAATTTAATCTTTACAATTTTGCTCGAAACGACGTTTCGTCAGCCTTAAAAAATAAATATGGCGCAACATTTACTATAGCAGTGTTTATTTTGGGTTTATTGTAATGCAACTGTATGCACTTTTGTCTATTTTTGCGACTTTGCAACCCCTGCCGTAAAGCAACCGCCCTTTTTGCGGAATTTCGTTCACCAAACACCAAAGTCCCAGAACAGACGTTTGGACAAAGAAACAGAAATTCTCTAAGAAGCTAACAGAAGTTTATACCATGCTGAAACTGATATTTCAAGGTAAAAAAATTAGTTGTTTTAATCTCTTTAAAGACAATTATTAGCAAGTTAATGGGATGTCATGGTTCCATGTGTTTAAATACAGATGCACTGATAAATAATTTGTTTTAATATCACACTCAGAGGACAAATTAATATTTTCCCCTTTGTTTCTGAGGATCATGGAAAATGTCTTGCACATCATTCATTTTGTATATGCTGCCATCTTGTGTTCGCACAAAATTAAGCCCTTTTGCACAGTGCTCATACCCATATGAAATGGGTAAGAGAATAAATGCAAGATTTAACAAACAATATTACATATATTTATTTTGTATTACATGTATGACATGTGTCCATACATAAAATGATTGAAAATACATCTGACAAACACAAAAGCACCATACAGATTCAGCAGTGCAGCTTTAAACATCCAACAAAGACATTTAAACACTGACAGATACAAAAAAAATAACATGTATACAAAATATTCAATGCTACGAGTTACAGTACAGTAAAATACCTGTAAATACCGTACAGCTCTATGGATTGTGGTGCAAAATTCAATCCAGATGTTTCCAAAAATAATTTATTACTAGTCTAAGAACAGTTCAAACATAAACATACTTTGTTTCAAAACAGTACAGTACTGTGATATTTCTGCTTTGCTCCAGTGACTGCAGATCATATTCACTGGTCATTCAAGTATGTCTTTGTTTCCTATTCGTTTCACAGCTGTAGCACCTCAAACTTTAACAGTGTCAAAAATTACAACCATTATTTTGTTCTTTATCCCAAATACACTCAGAATTCATTCATTCTCTGTGGTGAAGGCATCACGTACCAAATACATTTCTAAGGCATGTCGGCTTCACCAATATGGCACTTCTACAAACTGTTTACCTGTGAGATAGTGAACATACTATAGAGCAGATCTGTGTAGTTTTTTTCTCAGAAGCCAATCCAGACTACGTTAATTTTTATTTTTAAATACGTAGTGCTAAAGCTGGATTGTTGATTTTAGCCTCTCACACTAGTATCTGCCCTCTTATTCTGATGTTCACTAGTTACTAAACAGGAAATGTTAATTTTATGAGAATTATTTCAAGTCAAATTTTGCGGTGTAATGCTGTTTCTGTCTTTGGCACTGTAGCACCACAGAAGCATGAAAACATAATGACACAAATGCAGCGGCTAGTTTAATTGGCTGAGGCGTGTCCGATGTTCAGCCTCCTCTGGGCAGAGCCTCTTTTGTGTGCCGCCGGTGGTGTGCTGAGAGACCCAAAAGCTCCAGGCGTCTCGAAGAAAGATTTGGACCCCACTGCCGCTTCCTTTGGTGTCACAGGAGTCTGAAATAGCAGAAGTGAGAAGGTCAGAAACACTATATAAAATGTACTACCATTTCACATGTTTGTCATTGCGTATTTGTCACAGGTTGCTACTGTGAGGAGCGAGGAACGAGGAGACCAGGAGTATAAAACAAAGGAGTTTAATATTCTTCTTCAGGGAATCACACGCAGCACAAGGAGGGGACATAAACAATTTCGGACAAAGAAACTCAGAACGGGACTCACTATAAATACAGACACCAATGGGACACACCTGGGAGCAAATTAACTAATTAAACAAACACAGCTGGAACCAAATTCATACAATGAGGACAGGAACAGGAAGGACCAAATAAGGAAAACAGGAACTAAACAGGAACATACACATGACAATATTATTATTATCTTTTTTAAACAGTAATGATGCACCAAAATGATTAAAGTTTTCATTTAGCCAAAAACTGAAAATAAAGTTGATTTGATAATGATTCAATCAAATTATTTGATTATATTTATTTAATAATCAACACTAAATTTAAATTGCACAAAAGGCAGTTTAATATCAACTTTTTAATGATATAATTATGTTTCTACTCCAATTCGTTGTTCAGATATAATAATTTCAACTGTGGCTGTAATTAAAACTTGTTTTCAAGATAGATTTATTCAAACTTACATCAAATAATGAACACGACAGGTTAAGTATAATGAATATGTAATATAGTGCATGTTTATCAAAATCCTCCTCTGTAGAATTATTTTTTCCTAACTATTGAGTTATGGACTTTGAAGTAAAGCATTGTTTAGAGGCTGTTTTACCAGCATCTTTCAGCGTTTGAAACTGATTGAGCGATTATGTGAGACATTAATAATTTCAGTAAGTTATTTTGTTTCTTTGAACACCTGATGCTCATCCATGTTTATTTTGTGCTTAACTAGTAGTTAAAGAGGAAGAGATGATCGGTATATGTGCTGCTCGAAATGAGGTGCTACAGTGATCGGTCATGCCACATTAAAGTGCGTCAAAATCACATTTATTGTTTGAATGTCGATAAATAACTTGCAAAATTTAAAAGCTGAGATTTTGTTTCATATAAAATAATTGCGATTATTAGTTGTCAGGTGTGCTACAAATAATTTTTAGTGAAGTTTTGTTCTTGCATCAACTGAAATGAAACTTGCAAAAACATTTTCGAAGAACTTTTGCTAACATTTCCATTAAGTTATAAAAACGTTAGTTCTGAATGTTCTCTAAACATTCAAAGTGCTTTTTTTAAATGTTAAAAATGTTTTTTTTTCCCTGGTTGCGAATGAGAATGTTAAGGGAACATAACATAACATCCGCTTCATGTCGTGCCTAACAACACTCTTTAGCTGTTATAAATTCACTGTAAACCATGGCTTCTTGGGGCTTATTGCTTTTATAAAATGGTTATTCCATATACGTAGTAAGGTTTCACAAAATAAAACAGAGCAAATAAAGTGTAATGATATTAATAAAAACATTATTCTTCCGCCAAACAATGTAGTTCCTCAGAATCGGTTGTGGTTGCAACAAAGGCTGCCAAGCAACACACAAATGTAAACAAAGGTGTATGTTTGTAGAGTAATATACAACAGCTTTGAACGTGGCTCAGCCAATCAGAATCAAGGACCGGAACTATCCGTTTTATAATGTTACTTTTGTATGTTCTCTGAACATTCTAAAACAAGTAGTTACATTTAAAAAAAACGGTAGATAAACATCCAACTAAAAAACATTCCCAATAACATTTTGTGCTAATATTTTGAGAATATTATTAAAGACCAGATAACTTTGAAGGTTCTGTTAAAGTAACTTTGAGAGAACCTTGCCAGAACATTCTGAGAACGTTAACTGGGAAACGACAGACTAAAAGATCTCAGTTCATCCAGCCATTAAAAGCGAGGAATTAACATTTTTACCTGTTGCAGGCTGAAACCGGAAATTCAGTGCATCACTAAAGAGCAGTATGCAGTAAACTGACCTGTGTTTGCGCTGGCTGAGGGCTTTCTTGTGCTTGTGGTCCCTGTGGCGAGAGTGTGGCTGCTGGTAATCTGTGCCCATGATGCTCAGGGCTGTTCAGTGTTTCGGCCACACCAAACGCTCCTCCTGCCATCACAAAATGAGCCTGTGACAACACGGTGGGCACGCTGAAACTCAGACCACTGCTGGCAGCCCCCTCTGTGCCAGAGGTGGGCGTTGCACCCGCTATGAGTGGCGAATGCACCAAAAAATACGGCATAGCTACAGCTGGCACGTCACCCTGTGTGTGTCCCGCTGGCATGAGGAAGTTCAAAGCGTTCAGACCTATAGAATTTAGAATAATTAGAATGAGTGTGTAATCAGAAAGATGGGAGTATATTTACATGGACAACAATATTCCGATTTTAACTAGGGATGCGCCGATCCGATATTCATATCGGGTATCGGCTCCGATAGTGCCATTTTTCTCGGATCGGG
>NW_015549605.1:5634327-5649618 GCF_001515605.1 Sinocyclocheilus anshuiensis | reverse complement strand
ATTGTGCACTGATTTTTCTAGAATAACTTTTGCTGCCGAATTATCCACTAACCTAGTTTAATTTTTGTCATAGATTATAAATATACATAGGCCTATATTTTTTCATATTTGTTTATTTTATTTTTCTTTATAATGAAGTAGTCTGTATCTAGTAGATTGTGAAGGAATGATTATCAGTTCCACACACAGAGATATAAAAATTCTACATTTATTTAAATGAGGGAAAAAAACTTCACTGGTATCGGATCGGAATCGGTATCGGCCAATACCGAACCCTAGGTATCGGAATCGGTATCGGAGGCAAAAAAGGCGGATCAGAGCATCCCTAATTTTAACACGATTAAGACAGTACTCTAATTAAGAATCTGCCATGTAAACAGAGATTTTTGATTACCTTAATCCGGCTAAAGTCATACTCGATGTAAACACAAATCGAATTAAGACATGTGTAGTATCCCTATTTTAGTCTCATTATTGAAGTGCAGTATAGACATGTACACACCTTAATCACACCGTCGTGTAATAATTACCATTGTGTAGGACTTTTCAACACATTTTGCATGTGTGTTATTTTTTAGGATTACTGATAAACTACTGTCATTTGATTTGTATTATTTGTATTTTGTTATTTATTTTAATTTTAGTTACATTATGTCTGAATTTATTATGTCTGTATAGGTCTTTTATTAAGTTTTTAGTTTTATGTAATTTGAGTTATTTTAATACTTCAACAAACTAAATTTAAATGAAATAATATATATATATATTGAATTTATAAATGTGTATTTATATATATATATATATATGTGTGTATGTGTGGTTGTACATACACATATGTAGTTGTTTTTTTTGGTGTTTGGCTTAGTGTTATGTTAGAATCATTATTATACTCATACCTTTTGTTCTTTAATATTTTTAATTGTTTTTAGCTTTATTTTTTGTTTTTCATTTAAATGTTAAGTTTTGAAATTTTGTTGTATGCATTTGTCATTTTTATTTAATCTCTTTATTTTAAAATGTGTATAGGTAGTATTTATAAAGTTTTAGCTTTTAGTTTTGGATCTGTTTTTAGTTGTTTTAATACTACAATTGATTGCTTCTGTTGTCCTCATTTGTAAGTCGCTTTGGATAAAAGCATCTGATAAATGACTAAATAAATAAATAAAAGAAAAAACTTTGCGACAGGATTCACTCACGGCAGTGGTCAACCGTTTGACGGCAAACAAAAGAGCATGGCTTCAACAACACACGTATAGCATGACAAATAATTAACTGCACTTGAAACATTCAGTAAATTAAAAATGAAAATCCAGTGAAATTCTGGAGTCGCATGGGGACGTACTTTGTGGATGAGTGCTTACTGTAGACGCGAACCGTTCCAAACGATTCAGTCCGATTTGGTGAACTGGTTCGACCGATTCACTAAGAAGAACCGGTTAAATAGAACGGTTCGTTCGCGAACCGGACATCATTAATACGCAGATTAGAAACGATGGCGATTAAGAAAGCATCGCATTTCTGGGGATGAAACTTGAAACAGAGTTCAAGTTGTCGACGTAAATAAATTAAAACAGCGGCCATGTAACACACCTATACTCTTTCTGAGTCCATCATTTGTTCTGTGCAGTGGCATATGTGAATAATGGCGGTAAAAAATAACCACAATTCTTAGCGAATAATACGAATAATGGAAATTGCATGTAAACGGGAGTGAAGATGTTTATCTTGACATGTAAACAACATAATGCGATTAAGTCCTTACTCTGATTATTGGAAATAATCGCATTATTCGTGCGCATGTAAACGTACTCAATGACATTCACTGCTCAGGTTTTTGTGTACCTGCTGTGTTGGGAACATAGAGGTAATGAGAGGACAGCAGGGGGTCTTTAGGGCTGGGTGCTCCCGCATCTTCCTCATTCATCGGCCCAAACGAGGCCTCGTCCCACGGGGAACCTTCTCGAGAGCAGATTGGAGACCTTCTAGCGCTGGAGCTCAGACTCTCAGTCTCGCCCTGTGAGACATTCACAAAAGTCAGAGATCAAATTACAGGTTTCATAATGACAGTTTATAATATTGTGGATGCCGCCATTATAAAACCAATAAGCCCCTCAAGATTGTGCATTACAGTGATTTCACCATGGTAAAATTTATCTTCATATATACTCAATTCATATCATACTCAATAATATATATATATGTAACTATTATTTTATAAAAATGTTTGTCTTATATTTATTGTTTATTTTTGTTAAGCTATGTTTTTATAATGACATAATGTATATTAATGTAAATATATATAACATTTGTAATTATATATAAAGTTAAAATGATCCGTGTGATTTTATTTCAGATACTTCAGTTTAAAACATATTTTATTTGTATAGCACCTTTAGTAGTATTTTTTGTATTATTCCTTCCTTAAATTTTTGTCATTGCTTATTGTCTTATTTTATTTATTGATGTTTATTTTTTATATTCTGAGCTGCATTTTGTGTATGAAAGGTGCTATACAAATAAAATGTTATTAAATAAATTGAAATATTTGACAGAAATGACCCACAGTAATATGCTAAAATATGTATATGCATATAGTTTTAATCTGACTCATTTAATCTGACCCACCATTTGACTTTCTATGGAAGCAGAGCGTTTGCTTTGTTTAGCTGCCTGATCATCATCCTCTTCCTCTTGTCTCTCTCTCTTCTTCAGATGTGCCTCCCTGTGGCCTGAGACGGGTGACCTCTGGGTGACGGCGTCTGGCACGTGTCCGCTGTACACCATGAGCAGGGGTGTTTGTGGCAGACCGGGCAGGTACGCTAACGTGTGAGGAGCGAACTGGGCAGAAACGGGCAGTGATGCATGCGGCACATCAGCCTGAAGAGGGACTGCTAGTGACACTACAGGACTTCCACTGGGCTGAACACTACAAATGTACAGAACACTCTAGTTAGTGATCAGTGCTGTTGTTGTTAATTTGAAACTAAAAATAGCTTTAGTTAACTGAAGTAAAGCTGAAATAAAATAAAATATAAACACTATATGGAAAAATGAAACTTAAAGTAGATTGTTGCAATGACAATTAAACGAAAAACAAGTTTAAGTTAAGGTACTAAAATGTTCTAAAACTAACACACACACACAAAAATAAAGCTAAAAAGATATGAAAAAACTAATAAAAATGAAAAAAAAAAAAAGCACTACAAAATTGAAATGAATTAAAGCACCCCCCGGAGCCGTGTGAGACACTTTTTTTTATGGATGGGCGATTTTTTCAAATCAAATCAAACTTTTTTCAAAGTTCTTTTGGACTGAAGCAATGCAACACCCGCTGAGTGGCATTAAACAGCTTGAAAGATCAAAGACAATTTTTAATATAACTCCGACTGGATTCGTCTGAAAGAAGAAAGTCATATACACCTAGGATGCCTCGGGGGTGAGTAAAACACAGCCTAATTTTAATTTTTGGGTGAACTAACCCTTTAATATATTCTAATAAGAATGACAAAATTACTAAAAATCTAAGTAAAATTAAAATAGAAAATCTAAAAATGAAAGCTGATTCAAAATATTAATATATTCTACATAAGAATGAACAAATTACAGAAAATCTAATTAAAATTGAAATGAAATCTGAACCCCCCAAAAAAGCTAATTCAAAATATTCATGTTCTAATAAGAAAAATCAAACAAAAATTAAAACTGAAAATCTAAAAATAAAAGCAAATTCAAAATGTTATTATAAATACTACAATACACTGTAAAAATTATTTTTGAAATTTTCAAACTAGTAAGTTTAAGTACTAAAATTAATAAAACTGACATAATAATAAAATAACGCTAAATAGAGGTACAAAAATAATTTAATTATATAAAATGACAAAAGCACAACAGAATTGAAATGAAAAACGGAAATCTAAAAATAAAACCTAATTTAAAATATTATAAATACCATAATGCACTGTAAAAATGAATTTTCAAAGTTGTAAATAAAACCATTATTGGAGGACATTTTATATAAAAAAATACTAGTTTTTCTACTTGAAAATGTTATGTTTAATTCAGTTTTACCTTGCTATTTCTTTGTATTTTTTGTGAAATTTACTAGCAATTTCTGAGTGAAATCTTTTTCAGTGTAGTATATATATATATAACACTGAATTAACAATGTTAGTAATCAAGGGCACAATGGTTATGCTTCGCGTTTGAACCTACAACCTTTCAGCCTAGATCTTTACCCAGTGTTTGTAAACGACTAAAGTTTGAAATGTGTAAATTTCTTCAAATACAAATTCTATACAGGTGCACTCACCTGTCTCCAAACCGCAGTCGACACACTGAGCTGGTGTTCACACTCTTCCTAGAATAATCCACCGGCTCGTCTGAAAATACAAACACAAAAAACGTTGCCTAAACTACAGTTCCAACAAATGTAAATGACACTCTAAAGATTATGGAAAGTGTTCAGTTCAGCTCAGCTCTCACCTGTAGAAGGTCTGTGAGGTGTGCTGGGGGCGGAGCTTATCCGCCTTTGATTGATAGGAGGTGCAGGAATGACCTGAAAGGAGGAGTGACGCGTCATCTTCTCCCGTCGTTCCCCGGTGGTGCTGATCTGAGCTGCTGAGACTCTCAAATCGTCTGAATCTAAAAGACATGCAACAAATAATCACAATATAATCACGCTGAAGAGACTAAAAGCAATTTTCAAGTGTTTAACCCTTTTAAAGGCACAATATGTAAGTTTTCAATGATTTTTCAACAGATTCGCGTGTGATTGGTTATAATGCACAACACTGTAAAAACACATAAAAAATCATGGAGCAACATTAAGCAGATCTAAATTTAATGCTGCTGTCAACACATTTTTTATTTAATTTTCATTTTATTCGCGACAGCCGTAATGGATTTAGTTGAACTGTACAGCAGTATTTGTGTTCGTGTGTTGCCATAGTTTCTACAAGCTGAAACTGAGGATAGTGCGGAGATTACGTCATTGATAGGCGACAATGACCAGGGACGAGCCATTATTTAAAATGGGAATTTCTCTGGATTTACTAATCCTTGGGAACTTTTGGGATAACATAAATACACAACTGCATGAAATATATCACACTGTGCAAGTAGTTTTTGGATATTTTGTGCCTTTAAACCGACTGTGTCGGCGCCAACACATAAAACCAAGCTGTATTCATGTTACCGTAACTCTTCAACTGTTTACACTATCAAAAATGGCTCCTGACAGTAGACAACATGCGCTTTTTGGCAAGTTATGGCTTATTACGGTAATTTCTTGCACTCTGCCAGCAAATTTCCAGGAGAGCGGGAGTTTTGAATTGCATAAAATAATAAAACAAACAAAAACATAGTGAAGGAGGAGTAAACAGCACAAAAACGATTGTGTGTATGGGTGCGTATGTATATGCACGCACGTGTATATGTGTGTGTGTATGAACAAAAAAGCCTCCTGAATGAAAACTGTGCAACCCAGTGCCACAAAAAGACTTGTATATATGTAATATAGTTGAATTTTCAAGTATGAAGAGTTGGATTCTTTCGATCATGATTTTTCTTTTTTTTTTTCCTAAATAAAAATCCAAAAATGTATCACTAAAATTAATCAGACTTTCCAGCCCTACATACAGTATGAGGACCATTTAACCGATTCACTAAAATGCGTCAGACTTTCCTGCGTTACATACGAGAGAGAGAGGACCATTTAGGAGGCTTGTTGAGGAAGAACTGACTCACTGGAACGAATTGGGCAGTACAGTTGTACATTTGAGGGAGAAAGAGTGCACACCGAGAGAATTATCTCAACTCGCTCGCGTGCGCTACTCAACATGACATAAAAAATGTCTGCTGGTACTGTAATTGAAGTTGAACTTTTAGCTGAACACTAAGCTGAAAATGTAGTTGAGTTAGCGTAATTATTTCGATCATGATTTTTCTCTTTTTTTCTAAATAAAAAAACAGAAAATGTATTCCTGTTTTTTGTTTTTTTTGTCTATTTAAATTCTGTTTACAAACTCACCACACAACATTAATGGTCAAAAACTGTACTTGTTTTCTGAAAAAAAAAATGACACCTTGCACTTGAAAATAGCACATTCTGTTAGAATTTTACAGTCAAATAAATAAAATCTGTGAAAATGACCTATTTGACCCTCAGGTCTTTAAGGGTTAAACGAGACGTACCGCTGCTGCTGCGGAAATCAGTGGGTCCGATCCATTTGAAGACAGGTTTACGACTCTTTTCCTCTCGTACTTGAAGTTTCTTGATCAGATTCAGGCTGGTCAGGACATTAGCGATATCATACAAACGTCGCACCTTAGCTAAACAAACACAAAAAAGATTGTGAGCTACTCTTAATCAATAACGGAATGCATGTTATTTTTAACATTAAAATTGTCTTACTTTTATACTTGCTGTGGCTGGACTCATCCTGGCCCTCTTCGATCAAAATCTTAGCAGCCGTATCGAGGGTAACGGTCCGTGTTTTGGACACCAGAAACAGCATGACAAACTTCTGGCTCATGATACGAAGCGATTTATCCTTTCGTCTGCTGGAGGCCGCTGTATGAGAGAGATAAACCATGCTTACAACACTGTAAAACATGTCAAAGTTGGCATTCCAGGCATTAATGCATTTGTCTTTAAAATAAAGGTCTTTGGAAAATCATACAGCAACTTAAGAAAGTTGACAAGTCTTTTTTGGTAAGTCGAGGAATTATGCTTTTTCAGTTTTAACAATTGTGGCGTTAGGGCTGGGCGATTTTTCTGATTTTATCGATTAATTCGAATTTAATGTTTTGACATTATCATATCGCTAAGAACTTCTTTTATCTTGAGCGGCGCATTTTTACAATGCCGTTTCATGCATGAGACCCGAGCGCAACAGTCAAACACGTCCATGTTTACACAGAAAAAAAAAAAGGAAAATCAGCGCAAGCGAATAAAAGACCTGTAACTACTACTGTATGTCTGATATTTCATGTTTGCATCATTGTTCATTGTTTTTACAGAACATTTACAGTTAATAATACTGGTGCTATACCTTCAGTCATTTTGAATATGAATTACATTGACAATCTTGAGATTTATTTGAAAGCATTTTCCTCGTATTATTTCTGAACATATAATATGTATAAGACAAGTTTGTACAAGATGTAGTTCATGCATCTTTTCTGCAAAGATATTTAACAAGTGATTTGTTTAACATTTACATCATGTTGACAACTTCATGTGTCGTGCACTTGGACTTTAACTAGATTTTTAACAAAGAAAAAGTTATGCTACTTTAATCATGCTGTAGTTACAATACAATTTTCAAGTTGACTAGTTAAAAATCATTAAAAAAAAATCGAGAATCGGTCAAACGTTCTGGAAATTATATATTTTTTTTGCCATATTGCCCAGCCCTATGTGGCATAAAAAAGACAATGGAAGACATGAATAAAGGATGGGTGAATAAATTTGAGGTGACTGGCAGCAGAAAATCGTTAGTGGATATGAGGAAAGGCATGATTGCTCGGTGAATTGGCTGGTCGAGTGATTCCTGCCCTCATGACGGGACGGTAATAAGCTTTTGTTAGAAAGGAAAGCCGTTGCTTGGTGACCCTTTTTCTGTTAGTAAACATTGTGACGTTTTTCTGTGGGCGGCGCTTAGGTGGAGGCAGAAAGATTCACCTGACCGCTTCACTAAAGCTAGTTATGAAGTTTGTTAGCTTGTTCTTTTAACAATGACTGGAGAAAATACGATTTTACCTGCATATGTAAGGTCACTCACTGTCCGGGACCGCGATTGTTATTTGAAAAGGTTAACTTTAACGGAACGAAACCAGATCGTCCGACCCTACACGCTCACTCAAAGCTTGGACGATCTGACAGGATTAACGTTACCGGTTGAGTGACTCACATCTAACTATCTAGTCATAAAGATGTATATACATTTCAATTTCAGCAGGCAACTATTTTTACAGCTACATTATTATTCCAGCCACAATTAATCACAACAATGTATATACAATTACAAATGATTAAACATATAAATTGTCAGTTTGTTGTTTTACACACATGCACACAGACATTATTTCATACACGACATAGTCGTGAGATGCATAAGAAATCTTTAGACGCCCCCATAACAACAAAAGACAATACTTTATTGAACCTTTTCTGATAAGAAGTGTGCGCTGCAAATGCGAGCATTTTTGACGATCGTTTCTGTCCAGTCCGCTCGTTTTATCGCATTTAACCACAGCTGTTGTCGGTTTTTTGTCTGGCAGCAGGTATGCGATACAATTTCTAATTTGAGGCTGTATTACGTCGATTCTGGCACCCAACATCACAACAAGATGATATTTTAAGCTCATGTAGCTGAATCTGTGCTGGTTTGAATGGGCCGCCTCCAGTTTTCCCTTCGGCCACCCTGCTTTAAAAGATATCGGCATCGGCAGTCAAAAAAACGATATCGATCGACCACTAATAACGAATACTTCAAAAAAGTATGAACAGGAATATTTTAGTGTCATACCGTGCGTGTTTTGCATGTGGTGGGCAGCACACGGGCAACTTCCTTCTCTCTGGTCCATCTGCAGATGGTAGCCCTGCTCACGACCCGCCTGATGGAGATCCTGCAGGGTCAGTGGCAGAGCTGAGCGTCCGTGCCACACATACAGGTTCTTAGCCATTCTGCTCACCAGCATCAGAGACTCCAGCACGTTCACAATGTCGTAGATACGTCGCCTCTCAACACCTGCGTCACAGAGACAGTCACTACTTGTGGACATTTTGCAATTTTTAATTAACAGTTTGGCCGATGTGGGAAGCACTTTTATTTTGATGGCTTACAGGACTTTTATGTTGTGCATGAGAACTGTTAAAGAAAGTAAACGGTATATGAAAAAATATCATAGCGTTTGCTTTTCTATTATTAGTAATAGATTGGTATACACTATAATACATTCTCATCTACCGTCAGCATTCAGCAAACACATTTATTTGTAAAAATAATATTATTTTTTTGTAAATAAAATAAAATTTATTTGTATAATTGATTACAGAATCAAGAAGTTGCTGAAGTATAAATTTGCTTATTTTTACAGATTTATTTGATCAAGTTCAGATTATTTTCCATCTTCATTAGTTTAATGTCTGTTTAACAGTACTGTCTAATAAATTATTACACAGAACTGTTAAACAAAGTAAACTGTATACAAAAACTAGTGTTTGCTTTTCTATTATTGAAGTTGCCATCTAAAGTATGAATCTGCTTATTTTTCAGATTTTTTAAAATAAAATTCTAATTTTTCTAATAATTCACTTTCAAATAATTTGTTACTAATTTTGTAAATATTATTAAAAAATAAATACATAAATCTGTTTAAGGATTTTTTTTTATCAAGTTCTACTTATTTTTTCATGCAGTTCTCTTTCAAATAATTTATTTCTCATTTTAATAATTAATGTATTAATAATTTAAATTACAGCATCAAGAAGTTGCCATCTAAAGCATAAATCTGTTAATTTTCCCAGATTTATTTGATCAAGTTCAGGTTATTTTTCCATATAATTAATTTGCTGTTTTCATTAGTTTAATGTGTTTAACAGTTCTGTCTAATAATTATTATACAGAACTGTTATAGAAAGAAAGCAAACTGTATACAAAAAAAGTGTTTGCTTTTCTATTATTAGTAATATATTGGTTAACGCTATAATACTTTCTTATCTACCGTCAGCATTCAGCAAGCATTATTTATTTGTAAAAAATACTATAATAGGATTACAGAATCAAGTTGCCATTTGAAGTAAAAATCAGTTTATTCTAATTATTTTATCATGCAATTCACTTTCAAATAATTTATTTCTAATTTCTAAAATTCTATGTAAATATATATAATTTTAGCAATTGTTATGCATGTTTTTACTATCTTTAAACCAAATAGTGTGATATCATATATATATATACAGCAGAATGACAATAAAGCTCAACTTGAACTTGAACTTGACTTGATATATATATATATATGAAAACTCTGAAAACTCATCTCTTTAAACGCTACTTGAATTCTTCTTAAAACATTTTTTTTAAATTTATTTTCTAGCTTTTCTAGCTTGTACTTATTTGAACAATGCCTAAAACTTGGTATTTCAAGCACCTCCTGTGTCTGTTTGCCTCTTTAAGAACAATCGCTTTATGTATTCCCCAATTGTAAGTCACTTTGGATAAAAGCGTCTGCGTGTCTGTTTGCCTCTTTAAGAAGAATCGCTTTATGTATTCCCCAATTGTAAGTCGCTTTGGATAAAAGCGTTGGCAAAATGACAATGTAAATGTAAACATATATATATTTTTTTGCCATATCGAACCACTAGTCATTACATTACATTAGTATTTTATACAGAAATAAGGGATTTGATTATGATTTATTTTCTCTTACCCAAGCGTGTGGCCACCTCATCCAGAGAAATATTGATGCTTTCAGAGGTTTCTGGGTAATCAGGGTACAAGGCCAGAAATTTCTGACACAAAAGCCCCAAACTCTTCTGTTTACGGCTGGGTCTCCTCTCAGAATCGTCTACCTCTTCATACTGCAATAAAGAGAGATAAAACCAGCTAAAACTATTGAACATATTAAGATACTGAACATATTTAAGATGAAATGCATGTTCTAAGCTGCTGTTGATAAGAGTACCTTAAGTTTCCAAACATTACACTGATTTAGACTTCTTCTTTTGATACCTGACTCGAGTCGTCGAGTTCTTCCTCTTCATCCTCCTCTATAGCCTTCTCTTCATTTTCAATGGGTCTGAAGAGGGTTTTCTTCATCTCTCTGTCGCGGATATCTGGGCTGGCGGCGCTGATCAGCATTTTCAGGTTGGCTGTTGGGGTCCAGGGGTCCGGATGGACCCTCTCTGTGTGTTTGATGGGGGTTATATGGGTGATATCTGGGCTGGAAACTCTCCTATGTCCGTTCACAGACTCACACTTCAGTGGGGTCATTTTCCTTCTGTCCATGCAGATGTTCTCCTGAAATCAGGCTATTCGTTAGACATCAAATGAGGCAGGAGATGCACTGTCATATAATAATGCTTTATTACATTTAGATCTCTTACTTTTTGGTCATTTATGTTGCCAGTATCACCTGAGCCTGTCTTATTCACTAGCGTCCTCACACTAAGCAAATCCTTTAAAGTTAAACACTTCATCTCCATCTAAAAAAAGACAAATGAATCAGTCATAACCAGTACATTTAAGCTATCAGTAAATTAGTTTATTACCGAATTATGTTATTACATATGAATGACACTGTTAAATTAATATTAACTTCTGCATTGTTAACATATACCAAAATTGTTACGTTATATAGTATATATCTGCATAAATTACATATCTGAATATAAATAAACTGATGTGTAAAGTATTAATGTGATGTTTGTTACTAACTAATTAAGTTATTATAACATGTTGCCAAAAGTTATTCAAATACTTCTAGTAAAAGACACTGCGTTATTATCTTGGGTATTATAATACATAATATTATACGGTATTAAGTAAGAATCATATGACTTATGATCACGTTCTTAAAAAGTGATCCGAGATCTGATGATGGTGGCAAGATTTTGGCGCAAATATCTTCACCAGTTGCCTGGTAACCAAACCAGATTCTCAGAATAAAAAATATGATGATTAAACTTTTTAAGTAATGGTAATTTATATTGATATGATTGTCACAATATTTTATTTTGCATTATATTGTAGGAGCCTAGCAGCATGCTTATGATATTAAAAGTCCTTTAATAAAAATCCTGTTTTTCTGATTATTTGAACACTGTTAAAATGTCTGCCAGTGAAAGTCAAACTTGAGTTTAAGGAGATTAATTTACATTATTTTTTTATATTAGATCATGCAAGTCAGATAGAAGATTTAACCTTATATTCTTACCTTAAAGTTCCGTCCTTGGAATAGAAAAATCGTTCCTTTTCCTCCTTAAATGAACATAATTTTCTCTCTAAATAAGAAGATCTGAACTAGTAATCTTCTTATTTCGGTCGTACCGATGGTCAGGCGAGTAGGAATAATCACCCGCTAAAGCTTGTTTTCTGGCGCTCTGAAGAGTTACACCCTCCCTCAGCCAATCACGTCGCCGCTATGCAAATATATCGACGGTGATTGGCCGAGCTAGGAGGAAATGCCTCAGAGCGACCGTCGTAGCCAATCAGAGACGCGTTCTGACCAAGCCTGTGGGGGTTTGTTGGCGGGGCAGTAGGCGCGCTCTTCATTGATCTGCTTCTGCGGTTATTACAGGCGCGCCTGAAGTTTTAAAGGCGCCGTTGTAACTCAGCGGGGACATAATTAATCATCACAGGTGATTAATTGACATTAAATAATTGCCGAGTGTCTCCTGACAGGTATTAATGACAAGCTCAGGCAGGAACAAAGGTGAGTGACACAGGTGGGGTTTTGGCGCGACTGAGGGTTTTGTCGCGGGAAAGAGTGTAATATGAGAAGATACCCCACACCCACAAACTACCCCCACATGAGCGTACTTTCAATGTCATAACCACAGAAATCGAATAATATATCTAATAATAGGATGTATCTAACTAATGAACCTGTATAAACCAAATAAAACCGATATGTATCAGTCATCACAGTTCAAATGTCATAAAACATGCATATATGCATGTATGCACACACATTATTGCTTAAAACGAAACTAGAAAACTATGAGTAAATATGTAAAATAACTATGTAAAATCATATCAATATATAGCGTTCATTCATTCATATAGTGTATGTGTTTTCACTTAAGTTTGTTGCATTTCCCTCTTAATGCACTCTGTTTAATGATTTATATTGTGTTGTATGTTTTAAAAGCTATCAGATTATTGCTTTTTTTATTATTTCAGTTTTCAAGCCTCTTTTATCTATATTCAAGGTCTTCATCCTCTGCTTTTGTGAGAGCTGAAATACCATAAGATGCTGGGTAAGACTTCATTTCCATTTTACATGGATCTTAATAATCTTAAAATAGCTGTATGTAAAATATCTTGGGTTTGTTTGGGTGCATGTTATATCATCTTTAATGTCATTTATATGTCATGATCAGTTATTTATATGAGATCAAATATGCACTGGTGCACTATGGCAATGTGAAATATTTCAGATTAACGGTCTGTCTGAGAAGCACACACAAAATTAATTACATTTTTCAAGGAGCGGTTAGTCAAGTGGATGAATCACATTTGCATGATTATGCAAAACTGGAGAGAAAGAGAAGTTGAATTAATGTTTTAGAGCAGCATATTACTGGCAAGCCCACAGACGGCACAAATTAAACAATAAAATCTGGGATTGTGCCGTGTAGGTCAAATAAAACAGTGTCAAAAGAGTGTAAGGTGGAGATAGACATGAAAAGAGGATCTCTCTTGGCCCCTGGTGGCAAAGGAAAGACTTTGAGGATTCACAGACAGGAAGAAGAACTGAACCAGAACCAAAGCCGAATATTAAGAGGCATCTTAATATTCACCAGGCCTACAGTAATACAGCTAACAGCCTGTTATGTACTATTATTAAACAATGCTATGACTCTCAACTATTACTTAACACGCTTCTGACTTAAAGGATCTCAAAAACGCCATCTATTGTTATTTAAAATCGTATGATAGTGATAAATACATGTCCTTTTTCAAAGCAACACTGTCATTTTCCTTTTACTGTTTTATATATAATAGTCAACATTTGAAGTGGATCAAGAAAGTTAATCAAAGTTGTCCTAAGACAAGAACGCATTTTGGTTTTAGGACCGCATTGATGAAAGGTTCACTTCAAATGTTGACTAGTGTATACTAGCACCAACATAGGTTAGTATTTGGACAGTTAAATCACAATTAAAATGCCTAGGTGTCATTGCATTAATTTTATAGTAAGTGTCCTTGCAAAAAATGCAATCAAAATGATCCAAACTATTTTTCTGTATCTGAAAATATGTGAAAAGCTAACTCGTCAGATATATAACTGTTATAGTTATAAATCAAAACCTGTGATGAACGAGACATCTGTGATGAAGGAATAAGACATTCTTTAATCAGCATTTACATAATGTGTTTAGTAATAATTTTGCACCCAGCAAAACAGATTATTTTTAAATATGTGTACATTTGTTTAAAAGGTAGGGATTCTTATTAAAGCCAGTAGTAATCAAACAACCCATAAAAAATACATCGTAAACCTATACACATTAATTTCTGACTTCAACAAAATAATCATCATAATGTAATGAAATATAATAAAGACTTCTTTTGGTGAATACAAGTGTATTGTTATGACGAATTGTCTACATTATTCTGATGAGACATGGCTCTGTTTGCAGATCCTATGAGACGCTTGTGGCCTTCTGCAGCAGCTGGAGCATGATGGGATACACCGGGGCAAACTCCTTCCCCTGCCTGACTCGGACAGACTGCACATATGCCTCCAGCGCCCCCCTGCAACAAAGGAAAGTCACATTTTAATTACCTACTTTATCGAACCACTCCAATCCGGCTTTGTTGGTACCATGAAGCTGATCATCAACTTTCAGGCTTGATCCTGAGTTAATGGAGCGCGTGCACATGAAAGAGTGACATCAGTCATGAACAGCCAATCACATGCCTTGAAACTGTGATTCACTTCTCGTGAGAGAGTCGGTGCGATTCTCGGTGCAAGATTAAAAGATTGAACAAGATGAAGAATTTAAACACATTTACATGAGATGAAACGATCTTTCCATGAAAGAGGGAAACGTAAAGAAAACATCTGGCCATATAAGTGCAAGTAAAAGTTGTAAAGTTAGTTTATAGAGTTGATAATATTTATAGGTATAAAACACTTAAAAATCTAAGCTCATATGTAGTCATGTTTAAAGCTATTGATTCTAAAACGTATTTATATTGCATGTTATCTATATGTTTATATTAATTTAAAATAAAAGTTTAATAATTATTATTAAACTAAGCCAGCTTGTTTAATGGATTAAGGGTACAATAATTATATAAATCATATAAAATAATTATAAAAAATTCAGACAATTTTATCTTTAAAAATGTTTTACTATGTAGCGTCCTTTAATTTGGAGTAAGAGAAACTGGGGGAGTGGCTTTATTGCGTCAGACATGTGTCACTTTGCTTGAAGCTGATTGGTCAAATTTTGGGTTGAGATCTCTAAACCAGAACATATAACCTGCCCCGGAGCTGGTTAGCTGTGGAGAATAAGTTACTATGGTGATGAACACCACTAAAAGCCAAGCA
>NW_015549605.1:5626646-5634082 GCF_001515605.1 Sinocyclocheilus anshuiensis | reverse complement strand
TTTTAATTACCTACTTTCGCTGATCAAAAAGGCTGCTGTATTTTCTCCAAAACACCACTAGAGCATGCTGATGTTGCACAGAGAAGTTCAGTTCTGGTCTGAACTACTAAATTATTACCATGAGTTTTCTATGAATAGGGATTTTTTAAAATTATTTTTTGGAACTTTGCACTCATAAAATGCAATTTCTTGCCAATGAAAAATTTTAGAGCTGAGCATAAAAAATTTTATATTAACTTAAGAAATGTCAGTGATTTTTCTATATATGGAAATCACAGTCAATAATTATGTATATGGTGTATGTATGTATATATAATTATATATATATATTGGTTTAAATATATATTGGAGCTGAGCATAAAAAAATGTATATTAACTTAAGAAATGTCAGTGATTTTTCTATATATGGAAATCACAGTCAATAATTATGTATATGGTGTATGTATGTATATATAATTATATATATATATTGGTTTAAATATATATTGGAGCTGAGCATAAAAAAATGTATATTAACTTAAGAAATGTCAGTGATTTTTATAGAGTTGTTTGGGGTGGGGATAAATTAAACGCAATCTGCGATGACGTCATAGTCGTGTTGCATTGTGGTCTATGGAGCGGCCTGAAGTGTGCATATGAAGCAGATTCGCTCCCTCGGTCAAAATCGAAGGGTCGAGGGTATGTCCATGTAAACTTCCCTCGTCCACTTGACGAAGTGGAACGCACTTCAAAATGACGGTGGGGATTCCCCCGAGGGTAAGTGCTTAGGGAAGTTCGCGAGTGCGTGTCTAAAAGTGGAGTGGAACGCAGCCAAAGTGGGCAGAGCGGGCCGTCGCCATCTTGGCAGCGCGTCACCACCGGGTGTGCCTCACACGTCCTGAAAAGTGAAGCTGCGGGCTCTTTGATCGCCCCCTAGTGGCTGGCTGCAGTACAGGTCATAAACCCCGCCCTCTCCATGTAAACGCATGGGACTTGAGTCAAAATAAAAAAATTAATTACGATTCCAATACAATTTTCTGAAAGATGGTTTTGGTCATTTAAGGTAGTTGTCATCTTTTGGCTTCACTTTTCTATAGTGGAAGGAAGTGGAGACGCGTCGTCCATGTTTTTTTTACAGTCTATGTGTCAGACATGTGTCACTTTGCTTGAAGCTGATTGGTCAAATTTCGGTTTGAGATCTCTAGACCAGAACATAACCTGCCCCGGAGTAGGTTAGCTGTGGAGCATAAGTTACTACGGTGATGAACACCACTAAAAGCCAAGCCACATTCATGGTACCTAAAAGCCAGGATTGGTGCAAACTAAACTGAAACTTACCTGGCTAGCCAGCTAATCCGGCTTCATGGTACAGGCCCCAGGTTTTCTGTGATTTTGGGAAGCCTGACATTTCTATTTTGATGGGTTAAAGAGTTGAAAACAAAACTACTAACTAAATTAGAGCAAACTGGCATTACACCAGAGGGTGTCACTGGAAAGGTTTATTGTAAAAGCGGTGGCAATTTTTTTTGCAATTTTGAGCCTTAGATCTTACCTAATAAGAGTGAGACGGTCCTTTTCTGATGGATGGTCATCCAGCCATTGAGAATAGCGAGAGATTGACCACTCCGCTCTCTGTTTATAAGGGAAAGCAAGCAGTATTAGTGGTACACAAGAGCTCTACAAATCTGCCCATGCTAAAGCTATTTTAGAGAACCCTCATTTTATAAAATGGCTAAAAATATTTTCATCTTTTCCAGTCTGAGCACTCAAAATGAAATGTGTCATTTAGCAGAAGCTTTTATCTAAAGCAGCTTACAGTAGGTCAATCACAGGGACAGTCGCGATGGGGCAACTTGAGGTGAATTGCCCCGCTCAAGGGCATAATAAACAGGATCTGGCCTCAAAAACCTTTTGCTCACTAACACCCAAACCTAAAACCTCAATCCTTGAGGATCTATAACCAAGAGGTTTCCATCTCTCCGCATTAGTGCGACTGTGTGTGTGTGTGTGTGTGTGTGTGTGTACCTGATGTGGTGATTTGAGTTCAGCCGGGGCACGAGTGAACAGGAAATGCAATATGGTGCTGTATGGAATCAAATCTCCCAGCACTTGACTGCTAGCGATGTGCTCACTCGTTTGAAACAGCAGCGGTCTGAAACAGAGACAGACAAATATATTCATATTCACCGGGAATCACAATCCGGGTGTAATTTAGAGCCTGAAATGAATGCTGAAGATTTGAAAGGTAGGTGCATATGAAAAAAAACGTCAAATAAAATTCACCGAATGTCTGTGACATGTTAAAGTGGAGCTCATATGACATCCTCCAGCGGGTTCACAGCAGATATCTACTCGCTGCTGACAAGATGCAAATGACATTTCAGTAACAAAAAAAGTCCCAGTTTCTTTGTGCTAGTGCAGTGCTTGAATACAATATAAGATTGTAGAGTGAATCTTATTTTAAATCATTTTAACTGCACCACTATTTTCATAAATGGAAAACAATGCAAGTCTATGCTTTTTTTTATACGCATTTTGTCCTCGCCAACCAAAAATCATACTCTCAACTAGCCAATCATCTCTTCTCAAGCTGCGGTAAGTACAACTTATGCAGTTCTTGAATACTGTATAATAAGATTGTAAAGTGAATCTGATTATGAGTTTTATTAAAAAAAGTGGAAAACAATGCAAATCTATGCATTTTTTATACGTTATCGTTCACCAGCCGGAAATCACACATCCAATCACTTGCTGTAGGTAAGTAAAAGCTGCGGTAAGTACAGATGCAATATGAGATCGCAAAGTGAATCTTATTATATTATGAATCTTATTTTAAATCATTTTAATTGCATCACTATTTTCATGAATGGAAAACAATGCAAGTCTATGCATTTTATACATTTTATCATTCACCAGCCAAAAACATATATCTGATTGCTTGGGTAAGTAAAGGCGTTGTAAGTAATAGTGTAACCAGTTTTGCTCAGCCAGCAATAAAACCAATACACTAACAAGAATGCAGAAGACAGAAGCCTCTACAATAGTAATAGTAGTACTGATATTTCCATAGCAAACATCCTTTTCATATGCAACCCCAAGTCAAAAGAGGAAAGGTCACAAGAATCACAAGATACTTCATGAATCAACTCCAAATTTAAACACGCATGTCTACTGTAGAGGGTAACTATGTCCCTGTACTCTATTAGCTGAGAGGCTATATTTAATCAAACAAGCTTATGAGTATGGAAAAAAACAAAACAATGTCATTTACAAGTTGCACCTCAGTTTGAGTCGGAAATTTCATCACTTGTCATCTGTGGTCCCTCAACAGTGATCAAACAAGACAAATATCTCCATATTAATAATTATATCTCTATCTTAGGGCTCTCTTGTAATAACATCTTTCCCCTGTGGTTGCCAGACATCATTTTGCATGCTTACACACACACACACACACACGCTCATTGAGTAAAACAAAGTTGCTAGTGGGGAATCTGGCCTTGCTCATGAGGGATCCAGGCATGGTAGTCGCTTCCAGAGCTGGCATAGATGGCAGCGGTTTAATTTGATTAGCTATCCTGCGAGACCTCACTGATGTTTATTAAATTGCCTGGAGAAAGTATGGAGACTGCCTTAATCAAACCTGAACGTTAAGTTGTTCATGAGACACCAGTTCATTGTACTATAAAAACTTAAAATGCCAACTTCCTCTCAGGTCCAAAAAAAACATTCTAACACATCACTGTTCACATTTATACATAATGCAGCTTTGCAAAGAGTTTGAAACAGAAAAGACATGTAAGCGGTTTAAATGGTGGAACAAGATATTACATTCTGATGAAAGATTACAGAAGACATTTTTTTTATTTGGAATAACGTGCACCGATAAATCAAGACCAAGAACGTGGAGCTGTCATGAGTCAAAAACAACAAAGAAGCAACGGAAGGTGAGCATTAGAGCATTATCCGGACAGATAATTTGACACTGAATACTCCTCAGCTAATCAGACGAGCATCTCCATTAATAACCTTCCTTTCTCTCTCTCTCTCTCACTGTTAATTAACAGCAATTTTCAGAGGTAAGACTCCAGGCGACCTCTTTGTCTCAGCGGGGGAAGGACGGGGACAAAGGATAACACAAATTGAGAGCATTTGTGTGAAAAATAGACACAAAATTACTGAGTGTGTGACATCAGGAGCTGCTTGCAGTCACTTGAGGACAGGAAGATAAAGTCACCTGACATCATCCAGACTGTAAATAAAGACTCACCTAAAAGATCGCAAGAGACGGTACGCTTTCCCCAGGTCTGAAACCCGTCTGCAGAGAGGAGCCATGGCCAACTCCATCTGTAACATGAACATGAGATGTTCACTCTCAGATGCAAAGAGTCATTGTTTTCTTGACACATAATAGCTTGACTGTAAAACTTAAACATGATGCATGTAGACACTTTGCATGAGGTTGGATGTCAATTACCTCAAATGTCATTGCATCTTGTGACGTCAGACATAATGTGACAAATCTAAAGATGCCATGTATTTAAGAGCTACAGTGAGTGTTCAGTAAATAAATGCTTGAATTTTACTGTTCTCACAGAAAGTTAATGACATCTGAATGCTAAAGAAAAATGATTATGATGTTTTTTGTTGTTATTTTGGAGCTTGACATCCCTATTTCCAATTTACTTTGTGTTTCGTGGTCGAAAAGAAGTAAAATATGGATTTGAAACAATATGAAGGTGAGTAAATGATGACAGAATTTTTACTTTTGAATTAATTATTTGGTCTAAAGGGACCATATATTTGATTTGAGATCTACATTGAATTTTCAGTTAATGAATGCTTATATGTTGCTTGTTTCTCACAGAAAGCTAATGAACAACATCAGAAGAACAATTATGGTGTTTTTTTTTAAATAATTTTGGAGTTTGATAGCCACAGTTTCCATTTACATTGTTTAACTGACGAAAGAAATCTGAATACGGATTTTAAACAACATGAGGGTGAGTTAATGATGATACAGTCTTCAATTTTATTTTGAATTAATTATTTGGTGTAAAGGTACAATTTATTTGTTTTGAGAGCTACAGTGATTTTTTTTTAATGGATAAATGCTTAAATTAAGCTTTTTTTTTTTTTATCACAGAAAGCTAATGAATTACATCAGAAGACTTTGGAAGATTTTGGAGCTTAACAGCCCCAGTTCCCAATTACTTTGTGATTCATGGACAAAAGAAAATTATTGAGAGCCACAGATTAAGTAAAAGAGACGAATGAGGAAGGCTGACCCTCATTTTCCTCACCTGAGCAAAGTCAGCCGCCAACCTCATCTTCCCTCCCTCTCCGAGTGGGCGCAAGAGGCTGGTGTGGCGGATGAAGAGGGTGATGGCGCGCTGGGCGATGATCTTCGTACTATCGTAAAGGAAGTCCAGACACTGCAGCGGGCGGAAGTAGTCATTCATCACTCGTGCAATGAAGCCCTGCAGCTCACGCATGTACAGAGAGCATGGCACGTCCAGACGGCCACCTGCTGGTAAAGGACTGGGTGCACGCACATACACACACACACACAAAAAAAAAGTGGTGTACTGTAATCTTGTAATGTGAGCGTAGACTACAGCTACAAGCAACACATTGATTTCCTTTGTCACATAATCAATATCATAAATGTGTAGCTACTGGAACTGCTGAAATACACACATACACACACACACAATGTCAGAAAAGGAAGGTCGTGTTAATGCCTTTTAGCAAGTGACAGTCAGTTTTTCTTTACACATATAGGAGGTCATTTTTGGGTGAATCTCACTATAACTTTATATTTTTTAATATTTTACCTTGAAATCAAAAAAAAAAAAAAGAATGTGTTAGGGTCCAATTAACGTTTATTTTAATGCTTTAATTAAGCACATTTTAATTTTCATTATCGTAATGGGTTTGTGCATCTTGTGAGTTATAATTTATAATTCTTATTTTTTATGATTCTCACTATTGTAATACAGCATGTATTTAATATATTGGAGTACAAATACTATAATAGATTGATCATTTTTAATTAAAAAAATCAGCATACATCAGAGGCACTATTACAAACACAACCATCATATACTAATAGTTTCATAAAAATATGAAACATGTTATGTTTTACCAAAAATAAATGGTACTTAATTTATATGCAATATATATTTTTTATATTTATTTATTTTCATTTTGGACTAACATATGACTCAGACATTGATTTAGTGAGATTCACCCTCTTAGCTCATCTCCAAAGAAGGAAAACTCTTTTGCGCGGCTGTATTAAACATTATTTAATATAACTCCGATTGTATTCGTCTGAAAGAAGAAAGTCATATAGACCTAGGATGGCTTGAGGGTGAGGAAATCATGGGGTCATTTTAATTTTTCAGTGAACTATCCCTTTAAGCTGAAAAAGAACTATATTAAATTTTCAAGATGATAAGCGGATACAACTGCGGTTGTTTAAGAGTATAACATACTACTGTTTATGCAGACTGAGTAGCCTTACATGGAATGGTGCGCAATATATACATTATATACTGAGCTGTATGCAGTACATATTATAGTAATGCAGTGCATGTGTTGCTTGCTTACCCAGAGAAATCCTCCTGGTGCATAGTAATGAGTATTGCTTCAACAGAGTCGGTAACAGAATTTAGCAGTGGCTGAACGGCGCTACTCATCAGAGCCTGAACCGACTGCAAGAGACACACAAAAACTATAAGTTAACTAAAGAATGTGAATTAAACAAAAAGAGACAGAATTATCCATGATATCAGTCAGCCAGACATTACTGAACGTGTGTGAAAGAGTAGTTCTTCTGAAGGTCATTGGTTCTTGTAGTATTTCTTCACATAATCGCATGGTGACTTGCGCCAACACCTGCTCTCCCTCCTCCCATGTGACTGCCTGACATTTGCTGATGGGACATCAGTCTAACCATCGTGTGAGTAACGGCAGCTGGCCCCCCTCGTCCTAGGCTCTTATCTGGCTCTCCATCTCTGAGCGACATCAATGCAAACCCAATAGGTCTCTCTGACCAAATAGGGCCGGTCATCGGCAAAATCCCCTGCAAGCAGGAGATAAAGAGCAAATCTCCGCTGCACATCTCTTCTTCCTAAACTCCTTAACAACAAAGTAGGTAGTCACATACTCAGCTTTCCTGGCATTCTTTGCTCAGAGCGGCAACTGGATCTTGGGTGGTGCTGGTGCCCCATTTCGTTCTGTTGCACTTAGTTTTGTTCTGGTTTAGAACAGTTCCTGTCGGTGCAGATAGCCTTGTGGTTAGTGCGCCGACATGTAGTGCACCTGTGCCTCTGGCAACCCGAGTTAGATTCCTGACTCATGGTCCTTTGCCGACCCTGCTTCCCTCTCTCTGCCCTATGATTTCCTGTCATATCTCCACTGTCCTACAAACAATAAAGACATAAAAGCCC
>NW_015549605.1:5544110-5626628 GCF_001515605.1 Sinocyclocheilus anshuiensis | reverse complement strand
TTCCTAGTGCGATGTGATGAGGATTGGGGAGAAGCAGAACTACCACTTGTTGCTGGTGATGGAGGTGCATCTGGGATCTCTGGAAGTCTCTGACAAGTAGCACACTTTCCAAAGGGCATAGGCGGTGCTCTGAAGTGTAAATGAACCATGCTTTCATGGATTTATGAGTCATGTGCAAAAGATGGCCACAAGACTGTACATCCACATCAAGTGAAACATTAGGGACAGGGATATCGATATAACATACCCTACATGGGAGGAGAGCACTGCCTCAACTCTGAGGACAGCGGGTGGTAAAGTGTGGTAATGTGTTTTCACCTTGGACTGTTGTTTACACTTAAAGATCAAGGGTTAAAGCGTGTGTGCGTATCCGTACAGCTGGCAGGTTTCGTTAAAAGAGACAAAGGGGAAGAGAATGACCAGTTTACTCATCTGATAGCCAATTTACCTCAGGGGACAGAGCACTGAATTCAGAGAAGCTCAATGTTTACCCAATTACTTTCCAAAACCACCTCTAGACTCTGTGTGTGCTTGTGTACAGCTGCAGCAGCTCTATCAAAATTTTGACCCTTTTGTTCATTGTCACGTGTGCTCACTTGTTAATCTTTATCACGAATGCACAAATGCTCACAGCTTGATGGTGTATCATGCACCACTATCTGCATAAATAGTGCAGTGCACTTGTTGCTGAAAAGCACCATGAAATGAATGTTGTGAATATAGAGGACATTACCTGCTTAGAGCTGATATTCAAACCAAAAAGATGTATATAATGTTACTAATGTGACCATGTGTAGTTAGGCCCCGTTAAGTTATTAACATGTATTGCCAGTGACCAGTTGTGATGTTTTTAGCATACTGTTATTTTTGTCAAGAAGCTATATTAACTGAATTATGGATGTCCCTCGTATGATCTTTGTAGTGATTCTGATGTAAACAGAATTTTGTTGTTTGTGTTTTACCTCTAAAGATGCTGTAAGCGATTGCTCTGCTGCAGGAGGGAAGGTACCCAGTCCAGATATAACCTGAAAACAACTCAAAGTCAGCAATTATTTAATGTTTAGAGTCCTTGAATATTAATTCCTGTCTTCACTCAAAGTTCAGGCCCTAATAAAATAATCTTACTGGAACAAGCACCTTCACTTTTCACCAGTAAAACTTTGATCACCTTCAGTTTAAATATTTAATCATAGAGAAATCTCTTTTTATTACCTTATTAATCACACCAGCAAGGAAAAAGCTTTGGCTGCTGCTGGCATGTTTTTTTAATGGGGCAGACTGGGAACTACATCAGCTGGTGCTAAAAAAGCCACTTCTGAAATATCACCACTCATATTGTACAGATATGACTGGTGGGGAGTCTGCAGTTTCAAGACTCTCTCCTGAGTAAAGGCACTGCAGCCATATGCTGTTTATAGACAGGTGGTCTGTTTTCTACACATAGAGGAGTTTTTTAATACAGCAGGACTCTATAATAATTTCACGCTGACTTCTATTTAAACGCCCCACAAAATCTTTCCTTGGTGTGGAACAGTGATTTCATACATCCTGCTGAGTGAATTTTTACGATCATCTGTTAATAAAACACAGCTTTAGGAAGCACATCATGGCAAAACATCTATGGGATGCCAAACCAGAACTTTGGTTTGATTTCTCATTATCCAGACAAATACTAAGAAAAGAAATTTAGATAGATTGACCCATTTTGCATTTTGTAAAATTGGCACATGCCAATCAAACTAACTGAACAACTCGTATTCTTTTAATTGGAGTTTTAAAGGGGTAGTTAGTTACCCTTTACTCACCATACCTTGTTTATTTCTTTAATATGGGAAGCACAAAGGAAGATGATTAGCAGAATGTACGGAGAGCTATTTACAATACAATGAAAATGAATACGGACAATATAAGTAGTTCTTAGGTCTTCTGGACTATATTTTGAGTGCTATGAAAGCTATATCAGCATATTTCAAAGCTTTGTGCAAGGAACAGACCAAACCTTTTGATCTTCCCATTTACCACACCTCTTAAATGTCTTTTGGAGCAGAGTATATTCAAATATGTTGAAGTCGTTTGGACTATTTGTGATCCTGGACCACAAAACCAGTCATAAGTAGCATGGGTATATTTGTAGCAATAGCCAAAAATACATTGTATGGGACAAAATTATTGATTTTTCTTCTATGCCAAAAATCATTAGGATCATTAAAGGGGTCATATGATGATGCAAATATTTTGTAAATTTTGTGTATTTGGTGTAATGAAATGTGTTTATGCGGTTTAAAGTAAAAAAACCGTCCTCTTTTGGAAGACCAAACAAAGTAGTTTCGCTTTCACAACGAAGCACACAGCGTCTTCAGGACATGGCGGAAAGCGGCAACAATACTACAGTGAGAATAAAAGTTACGCCTTCTTTCTTTGCGTGAACATTTGGGCGGCGTTATGCAAATCTTCCCACATCGTGACGTAGATATGTGGGGGCGTGTTAGAACGAGGCGTTTTAGGTAGGTGTGGCTGACTCTTAACTTTTATAAAGAATATCTCTTTGGATTTGAGACTTTAGTCTTTGCAACTTTACAGATCTTCTTTATGCACCAAGAGCTTGTAACACTCCAAAGAGAAAGGAAAAATTGAAATCGCATCATATGACCCCTTTAAGTAAAGATCATGTTCCATGAAGATATTTTGTAAATTTCCTACCATAAATATATCAAAACTTAACTTTTGATAAGTAATATGCATTGCTAAGGACTTTAAAGGCGATTTTCTCAATATTTAGATTTTTTTGCACCCTCAGGTTCCAGATTTTCAAATAGTTGTACCAAATATTGTCCTATTCTAACAAACCATGCATCAATGGAAAGCTTATTTATTCAGCTTTCAGATTATATATAAATCTCAATTTGAAAAAAATGAACCTTATGACTGGTTTTGTGGTTCACGGTTACATTTTTGTAGTACTTTTAGTGATTTTTTTTTTGTTGTTGTTATTTTTTGGAGCTCGAGAATACTGTTAAAATGAGACAAAAGAAACAATGTTTTTTAGAAGGTAGTAAGTTATATGGGCTTGGAACAACACAAGGATGAATAAATGACTTTGTGGAGTGAAATAAACCTGTAGTGACTATAGTGTCTTGAATGAGAGCTGGTGTTCTTACTTTAGCCACAGCTTGCTGCAGACGGAAAAGAGAGTTCACCACGGCAATGTTTCTCCTCTGACCCTCCGTCAGGGGTCCGATCACCTGACTGGCATCTCCTTGTGTACACAGCTGAGAGAAATACAGAAGAAAGAAAGAAGGGAGAAAAAATGAGAGATTAAAACAATATTGAGCATCACAGCCAAATACCTCAGTAAATAATCAAGGAGTCGACATCAAAAGCGAGGCGACCGCAGGCTTCCACTAATTTCCCCAGATGTCCCAGTGTTCGTCTGAGGTCAGAAGCGCTTTGCTCAGTGGTGGCACAGTGGTCAGCATGCTGAGACTTGGGTGTCACCATGGAGCTCAGACAGCAGAAGCAGCTGGCATTGTGGGTTGACGAGCGAGCAACAGGGAGACGAAAAAGAAGAAGGATTTGCCCAGCTCAGTGCCACACCACAGGAACTAACAAGCAAAATGTTGTCTCAGTCACGAGCGAACCACCGCACACAAACACGTATTCGTGCCACACTGCTGCCTTCTGACATAAACAAACTGCTACAGACAAAACAACTCAAAGCCGAAATCGTAAAAAAGCAGCACAACCTCCAAGACATCACACCTCTCATAAAAGGTGGGGGACTGGGGAAATAAAATTGGGGAGAAAAAAATATCACACATCGTCTGCGAGGAAAAACCACACAGGATAGTGGCAGCAGGGGTACCATGGCAACAGTCTAAAAATGGCAAGGCAGCGGTTAATTAACGTTTCCCGTGGCAGGTGTGGAGATGCCAAGTAAGGTGCAGTAACGCTAGTGATAATTCTAGGTGGGTAGCTCCTTCACGCCAGATGTTAAATAAAGCGTAGCCTCCGGTGCATATCTGCAGTCCAATACAGTAATGAACCATTCTAAAATGAACTGCTGTGCGACCCTAGGTCTGCGGTAAACCTGCCTGAAGACCAAAAACATTCTTATACCTCTGTAATTCTCATGGAAGAGCGCTGTTGTCAAATATTTCCCCTGCAGCTAAACCAGATTACAGGAAGCTACTTTAAAACTCAAACACTGACCTATTTTTGAAAGAAAAAAAAAACTTCCATTAGGGAGAATGTCCATTAGTTATTGTATCTATAGTTTAAAGGGACAATTCACCCACAAAATAAATCTGTCATCATTTTCTTACCTTTATGTTGTTCCAAACCCATAAGTCTTTAGTTAATCTTAAAGGCATAAATTAAGATATTTTTAAAGAAACCTGAGAGGTTTCTGGTCCTCCACTGAAAGTCCAGGTAACCAAAAAAGACTAAATTAAATATTCATAATTTAATGCGATCGTATCTCTTCACAAGATCTGTATTAAACCACTCTATTCATATTGATTTCTTTTATGATGCCTTTATGACCTTTTTGGATCTTCTAAGTTTTGGTTGCCTGGACTTTCAACGGAGTAACAGAAACCTGTCAGGTCTTATTAAAAATATATATTTTTATTTGTGTTTCAAAGATTAACTTGCGTCTTATGGGTTTGGAACAACATGAGGGTGAATAAATAAATGACGGAATTTTCACTTTTTTTGTCCGTTTAAATAAAACCATACAGGATTTCTAAGGAACAGAACTGAAGAAAGCTGCCAATAACTGCTTCCACGGGATCAACTGATTGGATTGTGACAATGTACATCATCAGGACACAGGCTACAGCTCAGATGAATCATACGGAGAGGTTCTCTGATGCAAGAAGCACTCTTAAAGCCTGGGGTTATCATCTATATGGCACATTGGGCAGCAATTTTATCGACGTTTTGGAAATCATTCTCCCTGCAAGTGCACTCTGCGTAAATCTGTAGATCGGAGTTGGTTTAAGTCCCATTCCATTATCACAGCAGGAAGGATATGAGAGGTCAATAGAGATACAGTCCTTCACTTTGTCTTCATTTATATCCATCCATTAACTGATGGAGTCTGTTTGCTGCCTGTGTTAAACTGGGTTTAATCAAAAAGAAACCATCTGTGTCTTGACTTGGAGAGCTTCTTGTTCCCTATATTGTGAGGACATTTTTCCGACTGCTTGAAAGATTTATGCAATATACGACAATGATATCATTTCCAGAAGTAAGTCCAAGGAGAGGTTAAGGTTTGGCCCTGAACTGGCCTTAAATTGAGTTCACAGGGTTATGATGGCTCATCACACACATCTGTAATTCAGGAAAGAACAGAACCAAACCCTCGTTATTCATCTGATTGCTGACATAAGACAGATCGAGTCAACGGGCCAATGATTCGAGGACAGACACCGGACTAATCCAATCACACCCTCCCTGGCGAGGAACAATCAATCACACCTCCAGCTCACAGTGAATGGAGATAGACCTATATGAACAAGTTGGGTCATTTTGCTACAGCTGTGAGGCAATTTAAACAGCTAAGAGGAAAATAAAATGAGTTGGATAACATGAATCAGTATGTGAAACACTGAACCTAATGTTGAAGTGAAACCGAATATTCAGCACAAAATAAATGTAGTCAGACTTGATTTTATAATACTTAGAAAAAGTTATTTAAAATGCCAGAATGCTAGTTACAGGTGCATTTCCATGACATTTCTCAGGCGTTAACGATTACTGGAAAAACTAGATTACTTGATAGAGACCTTATAGTCAATGAAAAAATGTTCAACTCTGTTAATGAAGAGCTACCGTCCTGCCTAACCGTTGTCCATCCATAATCAAACATAACTAAACAACCTAACCAAGGTGTTCACGAGTACTGAAAATTACAAGCAGGTTGACTGCTCTCGTTCTAGATGATGAAATATTTAGAGCAGAGTACACCTTAAAAAATAATTTCGCTACAAATATTTTCATGACTTTGTTTGGAAATGACAATTCTTTAATTGCTGGATATCTCCAGGTTTCAAGAAAATAAACAGGGTAAATGTGTACTTCATGTTCTCTTTAAATTATTTTTTTGTTCTATCTCAGAAGTCAGCTGCATAATCTTTGGAGAGCAGAATTAACTGAAACGGATTAACTGAAATGAGACAGATTAAGGAATGAGAGGATTCACTCATTTGTAAAGCTAGTTTGGCTTTGTAGTTAACTCAAACTCAGATCTACTGATTTATTGGGTAACACTTTACTTAAAGGGTTATTAAAGCAATAAGCCCCAAGAAGCCATGGTTTACAGTGAATTTATAACAGCTAAGGGGCGTTGTTAGGCACGACGCGAAGTGGAGGCTTATTGCTTTTATAAAACGGTTATTCCATATACGTAGTTAGGTTTCACAAAATAAAACCAAGCAAATAAAGTGTAATGATATTAATAAAAACAGTATTCTTCCACCAAACAATGTAGTTCCTCAGAATCAGTTGTGGTTGCAACAAAGTGGTTGTCGAGCAACACACAAAGTAAACAAAGGTGTATGTTTGTAGAGTAATTTACAACAGCTTCGAACACGGCTCAACCAATCAGAATCAAGGAACGGAACTATCCGTTTTATAATAAAGGATATGATGCATTATAATTATTCATAATGTGCGTTGTAACGCATTATATCTTGTCGTAAATAATTGCAACTGAATTTAAAGTGTAACAATGAATTGATAAGTGTTATAATGTATTAACTGTGTTTACAATTATTCATGAGATTGTACAATGCATATAATGTGCATTACAAGGCATAATTAATGCACTAAAGCTACTTTTATAATGCATTATACATAAAGGCTGTAAGTAAAATGTTACCATTTATTGATTAAGGCTGTTATCTCCATGTAACTTAATGTGGATCACTACTAACAATGAGATTGAGACTCCAGCCACTCTGACCACTTCAATAGCTTAGCACACAAGAAGCACACATCTATTAACCACAATATAACAGCAGAGAAGTACATTTAGTAAACTAAGAGCATGAATATTGTGTTGCAAACTGATTTGTCCTCCAACTACTGGTATTTATTTTTTTGGTCGACCAACTACCGACCAAGCATTGCATTCTCGATCTCACCTTTGCCTGATTTGTGTGGCTTCTATTTATATACCAAATCAAGTAGCACCTCTAACTAGGTAGGCTGAAATCCGCCCTGCCTCTTGTCCAGGTCACGGCTCTTAGCAGTTGCTCTGATTCTCTGATGCTTGTTGAGATGAGCCCCACCCTACCTTGGCTCTCATAATGAGCTCAGTCGCCGACCGTGTGTGTCACCTCCTTGGCTGGGTTGAGGGGCATGAGAGCAGACAGCCTCCCGCTCAGCCTAGCTCATTATCTCTGTGTGTGTCTTACCAACTGCTCTGACTTGACGCAGAAAAGCTGCACAGTCTTGGCGGCGTTCTTGGCCACTGCGATCGTCAGGCCGGAATCCACTGATGCAACATTCAGCTCACTAACACGCAAAAACAACATATAGGATCAACTGTTAGCAAATTACAGTCAATAAAAACAATCAGTAGTCTGCTTATGGTTAGTCTAATCACTATATACTTTCCAGTCCATTATTAGTCCTTTAGTACATTTTAGTATTATATGAAATGTAACTATATTTATAATTGACATTTCTCTTGACTCCAAATGCTTGCAGTGTATTATTGGATTGTTTTCTTCATGAAGGAAACGTGCAATACTTCCTTAACACAAGGCCAAAAATGAGCTTTCTTATGGCGCTTTTCCACTGTGTGGTATGACTCAGCATGGCACGGCACGGCTCAGCTCAGCTTGCTTTACTTTGGCTCGGTTTGCTTTTCCACTGCAGTTTAGTACCACTTCAAAATTGGTGGGATTATAGACTGATTGTTATAGTGCGACGGTCGTTTAAAGCAAGTAGTTTAAAAAAAAAAGACGTGCGAACAAATGATACAGCAGTGGCTGTTGCTGACTATTTAAATCTAGCGGGTTTGGTGTCCTGTGTTGCAAATCCAATGATGCTGGTAGTGACGATTCTCTGACCAATCAGTGATCTGCAGTGTTTACACGTCATATTTTAGTATCGGTACAGCTCGCTTGGAACCTCAACTGAGGTGGTATCAAAAAAAGTACCAGGTACTACACAGTGCAAAACCCCCCCAAAATTAGCCATACCATGCAGTAGAAAAGAAGCATTAGAAGGCAGCATAGTGGCACAGTATGGAAATGATGATGGAACAGAGTTATGATATACTATGCATTTTGGAGGTGTACCTGGCTATTGTTTTTATGATGCTGTCAAGTTCATCATTAGAGGATGGGTTTCGGCCCCCTTGAGGGAACACAAGATTGATGGGGTCAAAGAGGCGGGACAGAGACTTGGACAGGTAAGCTGCTTCATATGGCTGAAGGGAGTCCTTCAGGTCCTTCTCTGGACTGGAACAAATAAAATGTCAAAAACGTTATTCCTTTGCTTAACTGTAACTGTAAAACAAGTAAATGACAACACGTGCTAAGTGACACGTGACAAAGTGTTTTGTACCCTGATGATGTCAGACCCTTCATTTCCAATGTTCCTATCATCAGACTATCATCACTTTATGTAATTGAAGTGCATGTTTTTGTTTTTTTGAAAAACACATGACATGTATGTCACATGCGTGTATGTATGAAATTTCACTGACCTAAATCTTGAATTTAATCAGAGGCATGCCCGTAGAGATAATTACAAATCGAGACTAAATCAAAAGTGCAGCAGAGCAAACTGAACGACACTTAATGAATAGCCTACTTACACTCCTCATCTCAGTAGGGATCAAAGCCCCCAGCATTTGATTTTGCCACTGTAATAAATTAGTTTTCCTTGCTGACATGACAGCTGCTTAATTCCCAATAATTATTATATTGTTTGATCTGTGCATACCAATTGTTGATAAAAGTGTAACTGATTTATGATTGTTTCCCCAACGGTTACTATTTTCATTAAAAGTTTCAGACTTTTCATTATATTGTAAAGTCTGAAAATGAGGTATATTTTAAAATATTATTTGACAGTTCTCATTATAGTAATGCGTAGAACCTCATTCTCATCACTATAATGTGAAAATGAATCCTTTTTAAAATTGTATTCATACATCATGATAGTATTAGCTGTATAATACGTTATGCTGATTTAGATAAAACCACCTCAGAGTTGGTATAATTTTTTTTACTGTAATACAGTAATGAATTGCAAAAAACTGGACGATAATGGAAATGTGAATTAGAGGGCAAAAAGTCATTAATTATCATAAATTATGCACACTTCTTGCAAAAAAATATAATAGTTTGTGGAAATTTTGACAATAGTGTTAAACGGGCTAAGAGAAACAGCATCATTAATGTCAGAAACTAAAATCCAAATGAATCTTACTTTTAAAGATGAAAAAAGCACAGTGAATTAACATAATAGATTTCTCTATAATAATAGATCTCTAAACTTAACTCAGTAGATGCTGTTCAATGCTGTACTGCTTGCAGTACACTGAATTCTACCACAAAGCAAACTGTTTTATTAGAGACAAATATAGATCTACTGAATCTCTCCAAAATAAAATACAAAGAAAATAGTTTACCCCCCACATCAACCTGACATATTAAACACATTTGCCACTTTTTGACAAAATGCTTTAATAATCTTGGCTTTAATTGCTGGTTGTCATGCATCTTGACATGCTTTTTTGAGCTGTATTATGTGATACAAGCAACTGTGCGTAAAATGTGGGCCGTTTAGGGGACAATTGTGATTATGGGATCTTGGTGTTTGATCAGAATAGTGGCAGAAACGTTGACTGCATTCTGAAAGATTGTCTGAAAATGTGTCTGATAGTAGAAGGGCTTCTTTGCTTCCTAAAGCATCTTACCATTCAGGTGAAAGGCAGAAACACTGTCTGATTGATGAGAGCAGTTTTGAGAGCACTTTGCGGTTAAACAAAATCTTTGTTGTGCCACCAAAATGATTAGGAAAATGATAGTTGTGTAGATAAACTTCTACAGCTAAACTAAAAAAACAAACTAAAAAAGTCAGTCAGCAATCATTTCAGCAATTGATAGTTGCAATTTAGTTCTAAAAACAAAACATTAGTTTGGCCTCACCTTGAAAAAAAATTACAATAGTTTCTACAAAAAAACAAAAACAAATTCATAACAGTTACTGTTGTAACCACGATAAATATCTGGCAGCTTGGCATTAGCCACCACTGTCTTAAAAAAAAGTGATAATTCCTGTAGCAGCTACTGTATTTTCCAGAAACTATTATTTATCATAGAACATTTCTGTATGGACTACACTTCATCAATTTGTTAAATAATTACAACAGAATTATGAAAATGTTGGAGAGTTAGTGTAAATTTAACTGTGTATGTGTATTTATTGTAATATTACTCACTCGTAGTCTGGTTTGGTCCGAGTGAACAGATCTTCAGTATCATGCTCTGACACTGGCATTTCCACATCTAGACCTGCACCACTGCTCACAAGCGCCCCCTGTATGCTTGCGCTGTACTGCTGCAGCCTCTTCCATAGCTCATTATAAAGCCTCAAGAGTTTGGGATACTCTCCCTCCAGGGCCTGCTTCAGGAAGGTTGATGCTGAGAACAAAAGAAAAAATAAATTGAGAACAGGATGCATTTAGAGAGAAGATGGCCACATAAGGGGATTTCGCACAAGAGTAAATGCAGTGAATAAAGACGTCGCTGTCGGCTGGTTCAGAGTTCCTGCTGCCGGTGCAAATGCAACCAGGAAAACGTCCCAAGGGGGAAATTGGTTCTCTAGGAACCACCATGCTGGCTAGTTCCTAGAACTGAGATCCTAGAACTACACGGTGCGAAAGCCACTATAGATAAATCCATGTGTTGTGTCTTTGTCCCAATACTGACATTTTAGAAATACTGCATTACTACAGTAGTTGAAAACAGCTAAAAAGGATGCAAATGCATAGACTTGTGATTACAAAGAATACAACAACAGACACTTATTTTTTTTTTGAATGATGTGCAATAATGAATCTAAAAAAGAAATGTATTTTAATAGTGAATTTTAATTTCATGTTGACTTTAATGGTCAGTTTCACTATAGTTTAGAAATCAGGGTTATAAAGCCTACATTGTTGTGAATGCCATTTAATTAAAAAAGGTGTTGCATATGACAATGGCAAGCAGTGACTTAAAACCTCAAATTCTTTCTTTGTGCCTCAGCGAGCTGAAAAACCAAATCCCTTATCTCAAACCAATATAACAAAAACAATGTCTAATAAAGAGAATACACTTGGCAAAATGAGAGTCAAATGGGTGGAATTGCATAAAAATGCCTCTTCATTAATATGGTAATAACCCAAATTTACAGGTGATTAAATGCTCATTACGGATATTATGCAGATTGTTTCCTATGCAGATTGATTTGATGAATGCATAATTGAGTAGTTCAGAGGCGCAAGCATCTTAAACCGTTTTCATCTTTGTTTTGCTATCACTTGAACAAAGATGAGTCCTGGTACTTCTACTCTACTGATGGGGTGCTGACTATGAGCTGTAGCCATGTTCAGCTGATGTTACGTTTCTGATTTATTGCCGGTAGTGAAGCTTAAAATTCCTCACTTCATAAAACTGCCATGCAGCAGTGTTCAAACACAACCCATAACTGTCAAGAAAATCTTTCCTCGGGGAAGGTGATGAGGTGCATACAAAAACCAACAAATAAACGTCAGTGGTTGAAAAATGGCATCTTCATTGTTCTCTCTTGTTGTGAGATCTTCATTGTTAGTCAGGAGCCAGGTTTTGCCTTTCATGTTGTGATACAATAATGAAGTGAAAACATTAATAATAAAAACGGAGCAGAAATGACCCTAGACCAGCACTCTTACTGTTAGCAAATTAATTCATAAGGGTCCCCAGGGTTCAAACAAAGCTGAAGGCCAAGTCAGGAAGCCTACACTGAACATTGAGAGGAATATTGGCTTCATCCTTTGACCTGCTCTTTGAAAGTCAAACAGTTCAGGAAAGAATTCTGGGAAGAGGCAGGGAGCCGTCAAGTAGTCACAAAACGTATTTAAGAACAAAGAGGAAGCGATAAATCATTTATAAACAGATCTTCTTTGAAGGCTTGTGGAGCACTGAGGTCTCAAGACAGAGTCCATAACAATCGACCCGAGAACTAAAATGTTTTCTGATGGCCTCTTGGAGCCACAAAGTTTGTGAGAGCATCTTCACCTCGAACATTCTCATTTTGTCAGAGTATTTTGGCATAGTTCCCCTAATAGATGTACAAGGTGAGCCCCCTAGGGTCTGGAGAATATAAAAGCAAGTTTGATTGAGAGGTTTCAAATCAAGCTTGATAAAGGCTTAGAAGAGGGAGTAATGCACAAGCATTTGGATAATAAAAGTGTTGCAAAGACTCCTATTTGCCTTCTATTGATCAGGGGGAGTGGAGCACAAAGCATCATTAGGTCGTGATAACGCAGGCAGGGATCAATAGAGCCACATCATCAAGGCCAAGGTCTAAATTACAGTGTCTCTGCAGTGAGGACGTGCTGCCCGAGATCTTTAGCTCACTAATTAAGATGGGCACCAGTTGCAATCATGAGTCAGTGACTACGTTTACATGGACATCAGTAATCTAATTATTTACCTTATTCTAAATAAGCGAATATTATGATTTATGGTATTTACATGAGTTGCTTTTAGAATATTCCTTTCATGTTCCCGTTTTACATGTTATAGTACATAGTCCAATTAATGGCACACGTCATTACGCCCAATGTGACGCCATCCGACGTCCCCTCCGGAATTTCACGTATAAACATATAGTTCGTCTTCGTGATGATGCCATGTACAGCTTTGGGTGTTTCATTTTAAATTTTATGAAAGCTGCAAGTGCAATTAATTATTTGTACATGCATACAGACGGTAAGCTCTTTATTTGCCGTCAAACGGTTGAGCACTACCGTGTGTGTATCCTGTCGCAAAATGCGGCGAAAAGTCCTACACGATGGTAATAATGTGATTAAGTGGTTTATTATTAAAGCACTTAGAGTTAAGTGCCTAGATCAAGAGCACAATGGCCATAGCTCATGAAACATCCCTTCTGGGGTTTAAAACAACAACCCAATGGCAAGGTCATGGTTTTGAGAATACATGGACAAACAAATTGCTTTAGATAAAACTGTTTGTTAAACACACAAATGTAATTGTCACCAGCCTAGAAAACCATCAGTTGATATACAATACAAGTGTCAAAATGCTAGGTCTTCAACCCTGCTCCTAGGTACACACTGTCCTGCATAGTTCAATCACAACCCTAATCAAACACACCTGAACCAGCTAATCAAGCTCTTCAGGATAACGTGGAAAAATCACAGGCCAGGTGAGCAAAAGCAAGTTGTAAATACACTTTGCAGGACAGTGGATCCCCAGGAGCAGTGTTAAGCTCAAAGTAAACATGTGGGGGTGTGTTTAAATGAGGCGTTTTAGGAGGGCGTGGACAAGTCTTAACTTTTATAAAGAATATCTCTTTGGGTTTGAGACTTTAGTCTTTGCAACTTTAGGGATCTTATCTATTCACGAACAGCTTGTAACACTCCAAAGAGAAAGGGAACCTTGAAATCGTATCATATGATCCCTTTAACAATGTGTCATCAGAGTTGGTATTTTGCCTTTATATGATCAGACACTTGCACTTAGCATTTTCTGAAAATCACGCTCAAATGGAGTTACTGTAATAAGGTTTTTGACGAGTGAATGATGGAGATCTGCACTTTGTCCGTCATTAGAATGGTCACATCTGAGGTAAATTAATCACATCTGTTTTCATCAATTTACAAGTTATAAAGTGTATGCTATACTCGTAGCATTGTAGCTATATGGGCACTCTGTTTTTCTTGTTGTCTAATACATTTGGCCAAAATCTCATGATATAAAAGATGAACCACTATACACAGGATATTTAAAACGTACCAAAGTATATTGGCTACAACTAGACAGCAAATGCTAAGACTCTTTTCCGCTCTTCAAACACAAAAACATCAGCCTTTGTAGGCAGTGTTTCTTGAGTAAAGAAACCACTGTAATTATTCAAACATCAGTTTTTATTTACCCTTGCATTGCGAAGTAGACATCTGTCTTCAAACTGTGAGTCATGGTACTTCATTTTGAATGGAGGCGGGGTGGTGTTATGAGGTTTGAATGACAATTTGAGGATCTAATGGCGTTACGAGGTTTAGTCACAAACTCTTTTGAATGGTTTTCATTAGTTGAATATTTGTAAAACCCACAAACAGACTTAACGATTACCAATAGCAATGATTTAACGAAATATAATACACAGGAAGTTTTTGATAAATTTCCATGGCACACCTCGCAACCTGTCATGGCACACTAGTGTGCCAAGGCACAGTGGTTGGGAAACACTGCTCTAGCGTATGCATACAGTCGAATGCACAGCCTTTCAAATTATACTCCATTTGATAGCGTGCGCGAATGCAAGCAGTCGACACATGCTCTAGAAAAGTTCATCTTACTCTGTCTGTGCTATATTTCTCCAGAAATTATGACTGGTAAAAATGTCTTTGTAGTCCTTTAAACTAAAGTTGCTATCTCATAACCCCTTCACACAAGCGCTTGTCAATGCGTCTGTCTGTTGTTGTTGCAGTCTCCACTATTTTGTTGTTGTTCCGTCTCTTTAGTTTCATTTTCTACTGTGAAACAGCAGCATGGGTCAGCGTTGCCACCTTGTGGAATAACTGATAAGTGCAAAACCAAGTCAATGCGCATGTGTGACGTGCTCGTAAAAAGTTACAAAAATCGGGTGGTGCGCATGCTATTCTGGTGACAAATTTTGCCCAAGTATACTTTGGGCTTTAAAGACCTAGGGTCTAAAATCTATCCCAAGACTGGGTGGAAAAAGCTATTCTGCAATGGTACTGTAGCTTCCCAAGTTACAGGCTAATTTAAAAAGAAATAAAGAGGGGAGTCGGTTTTGTTTGTACACCTGTGGAGTCACATGAATCTCCTATTTGAAGGTCTGCTTCCTCTAGTGCTGGGCGGTATACCGGTTCATACCGAATACGAATAAGTGTTTACTTTTGTTATGATATGAATGTTTAAAATACCGCAATACCGGAATGAGTACAAAACAGTGTTTCCTAGCACCTGTCGCTTACTGATTGTTTGGAATTATAAATATGAGGGTAGTTCGTCTGTTAATGTCACATGCACTTTTTTGTTTGTTGTTTTTTTTAGTTTGTTACTCAGATGCAGGCAGTGCGATGCATGAGACAAAAAAGTAATATAGACAAAACAACCGCATAGCCACTCTTTAGTGTAGATGCATGTTGATTTTATCAGATGATGCCGCGATTATAAATGAGAGTGACTCCTAGTTAACGTATTATTTTGTATAACAGTATTTTTTGACAATGTTCACTCATCATGACAGTAAAATAGGGCATTCTAAGTCAATATACTGCAGTATTTCCTCTCTCAATCAGTAGAAAATATGGTTAACACCCGGTCATGCATGAAAAAAAAATACCGTCATGTACCGTGAAACCGGTATAATTTTGAAAAATACCGTGATATATATATTTTGGTCATACCACCCAGCATTAGCTTCCTCCATATTCTCTGTGACCAAACACCTTGATTTATCCAGCTTCTTAGTGATGATAACACCCTGAGATCAGTGTAGAGATCATCGTCTTGTGTCTGTATTGATAATGGCCTCTATCATTGGCTGTATCTGAGCTCTAAAATTCATCAGAGATTATGTAAGTGTAAACACTTCTCCAAGGAGCCCCCCTGGCTTGAGATTATAGTGTGAAGTGGAAGTGAAGAACGAACAATATCTGAGAAAGAATACAGGCTCAGTTCGTAGAGAAAAGGGTTAACAGAGTCAGTCTTCTCAAAAGCAACTCCAGAAGAGTGTACGTGGGTAATAGAGTTTGAATCCGACTGCAATGTGATGAAAAGAAAGCAAGAGCGGAGAAGAGAGAGACTTGGCACAGGAGGGGAGCTTGTGTAACACACTCACACACAGAATGAGCTTTTGAGATGCATGGCGGGGCATCATCTTAAACAAAAACCCCAGACTGAGACTCACCAGCTGTGGCTTTCTGCAGCTCCTCGGAGAGCGTCTGAGTGACTGAACTCCAGAAGGTGTGCAAGATGTCAGGCTGCCCATCCTGATAAGAGAGAAAACACATGAACTTTACCATAATGGCCTCTGACACACATAATAACATACTAACATAACATGCATTAACATACTATGCAAACAAAGCTGATATGACTGCCTTTAATGGCTCCAACCCATAACACATCATAAAACTAATGTCCAGGTCACATTCACCCTAAATAAAAACTAGAATCACAGCAATTAAGCACATTTTAAACAAAATTACAATATTTTTGGTGCAAGACATTTTGTTTGGCAATAAGTGTACTTTTAATGGATAAAAAATAATATGAACCCCCCACCCCCCCACACTATTTATGCTATCACTCAGACAACACTGGCATTAGCAATTATTGACAGAATAATGACTGTCTGATCCGTTTGTGTATGTGTGTAAACGGGGAAGTCTATGGCAAATAATCATTTGTTTTGTTCATGACAAAACAAATATGGTCTAATGCTGATGGCATTTGCCAATCTAACCACTTCTCACTATGTGTGTGTAAAGAGGCTGGAGTGTCTCAGGATCAGCCAAATAAAGAAGCAGTTAGTTTGTCTGATCCTTACCATATCAATTCCACTGCTGAGCTATTGAGAAATTAGTACAAACTGTATTTTGAAATCTAATTTACATACAAAGGGAGATCACATTTACTTTATAGACCATTTAAATCATATGAATTCAGTCAGATTTATTTACTGACCAAAATAGTATTTGTGTGCCTGACACAGTGTGTGTAACTTGCATAGACTGTCAATTTACAGACAACAAGATGCACAATTATTGTACAAGGTTTAATTTAATTTACACAGGGGGAATGGGGTGAGCCAGATATATTTTAGTACAGAGCTCAAGGCCATTAAAGATGAGTTTATCTACTACCTCAATCACTTCCTCTGTTTCTGTCTTTTCCTACATCTATTGTTTTGCTGGAGACAGAGAGCAAGCAGCAGTACTGTTTCAGTGACATTGCATCCACACATCACCTGAGCAAATCAACCTGCTCTGAATGTCCCTGCTGACTCGCCGTACATCAGGCTAAAGTAGTTTGCAGCGACTTTACAGTGATATAAATGACTCTCTCTTATGACTCACACAATTTCTGCTGCTACAAATTTGAGAATTCTCCAAAGAAACAAAGACAAGATGAAGTATGGAGACTTGAAAGTTAAAAATATGAAGTATATATACAGTGGGTCCAAAAATCTAAGACCACACTGCAATCTTTAAATCTGGAAATACACAGCAAGTTTTTTTTTTTTTTTTTAATTGAACATAAAAAAAAAAATGTAAGTGTAGAGGAAATGAAGGAAAATTTGTGACATTGAGCACATGAACTCCATTGTACAAAAGGTCCATTACAGTTCACAAGACACCCTTTGGTGCATTATGAAATCATACCAGATAATCAGGTTTTGCACAAACTTGTAGTGTGCATGCCAAATTTGTATAGTAGCATACAGAGTGGCATGGTTTCAGTGCCATCATCAATGAAATAAAACCAATCTTGGAATCTTTTTCTTTTTTTAAAATACAAGTGAGTTTTATATATGCTCCAGTACTTCAGGCAATTTCTTCTTTCTGATGTAGAGTCGTATTTCACATTTATGACACCTGAAGTGAACAAGAGTGCCATCCGTGAAGATGAACTCATGCCAGAGAGCCAGAAGGCTTGTTTGTTACATAAAAGCAGCTGGGAATCCAACTGGAAGGTCTGTTTTACTTGTGTAACTGTTAAATGTAGCGGTTTTGCTTTCCGATGGGTGCCTGTGTGGGGGGTGTTTTTGCCACAAATAAAGGTGTGAGATTGTGGGAGTTTGAAAACAGCTTTCGAAGTGGAGGCAGAGAAAGAAAACAAAAAAACATGGCATTCACCCACCTTTTCCAGTCTCCAGGGAATCCGACAGCAGCTTTGTTGTGCTGTACATTGACTCCTGCACAAAGTTCCTGTATGTGTTTTCCTATACTGCATATGTGTCCTGTCTCCTGCATGCATCTTGTTAAACTAAAGGTTCAGAGGCGCTGTAGGGCTTTTTACAGGCTTGTGAGGCTCCAAAAGAGGTGCCTGCCCTGCAACACCTTTCACGGGGCATTTTAAATGTCGGGCACCTCTTTCATCTACAGCTGACGGCTGTCTGAGCACTCGATGACACTCTTGTCAGTCATTCTGGGTGGTTTGAATTTCAAGGTGTCCCTTTCTACTTAGAGTCATTGAGCTTTTACTTTATACAAAATGTGAGCTTGTCAACTTAAGATAAACACATTTCAGTCTATGAAGCATTATATTTAAATCAGCACACATATGATGTAGCATTATTTGAACTTTTATCTCTGTTCATCATGCGTAATTTTTTCTTACATATTCAAAAGAGCCAAATTTCGCAAAACCACTCTCAAATCTAACTTTTTGCTTTTCCTTTCTGTTTTTCAACAAGGAAAGAAAAAGGTTTATGGGAGAGTGGGAGAAGGTGTTGCCATGGAAACGCCCCCCCCCCCCATTCCTGCAGACCTCAATCTTCTTACCGAAAATCTCGATTTCCAAGAGGTGATTAGAAGCCGCTCAACTCATCTCCCCCGAAACTGTTTACGGAGTGAAGATGGGAGGAATACCAACAGAGAGAGAGAGAAAACGACACAACTATGGCTGTGTTCGGAATGGAATACTAACATACTGTGTGGTATACTTTATGCAACAGAAAACATTAGTATACAGTAGTATGCTATGTTGTTGTCGCATGACCCCATTACGTTTAAAGCAAGTGGTGTGCAGTTATCATGAAATTGCATTATTGTAATCTAATTTTGTTGATTCAGCCAAACAATGCGTCAAGAAAGCGATGTTTAAAATTGTGGTTGATATTGTTTTTGGTTCATTGGTTGAGCGATGTAGTATTTTATGTTGTGAGTGTTTATAAATCTTAAATTATATCTAAATTACAAAATTATTATGGACAAAATTCTCATTGAAATATAAAAATGCATGTGTAAAATTTGCATGCTGTGCACAGTATACACACAGAACATATAGTACAAGTAGTATGCCATTCCAAGTCACAATTCTGCTTTAGATAACCAAAAATCTATGCCCCACATCAGCTACATCAAATACCCCACATCAAATCCATCTGTGAAATCTTACCACCCCTTTCTAAACTGTTCTGATCTCACAGTTTAGCCCTTCATTTAGCAGAAAATAGCACCTTAATTACCGGCTGTAATTAGCCAAATTCGCCACTGAAGGAATGGAGAGCCACGGATGTCTGGGATACCAAAGGGGAAGCGCATTGCATATGCCTTTGCGAACACTGTTCTTGTCACACTCCTGCTAGTTCACAAAGTCACCCAGAGCCAAATGGAGAATGTAGATAAAATTGTCCCATCACTGTCTGGCTGAAAATGTGTGGTGGATATATGTGTGTGCATGTGTGTGTGCATGTGTGTATGCGTGTGGGGTAGATAACCTTGTCACAGAGGGGCCAGCCACCTGCAGACACCAATTAGGATGTCATTTACTGCTAATGTGCCAGCAGCAAGTGAACCAGCAGGGGCTATGCAGGCAGGCCAGCCAAAGGCAAGGGCAGCACACAAAAATCCTTTGTAATAAATCACTACATATCAAGGACAAACTCTTCACTCGTGGGATACGTACATTATCGACACATAACTTCCCAGTGCGACTTTACAACATTTTTTTTACCGCTTAACTCTTCCGTCATACACAACAAAAACATATTTTCCATCTCACCTTGATAATCTCATCAATAAAGCACACATGAGACACTGGGTCCCTCTTTTTGGTTAGAACCTTCTGCAGGTGCTGCACCTGTTCAGGAACATAGCAGAAAATTAAACCAATATATTCAAAGACCCCTTTCAAGCATGATCTAAATTTAACACTTGGCTTTAAAAAAAAAAAAACGTACAATTCTTACTGCATTCATACAGTAGATCTATTAACAAGTTTTAATATCATGCACTTAGTTAATGCATCATGCTCATGCATTTAATACAAAATCAGATGAGTTGATTTGTATATTTTTCTTTACCAACAATATATTTCCAAAAGCAACTTATGCATCAAGCTTTGCAAGTTGCCAAGTAATGCATGGACTTGAACAGCATGTATGAGTGGAGAAGAGTGATAGAAATCTTCCCTCCCCACTTAAGCATCCTCTCTCTACCATTAACAGGAGTTCTAAAAAGTTCAGAGTGGGACATGGTAATACCACAGCCATCTGTGAACTGCTGGTGTTTTGCCTAATGACACTAACAGTGTTTCATAATAGTAACATCTGTGTGAGTTTGATGACTTATGCATACCTGACCAAACGCAGCACAGATCTGGTCCATTAGTTTCTCTAAATTTGTCCAAAGGGCAGCTCGAAATGCAGCTGTATTCCCTGGAGTGGGCATGACAGCTCTGCCAGGGGCACCTAAACACAGCAGACATGAGAGGCACATATTAAAATACAATGCAGAATCAGCAAGCACTCTAAAACAGCCACAAATGCACCAAACTACAAACCTCTAGTGTTAGCAGGTTGAGTAAGGACTTTAATGTCCAGGGCATTAATAACATTCTCCTGCACAGATGTCCTGTATCCATCCACTACACTTCTTATGGTCTCTCTCAGACTGCAGAGGTTGTAAAACACCTGTAGGGCCGTTCCCACCTGAGATGGATTCTGTGGGATAAACAAATCAAAAACATGAAAAATTCTATAACAAAGAAAAAAAATTACACTGTATAAGCTACAATTTGCTACAAGTTTTACATGAATGGTTTAAGCACATGCAATACAGTGGCTTAAACAGTAGCAAGGTTATAAGTTTAATAAGTTTGTCATAATTGTACAGAAAATCTGTTTAATAGTATAACATTCTTCTCCATTTTGTTACTGAAATCCCACTTTACATGATAAATTCCCCACTTCACAAAGTTTTTTAATAAATCTCCCAGGTAATATTTTGTTTCACCAGATATGTTAATTTTGTATTGTGTGTTCAGTGGTTTTGAACATTTGAATAGAATTGATGTGGGGAGCAGGCCACTGACACACAGAAATCTAAATGCATTAAAATATGCCTGACCCACCAAACTCTTTACATTCGCATCTTCAGTTCCAAGTCAAATTTACACCTGAGACTAGTCTTCTCCGCATGAGGGGATCACAGACTGTGCGCAGCACTTGCTGCGAGAGCCACCGATTGACGTCACTGCGCTCAACACCAGAGCACATGTTAGGAAAGTAGGTCAAATTCAAATTATTTAAATTCAACTGTCTCAGTTTAGCAGTGACAACAAGACATTGGAGTTTAAAACGCAAAACAGGAAGCTCTCCAATGCTGCATTCAAAGCAGCTTCTAGCAGACGGTCCTGATCTCTGATCCTGCCTTTAATTTAATCTTCCAGGATGAAAGCGCCAAGCATTACAACCGATTCAAGACCCCGTCCAACTTCAATCTAATCCCAGTGGATCAAAGATGATCAGGCCCAGTCTCTTTCCCAAACGGTACACGTACAACTGTAGGTGAATGGATATATGCATGTGCTTTAAAAAAAAATCAAATAAAAAAAAGAACAGATGATAGAAAGTGATAATCCAGTAAATCTACCTTTTTTGTCTATGTGCTTGACTAATGGTGCAAAGATTGAATGTAATAGGCAGGAGTGGTAGGATAAAGCCATCAGTGGTGGCTAAGTACTTGGTGGCAATCAGCGTTTTCAAGCTCTAATCACGCAAATGATGGACACACATTGCTTCCCTCATGCTGTCTTCAAGTCCACTTGAAGTGAAGGCTAAAACTGAGGACAGGGCTGCAACAGCTTCTCTGAGCTCTGAATTTCGTCCCTTTTAAGAGAAATGTGCACAATTGTGAAAGAGGTTCCACTCTAATATTCTAAACAACTGCAAAAATATTGGGTTGATGTACAAAACGGATGTAACAAGATAAAAGTTAATTTTTAAAGAGTCAATTTGATTGAAGCACTTAGGTTTTATGCACTGCAACACTGAAAAACCCAAGGGACTCACTGACTATAGTACGTACAAAAAGAAACAGCAATACCTTGTGATCTCATTACAGGTGTTGGTGAGGGGCCGTTCCGATTTCTGATACACTAGTGGCTGCATTGTTTTTGTAGCTACTTACGATCTTAAGAAGTAAGACCAAATGGGAAAAGCAGTCCCTGTACTTAGAAAAAATTGCAAAGCATTGGTGCCTTTTTCAGCTTGCCTGCTGCAGGGTCACAAGACGCTAAATCATATTTTGAGGCTTTAAACACCATGACGATAACATGTGTAAGTATGAGAGCTATAGTCAAAAAATGTTTTAATACTACGGTGGCCGAAAGAGCTCAACGCGCTGCAAATGAAAAAACCACATGCAAATAGAAAAAACACCAGCAAATTAGGAGAACAACATCTGTTTGACAACACGTGCTGCAATTACTCACAACACGACCAAATACAGAAATGCACTGCAAATACTCGCAACACAACCAAATAGAAACGCTCTGCAAATACGTACAGACCCATCGGAAATATTTAAGGGAAGCGCAACAAGTGATGAACCAGGCTTGGACATGCTTATCAATGTCTACTCTGAAAGGTGAGATTTTTGTTCATTTTAACACCCTGATCACATGATTCCTTAGCTTTTTTGGATATTATTAGCCTAAATAAGCTGACGAAAAACACAATTACTGTAACTATGAAACATTATGTAAGCTGGCTAACTTACTTTTACAACTTCTCTTACGAAAATTAACCATGGTTTTACTATTTAAATAATAATAATAAAATAAACATGGTTAATACTATATGGTAATTCCCTTATGAAAATTAACTATGGTTTTACTACAAATAAAACCAAAAAAACATGGTTAATATAGTTAAACCATGGTAACCATAAATTAACCATGGTTATGCTATATTAACCATAGTTTAACCATGGTATGTGTAGTAAAACTGGTTATACAAATGGTAATCAATATGCCAAAAACCATGGTTACTACACTTTTACTACAATAAAACATGGTTAATTTTTATAACAAATTAACCATGGTTTTGCTACACTAACCATGGTTTTTGTGGCATATTGACTACAATTTGTATAACCAGTTTGACTACAAATATCATGGTTAAACAATGGTTAGTGTAGCAAAACCATGGTTAATTTGTAGTTATCATGGTTTAACTACAAGTAACCATAGTTTTTTGGTTTTATTTGTAGTAAAACCATTGTTCATTTCCGTAAGGGTTCCGTTGTGGTCTGTGCTACTGGCAGCACATTTCTGTATTTGATTGTGTTGTGAGTATTTGCAGCTCACATGTGTTGTCAAACTGATGTTTTCATAATTTGCTTTCATAATTTTCTATTTGCATGTGTTTTCTTAAGTTGAGCTCTCTCAGCCACCGTATGATACAGTATGATACATTTAAACTGCAAAAAATTGTCCATCGACTTAAAAATACAGTGGTATAATTGTTTTATCTATACTGCTCAGCTGTAGCTGAAACATTCACAAACCAAGCCAAAATTGGCTGTTGTCCAGCAGCATAAATCATATGTTGTCACTTATGCAACAGTGAGTGTAGTTGTCAAAGAACAGATGTGAATCACAGACAAAGGAAAACAGAGGATTGGGAGAGACCTAATTGCTTGCAGCAGGTTCACTCGCAGCATGTAATGCGCTAGCCCTCATTTACCCTGAACTGCGGAGGGATAATGGTTTAGCAGGGACATGCACAGTCACCGTGGAGATGGATTTGATCAGCTCAGTGCAAGCCGGTGACCCAGGATGGCTAGCCGCCAACTGCCGTGAATGAGGTGTTTTTACATTACTCACATCCAGGCAAGCACTAAGCTTTTGTTCCCAGAATTAGCACTTAGCTGGAACAGGTGGCCAACGATCACTTTCTTTACTGGCAAGAGGGAGAAAAACATATTTGGGCTAATCCTTTTTAGCTCAAACTGTAGAAGAGACCAATTTTTGATTGGGAAAATAGACAGCCATCACTGGGAAGGTGAAATGCAACTAAAAATACACCTCGGTTCCATGTTGATTAGATTGGCTTGCATGTTGTGGGCTATTGTTGCAAAGAGTGGGAAATCTTATACAGCGCGTTTAGTTTTGTCAATGCCGGTCTCACTTCGCCTGCTGTCCAGCAGATGCTAAATTCATTCTGCCCAAGGGATCGCATGAACTTGAGTAGGGTGTAGCGCCCTTTCTTGATATGTTTCTTGGGAGAATTACATTTCATACTGGAATGAATATGTTTAGATCAGATAACCCCTCATAAACAGTGAAGGTCAGAAACGGTCTTGCCATCTTCGTGGCAAGGCACTGCATGTTTATCTGTACCATAATGCAGATCCAAAAGGTTCTTACATAATTGCAAAAGGCAGGTGCATGCTTGGCAAACACATCATTGTATCTGAATTAGGGGTCGACCAATATGTGTTTTTCAAGGCCGATGCCGATACCGATTATTACAGATCAAGTAGACCGATAACCGATATTTTGAGCCGATATATATGTCTGGTGTAAAAATGAAAATTAATGTCAAAATTAAGAATAACAAGGGCTCTGACAAAAACTGCCTTCCCTGGTGTTGGTTGAGTGTAGTACTCCCACAGTGACTCTCAGAGGGAGTCAGAGCAGTTCTGGAGATGTTGTTCATGTATTTATGTCCTCATGTAGTGAGACGACAGAAGCTGAAATCACCGCAAGCGTCGCACACTTTGTATGTGTAGAAAACAAAACCGCGCGTCTGTTCCATTTACATACACAGAGACACTCAGAACATGCTGGATTCATATTTAAATAGTATTTTTGCGGCTTAATATTTACAGATACTAGTCCATATCGCGATCTATTTAAGTGTACTGACCTACTTTTGATTAATTCATCCAAACTTTGACAAATTCCGTGACATTCCGCGTCATACAGTAAATTCCATTTATATGACTGGATTCCGCGATTCCGTCTGCGTTTTCCGCATCGCGGAAATCATAGGTAATATTGAGTGGATTGGGATCTATTGCAACTTAAGCAATGTCTGCTGCTGCCTTACCTTTGAGAGACAACTGATGCGTGATCACTGAAGCAGCTCCAGTTAACAAGCGCTTTCGGAGTGAGAGTGAATTCCGCATTGATTGGTCGGATTCGTGACTCCCAACAAATCAGATGGGCGGTGGGCGGAGATTGCTTTAGGCCACAGAGTGGTGAGTTCTGACAGGCTGCATCAGAGCCAAATAGCGCATTTCAAAATTAAGTTATTTTATCGGCGAATCGGTTTTGAAAATGACCGATACCGATAATCATAAAAATGCTTAATATCGGCGGCGATAATCGGCCAGGTCGATAATCGGTCGACCCCTAATCTGAATCCTACAGATCATATGTATAAGGAGGTTTGAGATGTGCCAATGTTATTTTTTGCCATCTTGAGATTTAGGCGTGTTTCTCCAGGGGAACGTAGGAGACAAAATGCATCTGAAAAAGCATCTTACTGCTTCTTGTATTTGTTCTTTGATGGCATTGGTAACTTTCATATTCCTCTCAGAGGTGGTTTATAAGAGTAACAACAAGCTGATGTATTAGTGTTTAACCTGGTGGAAGAAACTGGGTCACATAAGGTAAACAAGATGGGGTGGGATGCTAAGAAGTAGATGTGGTAGATCATCCTTGGGTCACTATCACAATCCTACCTGCCTACATCATGTATCCTACCTGGGCCTGTAATAACTATACCACACTGATGGTATCACCTCCATTACAGACACCGTGTGGGGGCTTGATCAAATTCTCTCCTGCCTGGTAGAATTAAATTCGGTCAACCCTCGTCCTGCATGAATGCTTCAGGTAGATGTCCTTTCTCTGGAGAAATCCACATTGAGAAAAAAAAAAACCACAGCCCAAAAAGGGAACTGGCAATGATATCAAGTATGCCACCTCAACAGAAACATGGTGAGAGTTTGCCCATCACATAGGTGTACAGTACATTTCCAGCCAATTACTTCCTTTCATAAAAACACCTGGTCACCATGCCAGTGTCATTAGCTTCTGGCTGTGTTTGTTTTGTCACCATATGGAAGACTCAGTCCGGATATTTGTCAAACCAACCAATAGCAGATAAGTAGATGACACCAGGGGTCTTTGCCCACATGCGGTGCCCAATAGTAATTCCTACTATGAGAACATTTCCATGTGCCCATTATATGCAATGTAATATTGGATTAAATGTTATATATACATACAAATAAAATAAAAATAACTGGGAATTTTTAAAGACAAAAATCACAGATAAAACTTCCTTCAAGAAGTGACGTAATTATGGGTGGGAAAACAATTGCACAAACATCATCAGTAAGTATTAGCAAGCGATTTCAGCCTGCTTAGTAACATTACAGATAATAAAATCATAGATAATATCATATCAAGATTTTTAAAGATTAACAAAAAAATATATAAAAATAAATAATCAAAATTATGAGTCTTTGCAACTTTAGGGATCTTATCTATTCACGAACAGCTTGTAACACTCCACAGAGAAAGGAAAACTTGAAATCGCATCATGACCGCTTTAACTGTCAATTCCTTGTGCAATGGATAATTTTAGTTATTAGTTTACACAAATAGCAATAAAATGAATAGGGTGGAAATAATCAAGTATATAATCATGAGACAGCTCAAAACATCAAATACTTGCTCAAATACTTACTTTCATTGTTTCATTGTCATTTCAAAGTCTGCTAAATCTTTTGTATAAATACTTCCTTAAGTTACAACACAATATGTTTACATTTTTAGAAGTAATAGAAAGTACTGCATAGCACAAATGACCCAGCCAATATGAGAATGACATGAATTCTATGGAACATACAGGGACATTTATTTTTCTTTTTTTGGTCAGGTCTTTCCCAATCCAAAAACAACAACAAACATGGCTGACGACAGCCCATAGGAACATGCAGAGTTCGTTTTCTCACACTTAGAAAAGTGTCATGGCCATGCAAGAGTACTGCTGAACAGAGAAAGGGCGAAAGTGAGACTTTGAGTGTGAGGAAAAAGTGAAAAGATGATGGATCACTTAGACATTCATTTACATGTCGTGTTTCCACAGCAACTCAAAAACAAACACGACGAAGACCGATTAAAGCCTTTTAAGATGCACTTGGTAAATGTCACTGCAATGCCAGACCAGGAAGAAATGAACTCAATTTGGGAGAGAACTGATGATTATGGAAAGGAGAAAGGTGAAAGATGAGGTGTGCTCAGCATAACTAATGAGAGAGAACATCTTCAGCGATAAAAAAACTTTGATTTGCACCGGCATTAAAAGGAAATTAACATTTTTTAAGACCTGAGGTTAAATGCATCTTGTATCATGTAATTTCTTTTATGTCAGTGTAACCCAAATTTAACGAACATCTTTTAGTGATCCTTTTAAGTGTTATTAAAAATTGGAATACATTCCCATTATGTGCCCTCATATATTTGTTCAGTGCTAATTCAAGAGTGCAGGTTAACCTACTGAAAAAAGATGGACATGCATAACCATAAATAACATATCTATTCAATCTTGTGAAAGCAGAAAACTTGTTCAGACAAAGACACTTGTGCACAAAAGAATGGTGGTGACTTAGTCATAAGAGTACCTCCTACAATGCAAATCTATGGATTTATCACCTATTTTATCATCCACCAAGCCAAAATCTTAATCTGATTTTACATACTCATATATCAAGGTACTTGAATGGTGCTGGAATAGAGTATTAACAAACCATGCAAATAGCATGTTTATCGATACTAGCAGGATACCAGGATAAGGTATCACAGTATACAAACCTGTAAAAATCAGTGATAATCAGTCAGTAACATGGTAAACATCAAAATATGGTAGATACTATCACTGATCAAGTGCAACAGGACTAGCTCATTCTCAATGACACTATAAAAAACTGCGGCATCTTTGTGCTTTTAACCTTTGTGTGACGTTTTTAATTGTGAAGAACGGACACCAGGCAGAAGGGATGTTAAAAAGCATGTGCATATGGTCTCCATGGTAACAGTAATTTGTCAGGTGGGTGCTTGGCAGTAACGTGTTACTGATGGGTAATGGGTGAGAGAAGTCGACGTGCGAGAACGAGAAGCGCTAATCAGCACACATGGGAGCCAGTTGCTAACAGGTCTCTGATCTGTAACAGTGTACCAGTATTCTTTCAATACATCATACACAACCCTGCTGAAAAACAAAGCTTTAATCCAGTCTACAGTGGCTTGTTGGTCTTAGCTGGCTTAGCAGGTTGGCCTGCTCATCTCCCAGCTTCAGACATGCCCGGTTTAGACTAGTTTAGGGTCGCAATGAAATGGAAGCAGCGACAGGTCTTTTTTTCCATATATGTGTATCAGATTATCGAATTGAAAAATTGTAGGATTGGGTCTTGTTTCTGTACATTGGATGTTGACTGGATGTTGAGATGTGGCCGTGGCACTCAAAAATGGAGGCAGACGAACATGAGTTTGCAGGGATTTATGCAGGGACTAAATGATTGGAGAAGTCCTTCATACTAGAGGTCTGCGCGGGACCACTGAATTTCTAGCCATTACCGCCCACTACCACAACTTGTGTGTTCTGCTCATGTGATTTTTGTGTCCAGTCCCTCCTGCTCCTGCAAGCATTCTAATGTATATAATTTTCGCGCATCTGGGAACCACTCTCAATAAGCGGGGTATTGAAATTGCTTTTGAATGAGTGCTCACTGTTTACTTGGACTTTCCATTTCATGATTATGCGTACTCTGTGTAGAGAGGACATCTTACAAGGTCAGATATTTGTCAATGAGCTCAGGATCTGTTGAGCAATAAATCCTCCAGCATGGTCTTGCCAGTCATCTCTCTTTACTCTCGACCTGTGATTAGTCAAATCTGCCTCCTCCAAGTCCATGTTTTTCCACGGAATTGGGATACTTTTAAACTGTTACAGTGATTTGATTTCCCCCCATGGGGTAAAGGTTTGAAATACCTTATGAATATGTTTTGAAATTTTCAGGTTTTGAAATAATTAACATTAGACTGAAATGCTCGTATTGAAAGATTTTGTCTGTTTTTGACTGGCATGGGCTAGTTTTGTCATTCAGACCTGGCAACCCTGGCTGTATGGAGCAGAGCAGAAGCTTTCGGTTTCCATCTGAGCTAAATTATTTTTATTTCTAAAACAAAAAAGCAAAATGACAATGGGGGTGGTGTAAAGTAATCGTTGGGACTGCGGGATCTGTTCTATATTTTTTTTGACCGCCCACTCCCGACCGCAGTAAAGGTAAAACCACCCGCTCCTGCGAGATTTGCGTTGGGTCTACTTCCTACGTCACCAGAGAGAAGTCTCATTTTTCACCAAAAGACCCTGTTATGACATTTTATTTGACCATTACAAGGTCAAAACTTTTTTTTTAAATGAAATGTACAGGTTAGGATTTTTAGGTTAGCTTTTGCTTGATTATGGTAGTTTTAACTTTTTGTATTATTATTCTTATATTGCTTGTTTCTGTGTAAAGCACCTTGAGAAGCTGTTTTTAAAAGGCACTGTATAAGGTAAAGTTATTTATTATTATTATAATAAAATAAACTATATTATTATCATCAGGTGTTTATGTTAAGGCTTGAAACGTGCATTTAGAAAATGGATAGGGTACATTTTCATTTCATGCTGACTTGATGTGCTTTATACAGCATACAATAGAGATTCTATTCATATAAGTGTTCTCCAGGATATCATTTATGGAAATGCATAAAGAGAAAAAGGCATACTGAGCACAGTATGAATATTGTAAATATATATGAGTAGTATGATCATTTGGAACAAGACTTTTGCCTTCTTTCCACTGACAGTCATACTGGCAGAACAAGCCACACCTGCTGACTGCTTGTCAGCTATATGAGCAATCCAGCGCATCTATATTCCATCTTCATGGTCTTTAGAGAGCAAACAGAGAAAGAATGTGAGAGAGCGACAGCGATGGCAAAAGAAAAAGACAGAAAAAAGACTTAAGGTGCGCACAAAAGCAATGATTTCACTCCTTAGCAGCTTCAAGTCCTGGGAGACATTCCTTTTGATGTAAAGGTTACTCAAACACATGCCTCAAAAAATGGATGAACCGTGAATATCGGGGGTGACTGCGTAACCTTTTCAGTGACCAGCACAGTTGAGCCCATTGGAAAACATAAGAAAATGAATCGAGATTTGAATAGAGTGCAACAATGACATCCACTTTTTTGTGACCTTGGCATTTTCCCCATTCATTTTCACCACAGGCATTGAAAAAAATCCATAAAGCAAAACTCCAAACCAAATCAACCAGCTCTAACATTATAAGCTTTTATTTAAAACAAAATGTACATTAAAACCAGCAAAAATGTGTGTATTTCTTTATTCTTTTATAAAGGAATGATCTGCTTGATGCATCCAAAGCATTGTAAATGGCAAAGCTAAAAAGGATGGTATTATTGATGGTACTGCAAGCTATTGACTTAGAGTTATAAATTATTAGTTTATTGCTAAATATTAATTTATACAAGTAGTTTGAGAGTGTAGGATGAATAACTCAATTTCGTCATTGAAAATCATGCATGAGAGTGAGTAGTTATTAAACTCTTGCACTCTACAGGCTGGATATTTTAATTCAGAGTAAATTAAAAACGATTTACCATACTGTTTTTTCTCTTGTTTGGAACAAGCAAGCTGTCATATCCATATCTGACAAACCTGTCCTTATATATACAAACACACAGCTGAATCCGGCAAGTTCTCGGGATAAGGACCCATCTGTCACATAACAATGCAAAGCCTCTTGCAATATTAGACAGATCAGATCATTCAAGAACACACACATAATTTTAACCCTGTTTGAATCCTGACTGCGTTAGCTTAAAGGGCATCACCATTTCCTGTCACCTTAAAATGTCAGCATGCAAAATGTAGTCAAAGGAGCACAAACGAAGCCACACATCTCTGATCAGGCGTTTACAAATACCAAATTTGCTTTGAGTCCTGCCATTTGTGGTAACAATGCAGCGACAAGCTAAACTGTGCGCTAAAAAGACATTTCTAAATGATTACTACCTCTTATGCACAGTTTGAGTCATGCATCAAGATCAGCCCTGAAGGAACAATAAAAAAATGCTGTTATCAAATCATTAGTGACAGGGATTGCACATTAGCAATTGCAGGAGATTGTCTATAAATAATCATGCATGAGCAAAAGGCATTTATTTACATAGAAAAAAGTAAAATTGCCGTGTGGTATAGCAGAGAAAGAAAAGAAGCATTGAATCGATTTCACTTAACATTCTTGTCAGTATTTGTTTGGCCCAAGGCGGATAACATTTTTGTTGCGTCTTTTCAGCAGCGTGTGAGAGAAAATTCCATTACATGCCGCAGGTATATGGGGCTATTAAGCTCTGGATGACAAAAATCACATTCCACCATGACAATGGACAAAACTAAACAGATCAGACAGAATGGACAAATGCAGAGAAATGAAAATCATTTCAATCCTAACAACCTCAATCTTAGATACACTCTAAAAATTAAGGTTCCAAAAGGGGGTTTTCACAGCAATGCAATGGAAGAACCATCTAGGGTTCTCCAAAGAATCTAGCAATGAAAAGTTCTTAACAGAACCATTTTTTCTTAGTGTAAAGAACATTTCTACTACATTTACACTATAAAGATGCATTTGTTTTTTTTTTATACTGGGTTATAAAGAACTTTTATTTTTAAGTATGCATAACCTCAAATCAAAAATAAAATTAATGCAAATCCTGAAAAACATATCTATTGAAAAATAATAATGTGACCCAATTGATTGTGGCAATGTGGACTACTGTATATCTGCACCTTATATCAACAGAACAAAAATCTATGCGAGACAACCATCAGGGGCACTTTTGACCTCATGAAATGGACAAAGGTGATGTATTGTTTAAAGGGTGCATGATCAATGTTCTGCTGGGGCTGCTTATGTAATACACAGTTACTTATGGTGGGGCAAGAGGCACATCTGTCTGTCAAAGTGGCAGAGACTCAGTTAAAACCTAGACTCATTCGTTCCCTCCTGTCATTGATTCCACCATCAACACCCTTCCAATGCAGGCAGTGCCTAATCTATTATGAGGAGGAACCACACTCCTGTGATTTGACTAGTCATTTCTGCAGCAGGTCAGTTCTTTCCTTGGTTTATGACTGTTTTTGATCATGCATGAACCTGGTCAAATTATTTCCTAAGAATGTGCTGGTCAGCAGTCAAACTATGCGCTAAAGACTAGCTTTTTAACATCTCCCAACTCTTGTATTTTTTTATTTTTAGTGAATTTAGTCAGTTGTCCTCAGGTTCACTCAAGTGTCCTAATATTTCACAATTCATAGTCAACAATTTCAACAAGATCTATTATTTTATTATTTCAAAACGGGGCAAACTTCTTTTTGCGAGATGTTTTGCTTGGAAAGTTTTTCTTTAAGCGACACTGAGTTTGCAATCTAATGCAATGACATTTTTAGGGTCACTGTATTGTGGATGGAGAGATTGTCATTTTTTCTCTTCTGTAAGCGAGAAGGCTGCATTAATGTCCATTTCCCTACGAGCATGTGAAACAGGACACTGGCCCCGTGAGCACTCTGCTTTTCTGGGTCAGGAAGACAGGAGCCAAGGCAAGAGTAGTCATTTGTATATGCGTGTCTGTGGACACACTTGTGCGACTCCACACAGTGAATTTTGAGCCCTTTGAGACCCTAGTATGCATCTCCAGCTTGGACCACACACACACCTCAGTGACCTCCAACCAATGTTTGCTGAGTAAGCAAAAACCTTCACTGCGGTAATGAGAATCCACTCCAAAACCTCATCCCCTCCTACACACTAAAAAAAGAAAAAGGAAAAAAAAAAAAACATGATTTCTCCTCCATCCCCCGAGAGTGTCACCTCTCGCGACCTTCTGCGTGAAAACATCCCTCTTAAGCAACTGATATAAATGTATGAGAAGAGAAATAAAAACAGACTTGAAACAAGGTGGATAAAAAATTTAACAGACCTCCTCTTCTCTCACCCCAATCCGAAATTAATGTGCAGATACAGGCTACACTTTTTGTTCTGCCTCCCTGCACGTCAATGTCTAATTTTGACCTTCAAACACACTCTCCTTTCAAGTGCCCTTCTGACAATATGGCAGCGAATCAGACAGCTGATGCTTTCAAAACAGGATTGCACTGATATAAAGTACCACTCTTCCATACGTTTCTAATGAAATTTAGAGGAGAAAAATAGACTAACCACTATGTCACTATGTACCAAAAAGCAATTAAGAACAGAAGAAACCCTCCAATCCTCCAATAAGTTTTCAAAGAAAATGAAAAACAGTTCCTGCTGCTTTAAGACGATTAGTCAGATTATGTTTTTCTTTGTTTCTTTTCATCAAAACTTAATTACAGGAACCCTCTTCTGATATGATGAAAAAATATATTAATCAATAAAAAACAACTTTATTGATCCTATTAAATCCCACTGGACAAAATCACATTTACCTTTGCATTATTTTCAAATGAATATGGTTTCACTTGCAAATGTGCCATTTCAGAAATCGAGTTCATCTTAAAAAGAGAAACAAACTGTTTACAGTAATGCACTTACAGTGTAAGTCAAGGCACTGTATGGGAGTAAATGTTAAAATAGACAAGATTCGAAAAATAATCTTACGAAGCTTTTAATCATTAAACTACTGTCAACATGCAAGAAAACAACATTTAAAATAATACGAGCAGCACAAATATCTTTGCTCCATAATTTTACACTAAGTGCATTACTGGAAGCACAGCTGTTGTTCTTATAAACTGAGGGATGAGATGCTGTCGATACAGCTTAACTTGCATTAAACCCAGAACGTTTCCATTAAAGGACATTAAAAGATTTGAGATATCTTGGTTAAAATTCACAATTTAAATTGAAATTCCTCTTTTTTTTTGGTTTAGACTAAAAGAGTGAAATGAAGAGGACCATCTCTCCACATGAGTTAAGGAATAGCGGCTTATGTAACCCACACAATTCTAAATATACTGATGCAGGACTGGCCGTGGAGGAGTGGAGTGAACTACATGATAAGATCCAGAACAACAAAAACATGAACAGAGGTCAGGGGGCTCTTGCATCGCTTGGTTTTATAATGAGATGCTAATAGGGCAAGAATGTGTTGTAGGGAGACAGCAGAGAAGGAATTTGTTAGAGATGCATGGGATATAGAGAACTGAGATTGAACTAGCTGTTCACACTTAATTGAAGTGAACAAGAGATAAAAAGGATTTCTGGTCCTTAAAAAATAACATTTCATAACTAGGTTTCTATGCAAAAAAAGTAACGCTTCTCAAGAAGCAAAGCCTTAACTTAAATTGAATCAAAACATCCCTAGTAAAAAAAAAAACAATGACAATAAAGAGAAAGATGAAGGAAAAGTAATATATTTACAACACATTTATTTCAAACTAAGTATAGTTCATAACATATTTACTTACATATCGCTTGAGACTTACTGACATAAAAATTATAATGAAACTTTATTTTGAGTACTACTTGTGCACAATGCACATTTCATAATATTAAGCTTAAAATGTGTTTTAATGTCACTACTGATTAGGATTGTACGATCTTTTAATAATATCGGTCTTTAAATGCAAGAACATTTAAGTGTACCTAAAGTAAACTTACAATAGTTCCACTTTAGCACAATTAAAAATACTTCAGTATATCTTTAGTTGGACTTCAGCCCTACTTCTGCACAATTAAAGTGCATTACGTACAATATTAGTTGTTCCAATTTAGCAGACTTTAAGCATACCAGTTTAGTATACCAAGTACAATTGCAGGGTATTTTTAATAAGCACATAAATAAGTAAATGTACTTGTAGTGTACTTAGCATTAAATAAATGTATTTTAAATACATTTTAGTATTTTTATTTTTCATTTGGAATACTTAAGTAAGAAATTAAATACAGTTAACCATTACACTGAGACTCTCCTTGTTTCAGTATCACTGGCAGCTATGATGCCCAAAAATGCAGCGCACAAGGTTTTGGAAAACAACCACTATAACCAGAAACTTCCATTGCCCAATATCTAAATTTAAAGGGATTACACAGTGGTCAATGCCATTTCGTTGTCTGCAGCCAATAACCTTGAGACATCATGTGAAAGATGGGGGTGACTGACCATCACACAATCAACTCGTGAAGCTGAAAGAAAAAAAAAAACAGCTGGCAGGCACTGGGAGGCTTATTTTACCAAGCGGCCAGCAATGGAAACCATTAAAGATGCAGGAACAAACAAAACCTGACTGGACCAGGTCAGCTATGGGCTGTTCATCCCCACAACTTCACCTAAACTACCTGAACGGTCATGCTTTCAAAGACAGCTGATGGCCCATGAGAGATGCATGAAGCAATCAATTTTTGACCTTGTAGCCAGTATTTCAACGGTCTTGTCATCTCCAACTGGAGCTCTGCATTGATTTGCTACATAAACCGTGCTGAAAAATTAAACTGTCAATCAAAAAGAAAAAAATTGTGCAATGTGCAAAACATAAAAAGGGCCATGACAGCTGAATTCATATGATGATATGCGACATAGATTATTTGTGAAGGCATTTTAAAATGGTCATTTACTGAAAAACAGATATATTCTGCATCTTTCAGCCCCTGAGATGGCTCCATGTGGCAGCTGAATTTCTGAAATGTGACTGGACAGTTCAGTGTGATGCCTGTGTGTCTGTAGACAGGGGAGAAAAGGCCAGTGTGGCCCATCTGCTGTGTGTGATTGCGTCGTGTGACAGAGATGGAGAGAGACAGAAAGAATACTGGCACAGGTTTCATCTAGTTGAAGTTTTAGGTCAGACATGGCTTTATCAATTACATTTTAAGAGCAACTACATGAACGCACATCTAACCACATAAACGATTCCATTCATGGTTGTGTTTTGGAATATGTTGGACAACAATTCATAACACAATGCAAATTGGGCATTTTCAGCGATGCTTGTACTGGTAAACAGTTCTTGGATTTGGTGTTGGAGAATTTTGAAATTGCAGCCTGCCAAGTGACAAACTCATAAATTAAAGCAGTTAATCTACCCCTACAGTAACACCAGCATCTTAAAAGTAAAATCAAATCTTTTTTAAAAGTAGTTAGCTATGCTACAATTTACCAAGTAGCTGACTACATTGAAAGCTTTTTCAAAATGCTGTCAAGTTCTGCAACAGTTTGTACTTTGTTTCTCCCCTACATTGTTTTATTTTTACCTGAATTTCCATGCCCTGTTCCAGTAACCATTTGGCTTGGTTCTCAACCTCCAGACGAGCTCGACTGATGAACAGCAGGTCATTTTCTATGACGTCAATACCTGACAGATCAACACCTTGGGACAGATAGTCTGCAAGAGATAGAACAAAAAATTTTTTGTTGGTTTGTAAGCTTTGTTGTTGATAAAAACTTCCATATATATATATATATATATATATATATATATATATATATATGGGGCTATTTTGCTCACCGGCCACTGTGGCTAATGGTTTTCCAAATTTACTAGCCACTCAGCATTTTCGCTGGCCACAATTTTGTTGTTGGGAAATTACGTTTTATATGACGTTTAATACTGCTTACAAAAATTTATTTAAATTGATTTCCAGGTCAGTTTTGACCTATTTAAAGGGCATTTTTCCCTAACCGTATTAAATGCATGCATCATCTTTCATATCAAATTCTTACATTTTATTAATAATTTCACTTAATATAATAAGACAATATAGGACTGTTACCAGTCATATGAAACTTATATGAACTTTCCACTGCAGAAGAAACAGAAGTGACTGGAGCGGCATTCAGATGTTCTGCTGTGATCTTTGTTTGGAACTATTTTCATTAACCAAATGGAGCAAAAATGGTCAACGCTGACAATATATCAAATTAAAATATTGAACTAAAATGTAATTAACTACTTGTTTTAACTCTTTAAAATGTCAAATTTGCAATCGTGGTTTTCAGGGAAAATTTCACTCTCTTGGTCGTGTCATGTTGCTTAACTAGGCTGTATGTTATAAATATTAAAACTAAGTTACATTTATATGTTTCTTCTGTGTGCAGTTGCATTCATTTGTTTCGATTTCTCCACGAGATTCTCTCACTGAGACAGGCTGCGTGAGCTTCAAGTGGCGTGACCTTGTTGTTACTGTTGATTATCCATTATCAATCGCTGTTTACACCGAATGTAATAAAATCAGAATCATACTCGCCGAAATTTCGGTGCTTCCTTAATTATAAAATGTATGCAGTACATGGATAATTGTGCGTGCATCTATTAATCATTTAGAGTCTAATATCATCCCATAGTCTGGAAGCCACTCGACCCATCTTCGCAGCAGGCTGTGGAAATTATGCTTGATTTAGGTTTTCAGTGTGAAACGCATCAAAAACTGTTGAAAGATGAGATGGGCTTCAGAAAGCACTCGAACAATGCTCATGTTGGCAGCTTCCTACATAGGGCTGATTAAACTTATCGAAAAGAGCAAAGCATTTATTTAGACAGCAGCATGCCCTGGAATGAATACATTGGCAAGTAGGGCAGCAGCTCCTGGTGTGGGATACAGGTGGAGGAGGATGAACGTCCCAGTTACACCTGAAAATATTCCACACGGGAGACCAGATGTTATTCACAAAGGTGTGCTCATTCAGGTAGTCATGGATTTAACAACACCTGTCCTCTCAGGTGTTATGCATGAGTGAAGTAAGCACCTTAGTAGACCACTGTGACATAAACAGTAGCTGTTATCATCTCAGAAGGTTTGTGCAGAAAATTTTTAGTGTCAAAATGGTGAACCAGAATTAGTATAAAATGGGAATAGTTCCTTAAAGAGTTTACCATCCACATTGGACCCCATGGAATGGACAAACACATAGTGCTACAAAGAGAAAAGTCAGACAAGTCAATTTTAGTCAATTTTCAGACAAGTCAATTTTAATAATGTACTTGTTTATATCTCTAATAAATAATTTTTACACAAGAATAATATGCATGAGAAAATCCACTTTGTGACATTTAAAGATTCTTGCAAGTAAAACACTGTTGTACACATCTCTAATAAATACATGTTTTTATGCAAGAAGCATAAAGCACAAGAAAATCCACACTGTGAACTTTAAAGAGTAGAAGATTCTTGCAAGTAAATGAGAGGGAAAGAAACAGCGTCTCTAAACACAGGGTGCCATACTGAACAGACCTCTGAACAGACAGCCCATGAGTCAGAGATGTTGACTGATACGGATACAGTGGCACCAAGCAGAACAATGTCACTACATAGATCTACTCATTAGCGCCTTCTGAGGGCACACACACCAGCTGACGACTCCGTGACTCGATTTGCCGACTGCTAACGAAGAGATCATAAAGAACCCAATGCTGTCTCATTAGAAGAGGTCAGATATCTTGCTGAGGAAATGACTCCATACTGTAGCACCCAGATGCTAAGAAGCGACCTTGAGTTTGTGGTTCAAAATCTGGAGGGATCGAGAGCTGTAGGAAACAGGTGGCTTCTACACAGGAAAGCAGGGGGGTGTCTTTGGCTCTTGTTCGTACAGGTAGGCCCAAAGCCAGAATAAAATCAATTAAAAAAATCAAGATCCCTGCCAAAAATCCCTGTGTTGCAGCGCAATTTCATTTCACCTCATTTTCACCCTTCTAGAGTGCAACAATGATTACATTGCCCTAGAAGAAAACCACAATACTGAAGGGGGACTCTCAATTAGCATTCTATCATTTGCACTTTGATGACAAGTGCTGAAACTGTTGCATGTTGTTCTAAGAGGACAAATGGTCGCAGGGATTTAACGTGACACGATGATTCTGTAACTCAGGCTATGTTTGGAATACCATGCTACTAGGGCTGCACAATTAAAGTAATCAAAATCGCAGTGGGACCTTTTGCGATTATTAAACTGCAAAAGGCTGAGATTTAATTAAATATAGCATTCACATAATGCATTCTTCATGTAAGGGACAGCACTTTGCTCTGTCTGCAATCTGCTACTCATACTTGCATGCTACTTGCATGTTTTTACAAAATATTGGGTTCAAAATGCAAAAAGAACCCTATTTATTTCTAAGATAACAGTAACTGGACACCACTTGTTAAATTAAAGGGGTACAATCTAGCGTGAGTGTAAGCACTCTAAAAAAAGCTATGATCAGTGATGTTGTCTGCAGTGTATGATGAATTAATCTCTTATTTACATCGCATGCACTTTGTTGTTTCTGATGAGAGAATTCGCCAAAGTGCACTGACCAAAACTTTTGCATATCAGCGATGTTAATATTTAGTAAAATCCCCTTAAATAATAGAAATAATAAAGAAAAATTCTTGAACTAAAATTACAAAAGCACAAATATTGTTTCGCATAGAACTCTTGTCTTCATTATATATATTATTATATGTTAATCTATAAATTTGGGCTGTTTAATATTAGGATTTTGTCAAAAATCCCCCACCATGGCCCCGCCCTGCAACATCAAGCCCCACCCCCCAGCACCCACCAGATAAAATAAGTTCTGGCTATGGGTGTGATCTTGATCCACTCTTCTTCCAGTCTCTTCCATAGTTCGGTAGCTGTAGTGGGTTTCTTAGCCATAACTTTGTTGCCAAGGATTTTCCAGAGATTTTCAGTTGGGGTTAGATCTCCGGCCATTTCATTATTTCAATGTTCTTACCTTCAAGGAACTGCTTTATCTGTTTTGCAGTGTGACGGGGGCATTGTCTTGCATGAAAATTGTAGGTTGATTGGGAGATGCTCAAATGTTCTGATAAACATTTGCATTCACTCTGACATGTAGCCGTTTATTAGGCGGCCCAACTCTTGCAGCACAAAATATCCCCCAAAGCATGACACTTCCTCCTCCACCTTTCAATGACTTCTTTAGGCACTCAGGGTTCAGTCTTTCCCCAGTTTGACACTGAACATAATGTTTCCCATCGGACCCAATAAATTAAACTTGCTCTCATTACTAAAGTGAACTTTGGGCCAGTACTCCCAGTCTCCACACAACATGCTCATTAGCAGAGGTGAGTCAAGCCTTTTGATTATTTTTGTTGATGAGAGGCTTGATCACTGCAGAGTGCGTTCTGAGTCTGACTTTTCTTAAAAATGCAGATACAGATCAATACCCTGTTCATAGTTGAACTAGCGAGCAATTCCAGCTGCAGTGCTGAACCGAGTCCCCATTGAGAGTCTCTGCATTATCCTGTCTTCTTGTGCATTTGTCTTATGTGGACGACCTGCCTTTTTGGGGGACTTGCATGAATTAGTGTCATTGTAAAGTTGCAATATTCTGCCAGTTAAATAGGGTTTGTCATATAACTCAGGAAATCAGGAAACACCAATAACTTGTAGGTATCTTTAATTGTTCTCATTTGATCATGGTGGGGTCTTGACTCTGTAGTTTCGGTGTTGCAGAATAAAAGATGCTCGTATGACCATGTGTTGACTCTTCGCATATCCTTCCTTTTTGTAGAGGCACTAGAGGACTCTAGGCTCAGCATCAATCACAGTTATTACCTGCATCTATCTGGAATGGAGCACAACAGCCACTCCACATAGAGAATGTGCGGTGTGCAATATAGTGTAAAACGATTCTAACTGTGACCTTGGAAATGCAATTTTTTCCCTATTATAGTGTAAAAACGAAGGGACCGATAAGAAACATTAGCGAAAATTCAATATGGTGTCTGTCTGAAGAGGTGATTCCTGCAAAGAGGGGCACTCAATTTGTTTGAGATTAAAACGAAAGTGAAAAAAGGTAATTGCTGTTGGTGTAGATAGTCATCTCTAAAATTACAAGGAAGAGAAAGAAAATGCCAAATAAAAGCGCAATACTAGGATCAAAAGCATTCAAGAACTCAACACCAAGCATAGCAATGAGTCACAAGACATGCCCAAATCCAAAAAATTGCGCTTTGTTTTCAGTGTAAAATAAATAAATAAAAAAATAAAGCAGAAGACATTTGCAGTGCCAAAACATCTGGATAATCTAACTGAAAGTACATCAAATGTTAACTGACGGTTTCTGTTTCAAAGAAAATTATAGCACTTAGGACCTCATCACATATCATACCCCAGCAGCAGTGGAGGAAAACTGTTTTCATTAATCTGTGACCTGCACAATGTCTCATGACAGACGATGGTCATGAGAACAACCTACATGCATTTCTGAAATCATGCTAATATCATGTGAGAACGTCATGCCAAGTCACTTAGACTGAAAGCAACCTTGGATCATTTCTCTGTCAAATGACTTATTCTCTCACCAGACCCAATGTCTCCTTTCACCTGGACGCTTCATTGTTACGATACGTGACCGGTGAGGGAAACACAAACAATTCAGCTGGTCAGAACTGACAAGACAGTGAATATCGCTCCAGCAACTTCTTGGCAGGATCACTACTTGCACACTGAAATCACATCCAAAGGTCAGGCATTGTTCTCGCACATCAATTTGACCAACTGGAAGAATAAGCTGGGCTCTTTCAGACAGGTGTTCAAGCTACCATCTCCATACCTCAATAACATACCAAGTTCACTTGTCACCAAGTTAAGGTGGTAAACCACTGCTGCTACTGTTAATGTTGTAATAAAATCGATGATGTACTGTAAATGTGATTCGGAAGAGACCAGAGGAGAAGATTCTGGTCAAATGTACTTATACTTTATGAGACTACATATTGTTAGATGTCCTGTTTTATTTAATTTAATAATATTATAGATATACCACTATATTACCATACCATTTACAATTTCCCATAACAATATTACATTACAAAAGTGAACTATAAATGTAACAATATTTATGAAGAATATCTATTATTTACTAGGCAAGTCATTTTGTGGGGCATTGTCTGAAGAATGAAAAAGCACTTGTGAAAGATCTTAAAATTGCACAAAAGGTATTGAGATGCACGCTTTCAGTAAGGAATGTGTGGTTTGCTTTTCAGTTTCAATTTCCATTTTAATTATACTGCGTACACATGTCTATGTGACATGTCTTAATGCACGAAACAGGCAGTCCTACGTTAAACACCTTCCCTCTCAGCATTAACCAACAACTAAAGATCAACAATGTTTGTTTCATTAGCATGAGACTCCAGTAGTAACAGACACAAGTGTTTCTGTCCTTGAATCAGAACAGATTAGGCATGAGGAAAGTGATGGAGCTTTCTGAAGGTCACCCCTCTCATAAGGGATGGTGTTTTCCCATGCCTCCCCTCCCCCGGTACAACAAAACACATAACAACACAGCCCTCTAGACTGTGGCAGGAAGTGGATGAACTCGGAATGCTTTGTTGGGATTGTACAAAATCCCTATGCGATGGCTAAGCAAAGCTGAACCAACATACGCAGAAAGCAGAAGTTCACAGTCAGGGTGTCCCCGCTAATCTGCCACTGTGAAAACACAATGTGGGGGATCTAGACTCACATTAACACTAACCTTGCGTCACAGAATGACGTGTTGGCCCTGCAGAGGCTAAGGGGACTTGACACTGTTTATACAACTAAAGCCTCTGAAATCTGCTAAATACAGGACAATCCTATTTCCCACAGACCAGACCCTTCCACTGCATTTGAGGCTGTCTGAAAATTATCGTCTAGCCATCACTATTATTGTTCATTATAACTCTGATAATGAGCACTGAAAAACGCAACCTAACACCTCAGAATATGAGACTGCACTATCTTTAGTATAACCATCTGTATCAATTCCATTGGTTGAAAGAGTGCTTGAAAATCTGTTTAATGCTGTAAAAGCATCCAAAAGCTCCTTGCATCTGCTTGCATCATATTCCAGGCCATTGAATGTCAAACACAAATAAGTTTAACAAGATAAACTGCTCCAAAGTCAGTTCAGACATGTGCATCTATTTGCAGTGCAGCGGTAAACTGTAGTTCCACTTAGACCCGGCTCAACAGATGTGCAGTTCTTACACTGAGCCGTGATGGAACAGCTGTAGGTCTTTGGGGACTGTGGACTGCCAAAGGCGACTTTGACCACTGGGTCATCTGTATTTGGTCTGTCCCAAGTCCACATGCAAGACAGCCCTTGGAGACACTGGGAACGTGACCATGAACAGCTCCAGAGTCTCTGAGGGAGTAGTGAGCCAACAAAATACAACACTATAGGCCAAGCAGAATTTCCTGTTTGGCTTTGGTTTTAGGTGGCCGTTTTCTTTAAACTTCTGCTCAAATGTGCTTGTTAAAGTTAACAGCATGTACCAATAAAAAAGGAACAGTATCTCTAAAATGTAATAGCAGATAAGGGAGAACTGCCTTGGGACAGCGAATCACATTTGGATAAAGCTCTCCAACTTGTCCTACCTGACACATGGCTCTGGATGAGAGTAGTGCCAAAAAGGATACAGAGGGATAGAGTTTGAAGAAGAGCCAGAAAATGAAGTATGACCCACCACTCACACCGGCTCTAAAATCTGATTGGATGCCCTACATTCAAAGCTGCTGTGTGTAAATGAATCAAATAAAAATTCTGTCATCATTTACTCATTCACTAATGTCATTACAAATCTATATGACTCTATATACTTCTGTGGAACACAGAAGAACATATTTTGAAAAAACACTTTTTTGTACAACAGAATCTAATGTTGTTTAGGACCCCACTAAATTAAACATTTTTTTTTTACTCAAAATATCTTTGTGTTCTGCAGAAGAAGAAAAAAATTCAACAGGTTTGGAAAGAAAAGGGTGTGTAACTGATGACTAAATTTTCATTTTTAGGTGAACTATGAACTAAACAAAACATTAATTAACAAATGGCTTATGCTTTAACTTTTAAATGTATATGAAATAAGAAGATTGAAATATAATAAAACAACACTAAAAAACAGTGGTGGTAGGACCCCAAACATATGGAAGGGATTCAGCCAGATGAGAAGTGGCAAACTGCAAGGCAGCATCCCAGAGGGCCGTGCCAGAGACCCAATGGGCACACTTGCTTCCATGAGGTTGCTCCAGGGAGCAGAGTCGTGGATTTTCCACGACTCTTCATCCCTCATGCCTCTCCCAGCGAGCTGGCACCTGCCGTCTTACCTTCCGCTTCTGGAACCTGTGGTTGCTAAGCACAAGTTAATTCACCCAGGGCTTCTGGAGTTCTGCTTCCACTCAATGAGCATCAGTCACAGCAGCATTATCAAGCTAGAATCGCACAAACACACTCAATAGGGCAGTTTATACAACGGGAGAGAGATAACGACATAAAGAGAGTGGTCATTATTGACAGACACTAGAAATGTCGAATAAGACAACAGCTTTTGTAATCCAAGGGAATTGAGCTTTGGGCCACTAGTTCAAGGAATTGTCTAAAAATATATAAAAAATGAACACGTTCTCTCTCTCTCGCTCAGGCATCTACCGAGAAATGTCTTGAATAAAAAGTTTCAATATTAATGCTCACCTTGAAATATTTACAAGTATGTTCAGCTTGGTAATTTGAAGCCTTTTTGCGATATTTGTGTCATCTACAACAATAGAGTTTTGAATTTGGTGAGAAAAGTGATGTTCCATAATTAGCCCATTCCTCCTCTCCGCATCAGTGTGCACCAACACGCCCACACAAGTGCGGCAAAAAAGGCAGAACCTAAATCACGCTTCATGCGAGGTTTGTCATGTTTGCATTGTGAAGACTCAGATGGAGCCCTTGCCTTGCAAGTAAACTCACCCACATCCTTGCTCAAGGCTATTACATGGATTTTTATTTACTCGCTCCTAAACTGTCGTTGCATGGACAATTTAAGAATTGAAATAAAAAGTTAGCAAGAAAGCAGAGCAGAGAAGTAGTGTATTTTGTGATAATGTCAACAAAGAGTAAAATTCACGTGTTGGTAAAAGCCCTATTTGATCAACAGGGGAAGAAAGGGTTACAACTATTACAGGAGACCAATCGGGAACCAGAGGAGTGTTATAAACCACAGCAGAGACAGGGAGGAAGGGGGAGGGAAAGCGAGAGTGATGAGGGAGGTGGGAGGGAAGAGAGAGAGAGAGAGAGAGCAAAAAGAGGAGGAGGAGAGAGATGAGTAGGTAGGGCATTTTGAAAGCGCTGAGCGTAGGGATGGTGAGAGCGAGAAAGACTGAGAGGGAAGGAACAAGGGAGAAGGAGAGGAGCAGATCTCTAAGCGAGATGCATGGCACAACATCCTACAACATCTGACTTCCCTGCACCCCCTTGTCAGGCAAGGGAGCGTTCACAGAAAGGCAGATAGAGGAAGACTGCCAGACTCATCCCGTCAGATAAGCATGTCCTTTATTACTCGTCCTGGCATGGCTCTACTCAAACTGGGAAATATATGGGCTACCAGGTCACTCACTCTTATGGCAGCAACGAGAGGTAAAAAGCTTCAAGTTTCTGTTCTCTCACAACTGGAGCATCTGCTAAAGGGAATGCATTCTATTCCATATAAGGCATAACTTTAGAAATCTGTACAAAGCTGACAACTTTTACTTTTTAAAATGTGCAGGGTTGCTACCAAGAATGAATAAATTTACGTGACAGTATGCTTTAAATTCAGAGCAGTTAGATTCTATGCTTTGGACAGGAATATGAATTGATTTAACAACTGTTTTGAAGAAAAACTGTGCACTGTCTTGCTTTGATGCTTGCACTGCGAAAAAAATAGATGCATGCTGTATTTTGATGTGAATCCTCCAGTGGCCAACACAGTAATTGACACATTTAACTCAATTAATGTATGTGGAAAGAGCAAAACTGAGTAATCGAAACCCATCCAACCCATTATCCTCTTAAGGGAAGATGATGTGAGCGCTCTTGTCGCTATTACTGTCTCTGGCAAGTGCTGAAAGCTGCCTTCCAGCTCAGAAAAATAGAGAAAGAGTGAGAGAGATGCTTGGAGATGTATGAGTATTCTGCTTCACATATATGGAATATTGCCCATGTACGTATGGCGTGGGAGTACTGCAAACCTGCTCTGCAAACAACCACTCACAGTCGCTGTGGGAGTCCATTATTCCAAAGGAACATGAGTTTAATGAGTTGGGCTTAAGGTTTCTCAACTAACAAATTACACCAGAGACACCTTCAAAGACAAAAAGTTGGCTTTGACTGGGGTTAATTCTTAAAAAGGCAATTGGAAGGGTGCACAATCATTACAAGGTCTCAGAACAACCAGAAACCATTGATTGTGGACAAAGTTAGTGTAAAATGGCTTATGCGAATGCTAAGATGCCACCAGTATCCTTTAGAGATTTTCAAGGTCATTTATGACTAGGGTAGAAAGACAAAAAATAATTCTAACTCTCACTTTTTTGCACGTACCAGCAGCCAGAGTGTGAAACTACTGAGGATGGAGCCCCTGTTCCTTTGTCCCACATGAACATTGTGAAAAAGAGAGGGTAAATATATGCCACACAGTGCACCGGCCTGACTACCTCCTTCCCTCTGGAAACCTGTGACCTTGTTGTGATTACTGCGTACTGCTGTCTACCTGCCTGGTCTCCTGGAGCTATATTGTGGCACAGCAGGTGGGAGTGTGATTTACTCAGGTGGAATACAAGGTACCATGGACTCTGTAGGAGTCGGTGCAACTTTTGTTATATAGTGAGGAGGGAATGCCAGTCCTTACCTGTCACACTGAGGGAGATGAATTTCTTGTTGTGGTTCGGAAAGTCTTGGAATAAACAATGAAAAGAGAGGACTTCTGCAAGGATGGGACACGGTGCTGTCCCTGATCGTTTCTGTAAAATCTGCTCGGCCAACACAAAGGACAAAAGGCTAAAAACAAGCCTGAATACAACACAGCTTTCATGTCAGGACCACGTGGATATTACAATGCACAAACCCTTCCCACGCTCTGAAAAGGAAGATCAGAGTGTTTCCATCTCCCACATCCTCCCACAGAAATCTGAGGATGCAAGGGAAAGAGGTATGAGCTGTTTAGACGGTGTTTAATCAACTCTACAGAGAGGTGTCTGAGGAAACCGGGGTGTCCTCACTTGTCCAGTCTGTGCCATGCTGGGGCTGAGGACAGCCTTAGCTGATGCATTTGTTAAATATTAGTTTATTTAAAAAAACTAAAAAAGCACACAACGGAGCAAGTACATAACAGAATGGCATTGAAGGAGCAAAGGACACTGCTGAGATAAAGAGGTGCTGGAGTATGGTTGGCGTCTATGACAACCTGCCAACACATCAACGCTTTGGTTGCATTTGCTACACGAGCTCCTAAAGAGGACAGTGAACACAAGGGAGGGGTGAGTTTCATTAGTGTATGCACATCTTTTATCTGCATGTGTAAAGCAGATAAATGTTTCATCCTTTTTACACTCTTAACTGTGGTCCTTTCCATTCACATTCTTGTTAGTTGCCAGCTAGAATTTGGCTAAATTAATTTCAAGTTATATTTCAGAAGCTAAACAGTTCTGGCATTATCATACACTCAGTAGCATGTCATAGAAATGCTTCTTAGAAATACATGTAGCGTTTAATCAACCATCTTCTGTTTTTGTGTGTGTAGGAGAATGCATACCCCTCCTGTGCTGGGATTCCAGACCATCATGAGCAACATCACTGTCCTCGATAACGTTGAACCTCTTGACTTCGAAATGGACTTGGACACTCCTTACCCTGTCAGCTTCCAGGTGTCTCTAACAGGTTTCCTCATGTTGGAGATCGTGCTGGGTCTCAGTAGCAACCTGACTGTGCTGGCTCTCTATTGTATGAAGTCAAACCTGGTGAGCTCTGTCAGCAACATCGTAACCATGAACCTTCATGTGCTGGACGTCCTGGTGTGTGTGGGCTGCATCCCACTTACGATTGTGGTGGTGCTATTGCCACTGGAAGGCAACAGTGCACTCATTTGCTGCTTCCACGAGGCTTGTGTGTCTTTTGCTAGCGTGGCTACTGCTGCCAATGTCCTGGCCATCACACTAGACCGCTATGACATCTCAGTTCGGCCTGCAAATCGAGTTCTGACAATGGGACGAGCAGTGGCCTTATTAGGGTCCATTTGGGCTTTATCATTCCTTAGCTTTCTGGTACCCTTCATAGAAGAGGGTTTCTTTAGCCAGGCAGGTAACGAAAGGAATCAGACAGAGGGGGAGGAACCGTCAAACCAATATTACACTGAATTGGGCCTCTACTATCACCTGCTGGCACAGATCCCGATCTTCTTCTTCACTGCTGTGGTCATGTTGGTTACTTACTACAAGATTCTGCAGGCGCTCAACATCCGCATTGGCACACGTTTCCATTCGGCGCCCAAGAAGAAACCGAGAAAGAAAAAGACCATCTCCATGACTTCCACTCAGCCAGAGTCCACCGATGCCTCACAGAGCAGTGCAGGCAGGAATCCGCCACTGGCCATGCGTACCTCTGTGTCCGTGATCATAGCCCTCCGCAGGGCAGTCAAACGGCACAGGGAACGCCGTGAACGACAAAAGAGGGTTTTCCGCATGTCGCTTCTTATCATCTCCACCTTCCTGCTTTGCTGGACACCCATCACCGTGCTCAATACGGTTATCCTGAGTGCAGGGCCGAGCAACCTCACTGTGCGTCTCAGACTGGGCTTCCTGGTCATGGCTTATGGAACCACCATTTTTCACCCGCTGCTCTATGCCTTCACTCGGCAGAAATTTCAGAAGGTTCTAAAGAGTAAAATGAAGAAGCGTGTTGTGTCGGTTGTAGAGGCTGACCCTATGCCCAATAATGTGGTCATCCACAACTCATGGATTGACCCAAAAAGGAACAAAAAGGTGACTTTTGAGGAGACGGAGGTCAGGCAAAAATGCCTCTCATCAGAGGATGTGGAATGAGCTACTGGGCCAATTTAAGGCAAACATCCGCATCAGGTACAGAATCATTAAAAAGGGAAACCACTAATCCAAAGCAGTAATGAATTTAAGTGTATTAAATGTACAGTATCTCAAGAGGAATAATTTATTATTTATTGTAATGGTGACTATTGTAGATGTCATAGATGCTAAAGTGTAAATACTGCATGTGTTTTTTTTTAAGTGGTCCTAGAGATTGTACATACATACCCAAGTAAAGTATAAACCACAAATGTAAAGACGTAGAAACTGATGCTCCTGGGTGTGTTCATTTGCATTAAATACCCCCAAAAGCAGCAGAATAATTTTTTTGCTATCAAGATCAACCCTGCGCAACTGTGATAACACTGGGTCGTATTTCTCGAGAGTTTTTTCACTCTGTAGAGAAAGTGGTTATATGTCTTTGTTCTCTTTTGGCTTCAGCCACCTCAATTTTTACTATTGCAAAATATAAGATAAACACTGTTAAGAATTCACACTATGAGTTTCATTAAGTGGATATTAGCTGCCCTCCACCCTGCAATCAAAGGAACAAGATGGCTATATTTTTCAGGTCAACATGTCACAGGGTGCACTTGCAAAGCAAGGTCTGCTTCCTTTCAAAATCACTTGCATGGCCAGTTGGCATAAAAATCATATATTTTTATGGGGATGAGGGAGGTGGCTCACAGCATATCGTCCAATAAAGCTGCTGGAGTATGAAGTGGATGGGGAGTGTCAATGAAAAGGTGTTGATTCCAAATACTTGACCTTATGAGACCTATTGAGCTGATGGTGTTTGATTATGGGTTAGACTGGATTAGAGGGTGATAACTATCTTTTGGCAGCCTACAAAAATAATCACCTTTGCATTGCAGCAATGAAAGGTCACACACTGTTCAGTATGAGAGGCATGAAAGTCATGCCATTAAACAGTGAAAATTAAGTAAAATACAGAGTCATGAGGGGCAGGTTAATTCCTGACTGAGTTGACAGTTGTTCAGTTTCAGGAATAGATGCAAATGGTGTTGGATGTTGGATGTGGTGTTGATCAAATCATTAACAGTGCTGAGACTAATAAAATTTGTGATGTTACACAACCAGATAATGTTCTCAAGGGGGTATCTAAGGTTAGTAAATAGAGGTGGGAATATCTCAAGGGTGTTACATATGACACCGTAGAGCCCCTAAATGCTAATTGAATATACTTTATCAAATTAAACAGCTGTTTCAAGCACTAAAAGATTTTCACACACTAAATCTTTCAGTTCATGCTGGTGCAAAATGCAAAACAATTATATGCACATGTACTGGCAGTTACCCAAATCGCATCTCAGTTGGGTAGGCTTTAAACTTGATTGTAAACCCATCTGACAGTTTGTTTGTGATTACTGCAGTGTTAGGAACTAAACATTACTAATTTTCAGCTTATATCATCAAGTGACTATTCTACAATCATACGTTCTTGAGTTTATCTATAGATAAAGGGTCAGAGCCAGGGCTGATCCATATTTAGAGCTCACACACTGTGCCGAACAAGAGAAAGTGGGAGCTGAAGTGCATGATTGATGCACGTCTTTTATGGAGTACAGGTCTCTCAAAACAGTGAGTTACTGTAACAAAAGCTGCACAATGTGACAAATCTGTCCATCTGTCAATGCTGTACCCGAGTCCCAGCTATCCTGGGGCTCTATGCTTTAATATCAAGGGCAAAATGGTTACTTTTAGCTTAGATGTACTCCCAGACAACTCTTAAAACTCACATGGCAAATTCTAAGAACCCTTTAGCTGTCTGAACTCGGTCCTGGAGGGCCGGTGTCCTGCAGAGTTTAGCTCCAACCCAAATTAAACACACCTGAACCAGCTAATCAAGCTCTTACTAGGCATAGAAACTTCCAGTCAGGTGTGTTGAGGCAAATTGGAGCTAAACCATGCAGGACACCGGCCCTCCAGGACCGAGTCTGGACAGCCCTGCTTTAGGCCATCCTCATATGCAACAGATCATACAGAGGCCTGTGGAGCTGTTACCCTGTGATGACTTGACCGAAGGTTTGGTGTTGGCCATGAATGGAGGCTTTATTGTTTTGCTGTAAACAAGCTGTATAGACATTTCTGAGAGGCAAGTGGGGAAAAATATCATATTTGCAAGCGAGCAATGGGCTTTCTGCCAGTAAAAAGGGCTGCCAAAACTTGGACGGCTCTGCTTACAAGTCGTGTTCAGGGCCTGAAAGCATCCAAAGTCACATTAGCACAAATGCAAAGTACGGTTTCATTTTTAATTCTAATAAAAAGAGGTTAAGAATGCTGAACTGACTGGTATTGCTACTATTACATGTATCTTGATTTAGACCCCGGTAACTTGGTTAGATTTTTTTGTTGTTTTACACAACCTTAACCAAAAACTTAATGCACCAAGAAAAAAAGGATAAAATCTTTGAGCAGCACCCAAGAGTCAAGTGTTCTCTCTGTCAGTCCCCATATCCACAGCCAAACCACAAACCACATCACCTCTTTGTCTTTAAAAATCTAGTTAATTGGAGCATCCTCATGGAGCATCCTTACTTTTCCACTGTCTGTTTTCATTTGCTCAATCTATTCCTCTTACCTTGCTACACTGATCGCGACGTCCATATGTCACTCATATATTCCCAGAGGAGTGAGTCACTGAGTCCAAAGTCCTGTGATTGACATTCCATCTCCATCTGGCAGGCAGGTGCAGTTCAAGTGATGTAGAAAACAAACAGAATTAAATCCCCTGCACTGAATCTTAGGTATCTGTCCACTACTCTGAAAGCCATTTGCTTTGTAAATAGACAAATTTAGCCAAGGTACTATGGGATTTTAAATGAGTGATCAGTAATAGCAAATGCTATTATGCATATACAGTACTGTATAAATACAAAATATACTTTATTAGGTTACACTTTATGTTAAGGTGTCCTTGTTATGGTTTAATTATACATTTACTTACTATATGGTTGGGGTTAGGATTAGGGTTTGGTTTAGGGTTACTTGCATGCAATTAAGGATAATTAATTGTTATTATAATAGTAAGTACATGTAACCTGTAACAAGGACACCTTAAAATAGACACCTTATTTCAATATTTAGCGTAACAAGGTAGGACATGCAAGTACATTTACTCACATATAGATATATGACTGTTTCCCAAACAGATTGCAGCATGCAGTTCACCTTTCTTCCTGTCAATTCTCAGCTCTTGACATTTATCTGACTTTGATTTCCTCTCCCCAATAACAGCCTCATTCCTTCAGTTTGCCCATGTTATCCCACTCCAATCATCTCATTATGGCTGACAGCAGTCACACACATGTCCTCCACCAATCAAAACACCTTCACCTCCTTCCATTGCCCTAGTCAATCTTCCCTTTAAGCCATTTAGAGTTCTCCCTCAACTGTTCAATCCATCTGGCCACCACATCGCTGGGAAGGGATTCATAAATCATCTTAGCAAGATGGTGAGCTGTCATTATTGTGTTAGGACCGCCATAATTCAGAGCTATTTCAGGCATATTTTTTGTGCAAGCAGTGTGATAAACCAAGAAAATAACAAATGGCCTGCAAAGCTAATGACAAAAAATAACTGTTTTGAACTGATGCCATACTGGCCACTTTGGTAAAAAATGATATATGCTGCCTATCCATTCAACACTACGCTGGAACACAATGATGTCTCAGTTAAGGTCTCACACAGTTATGGTAAACAGGAAATCGATTTGTCAATTAAACCTTCAAGGGTCCATTATCATTTACTGATTGTCTTGTTTACAATCCAATAACATGATGCTATCAGCATTTCTATAAACTCTCAAGCTCGACCCAGTCACTGTCCAACTGCACCTCGTCAGGTTTCTTGTAACAGCATCTGAGGACAGCATGCACTAGACAGAGACAGACTTCAAAACAAAGAAAGCAGTTTAATTGCTTCTACAGTTTCAGAGCTGCATCCTGCTGTATTTGTGATCTAGCATGTACCGTAAAACACTGTTAAAACCTACAGACAAAAAGCTTTCCGTGTAAGGCAGCGTGTTTTTAAACAAGTTGCCTAATGGGAGATTTGTTAGACAGCTTTCTACGCTGGATGCCAGAGAGGTGCACAAACAGATAATATCATATCAGACCCTGGCTGTTCATGTTATACCTTGAGGGGGTGGAGGGAAGGCATAAAAGCGGAGCATCCAGCGAAAAGAACAGACAGGTGCTGTTAGAGCAGTCTAATTGTCTCATCTTGGATGGTGACGCTAATGCAAAGATGTCTCTGTAATCCATTAGCTGGGTGAAACGAATCCAAATATGACCCTCACTTTGACATGATAAATAATTCAATAGATGGAAAACATATTACTGAATCATATTTTGTCACAAAGAGAATAAGACTACAGCTCAGGTTAAACACATTTCATTACACCAAATACACAAAATAATGTTCTTTTTAGCAGCATCATATGACCCCTTTAAGGAATCTCATAACTGACTGATTTGGAACTCTAACGGGAAGCAACTCACAAACAGAGCTTATGCAAGTGGTAAATGCAAAAATCAGCATGCCCTCCTTATGCACAATGGGAAACTACTGTCCGCCTGCATTGATTTAGCTTCATTTGAAAACAATATGCAAATAGAAACCAGGAAAAAGTACCTTGCTGATCTTCACTGGAATTTATCCCACAGGGCCTGTGACTCAATAATGAAGCATGTGTTTACTGTATCACACAAACTTGGAATAAGAGCACACTGAATTTGCATTGCACTATTTATCTGTCCATATGACATCTAGGCAAATGTACAAACAAAAGGTCAACAGAGTATGAGTCAATATGAATCTGATATTACAGCCATTAAACCCATGACCGAAAACAAATTCTCTCATTTCAGATAGTGTCCACAACCACATGAATTCCAGACAATAATATGCCAATGCTCTATGTTCTCATTTTACTTTTGAAATGTGGCTTTTCTAGTGAAACAAGATTGTCAAAATGGAAAAAAATCTGTGGGGCAGGCTTTAATTTGATGCAACAGAAATTGATTGGATCATGAAAGGTGCTCTCTGACAGAGAGGGGTTGAGGGCTGACGTCACCAATATGACCTGGAGCGTGCATTAAGAAAGTAAATGGGGTCAACTTTGATTTCATGTCTACTTTAAGCTCTATGAGATTATTATAATGCACTCGGGTCACTATTGGAACTAAAGTCACTTGTACACGCGATTCGGGTCAGGCGTTAATCAAGGGGGTTTCAACGAAGCATAACCTAAAATATCTCCAAAGCAGGTCAGACAATTTCAGAACCAGTTTTAGATGGTCCTCGCACCTGCATTGCAAACTCAGCAAAACATTTAGGCCACAAGAACAGGGCTGACCTGGAAACCATACAAGATTGAACTGATGCCATTTACACAAAAGTGGAAGATGCTATAGCTTTTCAATAATTGCCATTAGTGTCCTAAAAACAGGAACACAAATTTCAACATTGCCAAATGCCCAAATAACCAAATCCTATATGAAAAACTGCCATGATGTTAGAAAAATAGGAACACTTAAAAGGGGCTTTCACACCACGTAGTTCTAGGAACTTAGCTATAGGAACTAGCTAGAAGGGTCGATCCTAGAGAACCAATTTCTCCCTCGGGCCGTTTTCCTGGTTGCATTTGCACCGGCAGCAGGAACTCTGAAGTGGCCGACAGCGACGTCTTTATGCACGCCATTTACGAACGATGAATGGAAGACGCCGTGATCGGAGCCGTTTTTGTTGTGTGTCATGGGTTTCGTGATAATGGAGATGGAATGTAAATGCACAATTTATGCGATTGAAATAGCAAGAACTGGGCTAAGAGATGAAATTTTCAATGACAACTTGCAGTGTTACATATCATCGAGGCAGAGAAAAGAACACAACGCTGCAGACAACAGGTAAATGCCGTTATCACTGTTTTCCAGGTTCGTGTAAATTTTATAAAATATTTTTACATGGCTTTTTCAAAATGGCAAGTAGCCGGTGTTTTGTATGCGTTTGGCCAATCAGTGTACACTGTGTCACAGATAGTTCCTATAGAACTGTTTTAGACCCTGCTCTTAAGTAGGAGCTAAATTAGTTCCCCCAAATGGAGTTCCTACATCTAAATATTAGTGCTGGGCAATGATTAATCCAAAATAAAAGTTTTTGTGTACATAATATGTGTGTGTACTGTGTATATTTATTATGTATATATGAATATACACACATGCATGTATATATTTAAGAAAAATAAGTTACGTTTATATATGAAATATATTTATATATTATATAATTTATATGAATATAAATATATACATGTAAATACATAAATATTTTCAAAATATATGTTGTGTGTGTTTGTCTTTATATATACATAATAAATATACACAGTACACATATATTATGTAAACAAACTTATTTTGGATGCGATTAATCATTTGACAGCTCTAATTTATATATAACAAATTATATGAAGATAAATATATACATGCAAATATTTAAAAAATATATACTGTATGTGCGTGTATTTATATATACATAATAAATATACGCAGTACACACATATATTATACAAACAACAACTTTTATTTTGGATGCGATTAATCATTGCCCAGCACTACTAAATATGTTCTTAATTCCTGCGGTGCGAACATGCCAAAAAGCGAGAACTTCCGCTAATAGTTCTAGGAACTATGAAAAGGTTCCTCTGGTGCGAAAGCGCCTGATGGTTTCATGAAGAACTTTTAACATCCATGGAACGCTTCCATTCCACAAAATGTTCTTTATAGTGGAAAATGGTTCTTTAGATCAGTGGTTCCCAACCCTGGTCCTGGAGGCACCCCAACACTGCATGCTTTGCATGTCTCCTTAATCAAACGCACCTGATTCAGGTCATCAGCTCATTAGTAGAGACTTCAAGACCTGAAATTGGTGCGTCAGAGAAAGGAGACATGCACAATGTGCAGTGTTGGGGTGCCTCCAGGACCAGGGTTGGGAACCACTGCTTCAGATTATGAATTTTCTTAAGAACGATTGGAAGTTTTTTTTTTTTTTTAAGAACTGTTCATTGAAAGGTTCTTTGGAGAGCTCAAAATGGTTCTTCTAAGGCATTGCTGCAAAACCCCCCTTTATTTTTAAGAGTATTACACCAACTTGCTTTCTGATTAGCCGTCATGGACGTGATACAACCCAATAAAGACAACAGAGGTAAAGTGTTGCCACTCGTGCAGAGTGCCCCATTATGAATAAATGTTTTGAAGGACACGAGAGATGAGTAAAGTAGACGCTCATCGTGATAGGTCACTCACCCAGCTCGTTGAGGCTCTGGGCAGCTTTAGTGATCTCTCTGCTGCCCCCCTGCAGTTGCCCCTGCAGTCGTTTGCTCAGGTACAGGATGCGAATAATCCTTCTCAACAGGTCACACGCCACCTGCCAGACAGAATAAGATAAGACTTCTCATTCCTGCGTTCATCAAATAACATAATGACTTGTGGGTCTATGATAGCCAGCACAAGCAAATATCAACGATAAGGTAATGACAGTGATGTCTACATTATGATAAAGTGAAATCCTCCATCTAAAAATTTACCATGGCAACCATAGTTTCCATGATATAGACTGAAATCTGGTATTCGTGACTCATAATTCATGCTACTAGTGTAAAATCATGGTATTAATATCCATGATTATGATCCCTTATCATCCCTTGTAACACACATTTTGTGCTACAGACAAGAAGGATATATAGTGTGGCTTGTTAAAGGGATAGCTCACCCAAAAATGAAGATACCACAAAAGAAGATCATTTGGTAACCAAACAGTTGCTGGTAACCATTGACTTCCATAGTATGAAAAAAATACTATAGAATCAATGGCTACCAGCAACTGTTTGGGTACCAACGTTCTTCAAAATATATTATTTTGTATTAAACAATAGACAGAAACTCATACAGGTGAGTAAATGATGACAATTCATTTTTGGGTGAACTATCCCTTTAAGGAAACGTGTGGTGTTACTAATCAAACTTATCATTTTTGTCTGGAAGACTAATAATGGATTAAACATAGACCTAAATTGAAGGAGGGACCTCACCTACATCTAGAGACCAATTGGGGGTCTTTTTTAAGGGTCTTTAACTAGGATAACAGCATTTTTTCCCCTCGCACAAATCTTTGCTAATAGACTCAGAATTAATTTTTAAGTGGTGCTTTAATCAATTTTGGATTAATTTAATTAAGGAGAAGGATGTGCATCATCTCACAGGGTTGTTTTAACACTAGAATATGCTATCAATTAATCATCAATGCATTTCACACACATAACATACTACAAACAGGCATGAATAAACATTTAGTTCACACCCTAACAGCCAACAGACACTATATTATAAAAAATAAATAGGAAATGCTCGTAAAGCAGTGCGTTTGTGCTAAAATCATGCAACTGAGCCACACATCGAGTATAGTGTGGCGACGATCAAGCCTGTGGGCAGACAGCAGGTGGATGAAGGACTCGTGGAGGTCACTCTTTTTTTGGTTTTCAGTGAATAGGTGCCGCTGAACTGTCCCAAAGGTACGTGCATCTGATTTTGTGTGTGTCTGAAACTGATTGCTTTGTCCTGGGGTGACAGTGCGTCAGATATTGTGACAGAAAAATTACAAAAGTAAAACAGGACAAAATAAAAAAAAAATCAGCTGTGTCCCCATCGTCAGGTCTGGTTTTATTCTTACGAGGAATAAAAATAAATTATAAAAATGTGTTGCTAAAGGCAAGGACAGGACAGACCCAGACACAAAAACAACATGGAATGAACAAAGTCTCACACTTCTGAAGCTATTTGTGCCATCAGATATAGTCAACCACAAAAATGTAATAGTACAATAAGTAGGGGAGACTAGAGCAATGTTTCATGTTTAAAAAAAACATTTATGAACAATAATAATAATGATGCATGCTTTTGCAAACTAATATTAGATTTCAAATACACTGGTGAAGAACATATTCTCACACAGACTAGATATTTTCATATTTCAAACAAATGTATTCTTTTATAGGTTTCAATAATTGTGACAATTTGCCCCATGCTCAACAAACTTTCATTTTTTACCCCCTGTAAAATAGCACTGGTGCAATTCCTGCATTCGTGTTTTTCTTTTTTTTTGTGGCTAAGACCTTCACGTATCTGCCAATATTTTAAAAATATTAAAGAACTGAAAGAATAAAAAGACTATGCACAGAAATACTGACAACATGCCCTGCTCTCCTTTACAAATTTATTTCCTTTATATAGCTGCATGCAAAACCATAAACTGACGGATCATCATGGTGCTATGCTGATTAGCAAACACAAAAATGCAAATGTGTTTCTACACCTCAATAAAGCCGCACAAGAAAAGGAGCAGAAAGGGGTTTTGAGAGTAAAGGGGAGCATTTCATAACCACAGCGACCTTTCCACAGCTGTTTTTCATTCATATTTAATAACAATTCCCCAAAGCCACTAAAAACCAGGACCGAAGACCATGCAAATCCACAAGACGTGTAGAGCGGGACAGCTGTGGGTATTCACATGTGTGACTGATAGAGTGTGAGAGAGACCCTTCTTTTCCAGGTTCAAATGGACTTTTATTGACTTGAAGCTTCACTCATGATGACATCATGTGAACCGGGGGGCAGAAAGTAAACATGATAAAAGCGTGCATTTTCTTGCCTTGCAACACAAAGATACTAGCAGGTGCACAGACTTTCCTTCAGCCAAAATAGATGTTTTGAACTTTTTTTTTTTTTTACCATGAAAATACATAGCGACCACATCTGTCAAGTTACATAGAGAACAAAAAGCACAGTAAAAGTAGACCATACAAGCTTCAGAAGATATGGACAATGGCACACAGGCACTACAGACTTTTTTTTATTTGTTGTTTTGCTTGTGGAACTTGACAGAAATTAAAGGGGTCCTATTATGCTCTTTTACAAAGTCTTGATTTTGTTTTAGGGGTGTACTAGAACAGGCTCTCATACTAGGTTGTTCGAAAAACACATTATTTTTCACATATTTTACATTATTACAACACCTCTCTCCCCAGTCTGGCATGAACGGCTCGAATAGTTCTTGTATCAAATGAAGGCCCGCCTTCTGAAATACGAAATGTGCTGTGATTGGTTAGCTGGGCCAGTGTGTGCTGTGATTGGCAGCACTCGGCGCCTGGTCGGGAAATGTCATGCCCCTTACCATAGCCGCCTGCGAGCTTCAGTGTAAATATTGCGTCAATATCAAATAAATTTGAGCGCGATTTAAACCCGGATGATTGTAACCACTCTAAGTTCGTCTGTCTTGGGAAAGCTAGCGTGTCTGCGACATAGTGATAACACTTGTTGCCTTCTCTAGTGCAGCTCAACCAGGTCTCGTCCCATTCGTCGATATTTGTGATATCACAAATCCCGGAAATATGCGTTGTAGTCCAAACAAGTCGTTCGTTGTAGTTTTTGAAAAGTGATTTCTGTTAAATAAAATATCTCCTTTTGAATTGGACTTTGAGCTTTGTAACTTTGCAGATCTTTTTAATGCTCAAACAGCAACATTACACACTAACTAAAGTTGAAAAAGTGAAAAAGCATAATAGGACCCCTTTAATTTTTAACGTCACTATGAACTGTCACTGAAAAAAAAGACTGCAAATCTTAAATACTGCACAAATATACTTAGTTTTATGTTCCTCGAAGGAAACAAAAGTATATGGATTTAGAATGACATGAGAGTGAATAAATAAATACAAATCATTTAAGAGATATATTAGGTCATGGTAAATACACTCTTAAAAGATTTTTGAAAGACAAATTATTTAAATTAATTTTATTTTTGGTAAAATTTATTCATTTATTATTCTTTTTAGATGTTAAAATATTTTGAAAATCTATATTTTCATTGTATTTATTTATTTATTTTTTTTTTTTGGGATGTGATAATCTCAAATCAATATTAAAAAACATCTATTGCGCCAGAATGATTTTCTTTTTGCTTGTGTGTATTTCTTTTTTTCCCCCCATGCTGGGTGTAATACAGAATCTGTCTTGACTGCAAACAATTGTGAAGCCAGGGTTGTCTCTATCTCCGATGTCGAGCCAATAAACATGGAAATCATGCCTCTGAGCGAAGGCGCACAGTGTTTGTAAAGCAGGGCAATGAAGAAATTATAGTTCTGCAGAATGTCTCTGTTGGAATATCCAGGGATAGACAGATATGAGATGACAAAAGGAGATATAAAAGTAATAAAATAACCTGTAAGCGGGCGAGCTGGGCTGTCCGCGCCACAATCTTATTGTAAGGGTCAACAATTTTGGTTCTTATCCTAAGAAAGGAAGGAAAGAGAAAAAAGAAATGCATAAATAAAATACTGCAAAGCAGTCTGACTAATTGGTGCTTGCAATTTTCAATTTATAGCACAAATAGCACATTTTCTGATATCTATTAATCATGCATGTGACCACCACTTTTTTAAAAACATGGATCATTTCAATGCCTTCAATGGAGTCATTTACCTGTCCACAGCACTCTGGAGAGCTGCAATTCTGGTCTGCATCATTTGTAAGACACCTAGAAGCAAAAACACCCATAATTTCCATGCTCAGAATGAGCTGAATTGCATCCACTGTGCAAGAATTTGAGATGTGACAAGGGATCCCCCTGGTGGACAGCTGCTGAAAATGCACGTACATTCAATTCCATTCACATTTATTTGTATAGCGTTTTTCACAATACATATCGTTTCAAAGCAGCTTCACAGAAAACGCATTTTTCTACATTACAATTAATTACAATCTGTTATCAGAAGTGACTGTGTCAAAGTAATGTCCATGCATACAAATGATGCAGCTGGTTAACGTCACAATCATTTAAGCAAAAACAATTAATGCATTAAAGCTTTGATTACATGTTGTGATCATAATGATTGCAATATAAAGAAAATTTGGCAGTTTTGTATGCTGATTTAAAGTTGGCATCATCTGAAGTCATTCCAATTCATCAGAGTGATTTAATGTTAATTTTTAATGTTAATTATTTTTCTTAGATTATAAAGCTGAGACAACTATAGGCAAGTCGTATAGATGATTCCCCTGAAAACTGAGGAAAACTATTTGTAAATGTACTAGAAGGGGGAAAAGTTGCACACTGCATCTTCTATATATGTCATCTCAGAATACTTCAAATGTCATTTTTATATGCTTGTGAAATATCCATTTCCTACAACTTCAAATGAGGCATCATGCAGATAAAAATGGATTTGAAACTAATATTATTAGATCACATAATAAACTGAATGCAACTGATGATTGTGATCTTAAATTGTAAAGCAGATAATGAAGTATTACCTTCAAGAGATTCGATCCCTGTTGCCTGAGCTAGTAGATCCTCATGTCTAGCCACTACCTGTGATCAAAAACAACACAAAATATTGGTATGCAATTTATAATGCGTGTTATAATTGGTAGTTTTTTTAATGCTCATGTAGTTTCCAGTGCTTAGAGATGACCTATAAAGCATTAAGGCGCTTTCTAACTTTCTGAACATGATGCTAACATGGATCTGCACTGAAAGCTGCTCATCCTGACAGGTGTGACTCACCTGGCAGTGCAGCTCTTTGTCCAGCTGACTGATGCCCTCTGCCAGCTTTGCCAGCTGCTCTGCAATGACAGCATGATGAATGGCTTGAGCTGTGTATGTCTTCACATCGAAATCCTCTTTAAGGAAATCAGTGTAGCACTCTGGAAGGAAAAGGATCAGGATTTGTAAAACACATAACAGGAGATCGCATTACCTGCCTGGAGATCCAGTGTTCTGACGATTTTGCTACCTCCCATTAAAACAGATGGTAGCATAATTCCATAGCGAAAAGTGCTACCTATCAGATTTTGCTTCCAGCATGATATTAATAAGGTGTGAGGCTTTATTAACATGTACACCTACCCCAACCCTAACCCTACCCTTACAGTAGGATAAATACAGTGTTGGTAGCATAATCTGATAGGTAGCATTATTTGTCAGAACACCTGCTACATTACAATACACAGGGTATGTGTGTTACTGTGCTATTACTGCAGCTAAAGGCGCCGATCGAGATGATTAATCAGCCTGGTTAACGTACAAACACATGCACACATACAATTCGAAAAGAGAAATCCTATTAAAGCTGGATTTACCATCTTTCAGCAGTGAATTCGCTGTTGATTCCGGACTAGCCTCCATCATTGCCACTTCATCAGTGACGTACAATCCCTGCGTCACAGCATGAATGGAGAGCAACGGCGATTGGTCATGAATATTAATTAGGTTTACTGACGTCACATCATTATAAATTCGCGAACGGACACAATTTTATGCTAATGTTAATTTAACTCATTTTAGAAAGTTTTCTCATGTATTCTGTTCAATTATGTAAATTAGTTATCACATTATCAATGTAAATAAATACGAATTTCGTTTCTTGTGGATACGAGGTCAAAGGTTAAACACCCACCAACACTGAGACAGGAAGCGAGAAGCTACGCATGTGAATCTCACGAAGCTGGTTGTATCCACGCGTGTTATATTCTTAATGTTTACTATTCAGAACTCGCTTTTTTAACGAAATACATGCGTCCTGTTTGTAATAACAATGGAATACATTTTAATACGGAATTTAATATTGAGTATTTGAACCGCACGCTTTTCCAGTGACTTCTTAGAACTGTAAGTTGCGGAAATCATGACAGAGGTCCACAGTAAACTCCCAGTGGACACTGACAGTGGGAATATCATGGACCTGTTTAACAGGGGAAGGCCAGTCAGAGCGTGTGCACCCATGGTCCGCTACTCGAAGTAAGAGACAACACTGAATTGATTCCTGTAATGTAGGCGGATGTTGTATGTGTTGTGCTGATACGAATGGTTTTCTGTGTTGTTTATTCCTGATTTTTCAGGTTGGCTTTCAGATGTTTGGTGAGGAAATATGACTGTGATGTGTGTTTCACCCCAATGATCATTGCAGCTGATTTCATGCGCTCTGCAAAAGCTAGAGACAGTGAATTCACCACCAATAAGAGTAAGCTTTTTCAACTAGTTGTCCTCTAAGCCAGTGGTTCTCAACTGGTTTTACTTTATTTTACATCGTACATCAAAATTGTCATGCTGTATTAAAGTAATTTATCATACAAAATTAAACAAAACATGTATTTATTTACTTATTTATTTAGAAATTTATTTATTTAGAAATCTATTTTCATATGATCATCAAAAACAAATATTCCATAAAATATTCTACTAGAATGTTTTTATTTTTGTTTGTGTGCATTTATTTTCTGGGAGGTTTATTACAGTATTACAGCATGGCATTGTTTAAACAGGAAAATGTATAATTTTGGTAATGCATAAAAATTGCCAGCTTAACATATGCAAAAACAGTTGGCCAGATATTATTATTAACTATATAATCAAGTGACAGTAGAATCTATGCTAAAATAACAAAGTTTGAGCATGCAAACTTTAACATTAACAGCAAGAATTAAGTATTTATTTAATTTTGCATTATTATATGCATGTATTTTCCCTGCTGTCTGCAACAAGACTGATTATTTCAGCTAAAAAAACTCTGCTCTAGGTGTAGTGAAAGTAGATAAATGGAAATCTAACAGACCTAGCTGAACCACTGCAATATTAGTGAACCTTTTCAAATATAATTTGTTTTACACACACACACACACATCATTAAACAGTGAAAACCATGCATCATGCATATGTTGCTGCACAGTATTAACATTTTCAGCTATTTTCCATAATCATTTCCAGACAGGAATACATTTAATTGTCCGAATATTTTATTGGTGTAAAATGATCCTGTTTTCTCATAAACTCGTATTTGACCTCAGTGAGACTAATTTAATGCAAGGCAACCTTTTACTTTTCATTGAATCACTTGCACAGCTTTCTGCTCAGTAATTACAAATGACATTTGTTTGCTTCTTAGCTGACAGGCCCTTGATCGTCCAGTTTGCTGCAAAGGATGCACAGACCCTGGCAGATGCGGCGTGTGTGGTTTCCGCTTTCTCAGATGGGGTGGATTTGAACTGCGGCTGTCCACAAAGGTAATGCTAATATTCAGAGTATGTTTACAAAATGTGTATTATTTACCCTGAATGACAGTTGACACAAGATTTTTAAAGCAGTGTATTAAACATGGGATGTGGGTTGACTTTCTCAACATATATGTCAAAAAATTGCTGTGCAGGGCCAGATGTAATCTGCTGAATGTTTTGTGCATTTTTCAGTCTGAATTTAATGCAAAGCGTGGATTTAACTGTGTTAAATGGAGACAAGGATACTAAACTTAAATTGTAATCAAATTACCCAAAATAATTAATAAACAAACACAGTAGGGGTGAAAAAATGTCCGATTTTGTAATCGACAGGTGGTTTAATTCTATTGAAGTTTGAACATTTTCTGCACAGATTGCATTTGTAGCATCCGCAAATTCTTCTGGTTTTCGTTGCAGGTGGGCCATGTCTGAAGGCTATGGTGCGTGTCTGATTAACAAACCTGAGCTAGTGAAAGACATGGTTCGACATGTCCGAAACCAAATCGACAATCCCAACTATGCATTACCCATTAAAATAAGGTGATGTGATTTCTTGACTTTAAAATGTGCTCATGACAAGGAGTATTCAGGGTTGCAGTGCACTTACAAGTGAAGTCAAAGTGAAACAACATTACAGAGATTTACATGCAGAAAATATGAAATATGAAGCTTGTATTTTTGTTAGAAAACTTTTTTTTTTTTATACAAAAAATGTGTTATTTAATTTGAAAGTTGTTGAAATTGTTGGACAATTGGACTATCAATAAATTAATGTAAATAAAATAAATGTGTTTTAAACACTGTTTAAAGATGTCATCACAGAATATAACTATATATACTATATAACAGCTGTTTATATAAAGTTGGTTATTAAAGTATGTCCAACTTTATCTGCATAAGTACAGTATACTCTCATGAATATATATATATATATATATAAATATATATATATACACACACACACACATTATGATATTCTGTAAAGCTGCTTTGAAATATGTATAGTGAAAAGCACTATATATAAATACATGTGATTTGTCCTCAGAATTCACAAGGATATCAGGAAGACGGTGGATCTCTGTCAGAAGGTGGAGGCAGCAGGAGTCTCCTGGATTACAGTTCACGGTCGTACAGCTGACGAGAGGCACCAGCCCGTTCACTACGATGCCATTAAGACCATCAAGGACAGTCTTTCCATCCCGGTCATCGCTAACGGTGACATCAAGAGCATGCAGGACGTGGAGGCCATCTGTGAGCTCACAGGGGTGGACGGTGCGTGTCATTTAATCGCCATCTGATTTCATTTCTCTTGTTTATGCTGTTTTTGTGTCTGATATTTTTGGACTTCTGCAGGTGTGATGGCTGCTCGGGGATTGCTGGCCAATCCTGCCATGTTTGCCGGGTACGAGGAGACCCCACTGCAGTGTGTGTGGGACTGGGTGGACATCGCTGTGGAACACAGGACCCCGTTCACCTGTTTCCACCATCACCTGATTTACATGCTGGAGCGCATCAGCTCTCAGCCCGAGAGGAGGGTGTTCAATAATCTATCCAGTACGTCTACCGTCATGGACTTCCTTCACAGTACATACGGCTCCACGTAGTTGTTTTTAATGAATGCATTGTTTTATAAGTTATAATAAAGGCACAAATAAAAAAACATCTGAATATGTATGCTGTTTTATGCTGAAAAATGTATATAATTGAAAAAAGATGAATTCAGTCAAAAATAATTGTTAAATAGTTTCTTACAAGGGTCAAATGATGCATTTCTAAATCATTTTATATATATTTCATATATATAAATAATATTTTTTTGTAATTTTAACCTCTTTTACCTAATGTATTTACTTGAAGCACTCCTGAGATTTTAAAATAAATATTTTAATAATTATCTATCACATTTGCATGTTCATGGGTTTCTAACGTTGGTTAATGATCACATGGCATGCAGGTAAACAAATAAAATAGTTAATTTTTTAGTAAGTGTTTTATTTTGATCAATGGTATTTTAAAATGATTTATTTAAATTTTACATGTTCGTGATTTAATTAATTATTAGCTTTTCATTAAACTCATATACCCCCCTGCAGTTCCTTCACAGACACCAGTTTGGGAAACCTTGACATAATGTAATGTTTAATGCACTTCATGTTGTTAATAGCAATATATTTTCTTACTCTTTGTATTTTTATATCAATATGGTAAAAGATTACCCTATTTAAATCAATGTCAATGTCAAAAGTAATCAAAAAGTAGTTGTGTGTGTGTGTATATATATATATATATATATATATATATACACGTGGATGTGAAATAATTTAGATTTTGGATGTGAAATAGTACCAGCACTTCACTGTTGAATGCTGTTTACTTCAATATAGTTTTATTATTTAGTCTATTGCATAATGCAAGGGTCTTGATGGCTCCAACCCAAATCAAATGCAAACTTTTGAATTGTGTTTGAAACACATTAGGCCTGCATTCATGGGTCTGTTGCAGGAGCTTGGCTGGAAGCTCAGTGGTGAAGCACATGGTCCTAAAACCAGAGTGGTTGTTGTTGGTTCAAGTCCTGGATCGGATGTGTTATTTAGATAAAATGTTTATTTCCTATTGCTTATCGTTTTCCAAAGTGAACAATTTCCTCCTGCTCCACAGAGCTGTGTTTAATAAGATACTGTATGAAGTAACGGCACTGCAGTGCGGTTTTCCCTCCGCTCCACGAGGCGGCGCAAGCGGGCTTCACCTTCAGTCTGAGTCTCACTTCTTCGGCTGTTTGACAACATGACGCTTGATGACAGTCACAACAACATCACGCTAAACTGCAGATTATTTGCTTGTTAAAGCTCTAAATGTCACTAAACCGCACATATTTCAGCTCAGCTGCAAACGAAACCAACACACTGTGGGATAAAACGCTGGAATCGAGTGTCATGCGACTCACCTGTAAGTAACGTGAACTTCTATGGTCTTGCACAATTGCACTATATAATAGTAGTTATGTTTCATATAAGTAATTGTGTCAGTTTATATGCGTGTATTTAAGATATTTCATAGCAGAGCACCTTTGTCAGTTCATTCAGATTAATGTAATGATGGGTCGGATGTGTTGCATTTCATGTGTCTCACTACAAAATGTTGATGAGGTCTTTAGCTTAAAAGCACGTTGTTTAAAAAAGATGTTTATTACTGGACAGCTATGTGTTCAGACAGTCTGGTGTTGTAGTATTACTGTAGATAATGTTAGACACTTAGATTGTGCTTGTTTTTTCTTCACTAAATCTATAATTCAGTGATGTAGCGATTCTAGACCACTAAAAACAGTGGATAAACAAGTTAATGCAAATTGTGTTTAAACATTTATATATTAAATATTTTTGAAACCCAATGTGTTCATGTATACACACATTTATTTAGTTAAAAACGTCTAAACTCTGGAGAAAAGTGCCATGAACCAAAATATTATTATTGCTACAGCATTACTGAAGTATAATATATGCTGCAATATTTTTTTTTACACTGCACAGGTTTAGGAATCCAGTTTATGTTGTCAATTTACATTTATAAACTCTTATTTAGACTAACTTTTTTCCATTCTGAATTTTTAAATAAGCAGTATGTCTTATAATAATATCTTCATGTGTGTCTTCTTGTGTCTCCAGAGTAAGGGATGTGCTGTGGATTGTAAAGCAGCGCTCTGGGACGTGTGGACAGACAGTGACTGTAATGATGCTCATCTGCTCGTGGACAGGTGATGTATCTCATGTGTGAATGTGTTCTAGTGCACTAAACATGTAGGTTACCATCATTTTCTTTTTGAGGGGCCTTCCTTTGAAAAGCAAATGATGGTAACCTAAGTAGGTGGGGAAGGGACGGAGGACGAATGTTTTTATACACTTTTATTTTTCTTTTCCAGTCTGTCTAAAAGCATAACCCCTGCTGGTCACGGCGCCGGACGCTCCAGAGGGAGACCGTACTGGTATCCCCCTTCTTCAGGCGCGCCTTCACACTCACTCCAGCATTCACACATATCACAGAGACCCGGCTGGGATCGAACCAGCAACCTCTGAACCCGTGAGGCAGCGCTCTTACCAGTGAGCCACAGGTCTCTTGTGGAGATGTGTGAAGGAACCTCTGTTTGACTCTTTACCTGTATGTGACCTGTGTTTTTCTCCAATAAAGCAGTTAAAGTGTGTGGGATCTGAACCCGTGTCTCCATCACAGCCGCGTCTTCAGAAACGTGTGTTTATCCACTGAACCAGCATGGACTTCACATTCATTTCTGGCGTTTGAGTGGTTTTGTTGGATGAGATCAATGTAAAGTAAGCAATAGTGGGATCTGAACTCAGATCTTCATGATTAAAACACAACGCTTGATCTCCTGCGCCTCTGAGTCTGTGGAGCTGCTGAAGGTTTTAACCAGGGTTTTATTGAGAGATCTGTGTTAAATGATGCATAACTTTGTCTGTTGTGGGATTTGAACCCAGACTTTTGTGTTTCAGAGTGAAGACTTTAACCACTGAACCACAGCTGTGATGTTCTATTGCATTTGTTTTTGATCTCTTAGATTTCAGATTTACCATACCATAAGTTTAGGCTGAGTAAAAGACAATCACTTCACCTTTAGGATTTGAGCTCATGTCTTTGTTGCAATTTTATTAATAACTTGTGTGTTTAACCACTGTTCTACTGGATTTCAGCGCAAATGAGCGGTTTACTATCTTTCCAAGTGTTTGCAAACTCTGTGCTTGATTGGAAATGATACAAGAAACTTTAACACTTGCTTGATTTGAATCAGTAATTTTATTTCAAAAGGTGAACAATTATCCTCTGTACCACAGAGACTGCACTGAACTCAGGGTTGTTTTTGGTCTTTTACATTAGCATTTATTACTATCGGTTTAATTTTTTTTTAAACCTCAAGACTGTGCTTTTTACATAACAAAATGTTTATGATCATTCATCATTGTGGAAAAATACCCAATTACTCTCGTGCCACAGCAGAGCACAACTCTAAACAGTCCATTAGACTCGATCTGCAGCGCTGCAGTTCACAAACTCACCACAGGAGGGCGACACACTGAAGTTCACTACAACGTCAGAACACTTCAAACAGTCCCTCCTGTGGTGAGTTTGTGAATTACAGCACTGCAAATACACAGAGCTTGTATACATATGTATAGTAACTTCGGCTTAGACTGGATAAAACATGGTCACAGCATCTGTGGGATTTAAACACGCTTCTGTTGAAGCTTCATGATTTAAAGTCTCGCATGTGATCTTAGCACTAAAACACGAACAGTAGAATGATAAAAACTAAAGTGCAGTTTTCCTCCGCTCCACTGGGCGGCGCAAGCGGGGTTCAGCTTCGGCTGCTGAAGACGCTCGAGTCACAACAACACGCGCAGATCCTGCAGATGACAGCTGTTTATATCGCTTCAACAACACATATTTCAGCTCAGCTGCAACTAAAATCCACACAAAATCCGATGAAACGCTGGACCCGACTCACCTGTAAGTAACTTTCCGCTTAAAGCCAATTTCTCTCGTTAAATGACTTGTACGCGCTGTACACGGTTGTTGTTGCGGTTCTTTCATAATCTCTGAACGAATCGCCCTCTGATAGCGACATTATGAGTGTAATAATGAGGAATCGCGCTGTTTGTCTCTGTTGACACTGGATTGATGTTCGAGTCAGCTGTTGTTGTGTGAAGCTGATGTTCTGCTGCTGCCTCCTGCTTCTCTTCTTCTTCTTCTTCTTCTTCTTCTTCTTCTTCTGACTGCCTTCACTGTTGCCAACTCTCGCGAGACAAATAAGCAACCGAAGCTCCCAAAACAAGCCCAATATTTTTTGATGATTTATTATCATCAGTATTATTTATTACCAATTATTTATTACCAATAAATGAGCCTGCAACATATTAAACTGAAACTACTCTTTTATCTAAAAAGTAAAAACAGAAGTTATTACTAGTAATAACTATATAGTTAGAGTTAGAGTAGAGCGCAGCCATTCAAATACTATTTTATTTTTAACATATGTAGTAATATTACAAGCATGCAGCAATAAACTACATTTGATGTAAGAGCAGTTTATAGTCAGTGACTGGACACGTTCGATGGGTTTCTGTAATCTTATTCTGATGTTTTGTAGATTGTTGTTTTCTGTTAAGTGTTTTTATAGGTTTCATAGTTATTTATTAATAGCATCATCAGAATGAAACTGAGACAAACAGTAGATTGAATCACAACATTAACTGAAGTATAATAAGAGTCTGCAGTGTTTTATAAATATGCAGCTTTAATGCATTTCTCTATTAACAACTTTTAGACTAGATATGAAATATGTCTAATAATATCTTCATGTGTGTCTTCTTGTGTCTCCAGAGTAAGGGATGTGCTGTGGATTGTAAAGCAGCGCTCTGGGACGTGTGGACAGACAGTGACTGTAATGATGCTCATCTGCTCGTGGACAGGTGATGTATCTCATGTGTGAATGTGTTCTAGTGCACTAAACATGTAGGTTACAATCATTTTCTTTTTGAGGGGCCTTCCTTTGAAAAGCAAATGATGGTAACCTAAGTAGGTGGGGAAGGGACGGAGGACGAATGTTTTTATACACTTTTATTTTTCTTTTCCAGTCTGTCTAAAAGCATAACCCCTGCTGGTCACGGCGCCGGACGCTCCAGAGGGAGACCGTACTGGTATCCCCCTTCTTCAGGCACGCCTTCACACTCACTCCAGCATTCACACATATCACAGAGACCCGGCTGGGATCGAACCAGCAACCTCTGAACCCGTGAGGCAGCGCTCTTACCAGTGAGCCACAGGTCTCTTGTGGAGATGTGTGAAGGAACCTCTGTTTGACTCTTTACCTGTATGTGACCTGTGTTTTTCTCCAATAAAGCAGTTAAAGTGTGTGGGATCTGAACCCGTGTCTCCATCACAGCCGCGTCTTCAGAAACGTGTGTTTATCCACTGAACCAGCATGGACTTCACATTCATTTCTGGCGTTTGAGTGGTTTTGTTGGATGAGATCAATGTAAAGTAAGCAATAGTGGGATCTGAACTCAGATCTTCATGATTAAAACACAACGCTTGATCTCCTGCGCCTCTGAGTCTGTGGAGCTGCTGAAGGTTTTAACCAGGGTTTTATTGAGAGATCTGTGTTAAATGATGCATAACTTTGTCTGTTGTGGGATTTGAACCCAGACTTTTGTGTTTCAGAGTGAAGACTTTAACCACTGAGCATGTGGAAAACTGGTGGTTTAGATTTAGTATAGTCTTAGACTAGTTAAAATGTAGTGATTGTAGGATTTGAACACATCTTTGTCACAGCTTCAGGACTGGAAGTCATGTGTTTAGCTACTGCACCACCGAGACTCTGACAAACACTGTGGTTTTCCTTTTGTCTTGTTCGTTGTTTAAACCTCGTAAGCACGAACAATGATCTCTGTACCACAGAGCTTATGAAGAACTTTTGTAGTTTAAACCTAACACCTTTTGTCTGTTAAATAGTAAAATATTTATATTTTAATAGTTGTCACCGTCATTGTGTAAGTTACAGTCATTGATACTCACCAGCAAGTATTTTTTATTTTAAATACAGGACTGTTATTTGGCTAAACCATAATAGTTGTTTAAACTATTTTTGGGTAAATATTTTTAATGTTACGATATTTTATTTTAAGCAAACCACTGTTCAAGTAAGTTATCATACCCTTTTGTGGTGATTTGACATATTTATACAAGTTTAAATCAAATGTAATAGCTTTAATGCACTATGCTTCTCCAAGAGAGTGAGATCAGAAGAACATACCCATAATGCATTGCAATATGAAAAGCCAATCAAAACTAATCACAAACAAGCTCCAAGTGCTTTTTATGAACTGCACAGCTATAAATCCAGCCTAACGATCTTAAAGCTCTGCTATACTTCTGCAAGACGGTGAGAGCAGAAGAACATATGACGCATTGCAGGAACAGCCAATCAGCACTATTTACACTGTCCTCTCTTCTGTTCAAAGTAAATAAATAAATGATGAATAGACCTAAATGTATTTGTAAAAAAAGATTTTGTGAATAACAACACGCAGCAAATCGTGTTCTCTGCGCCCTCCTGTGGTCATTTCTGTGAATTACACTACTGCAAATACATTTCAGTTTGAAGAGAATTAATTTGGCATGATTGTTTTAAATACAATATTGCTACAGTGTTACACACAAAACAAGTAACGACAATTAAAAGAAATCATTTAACAAAAACAAGCAACTATAAAAATTTTATTAAAATAAGGTTTTGAGTAAGGAATAAAAAATACGATTAAAAATATTAAATATAATAAAGTCTAAAAAGACTAAACGGGTTGTGCCCTCCTGTGGTGTTTTGCGTGTGTGTGAATTTCAGTGCTGCAAATCAACTTAAATTTAAAGTACTTTATTGGCATGCCTGTTTACATACAATATTGCCAAAGCATTATACACAAAATAAGTATTAAAATAATAAAAATATATATTGTTATGCTTAAACAATATTCTATTTAATTCTAATTAAATTAAATTGGTTGCGCCCTCCTGTGGTGATTTTGGTTAATTACAGCACTTTAAATCGAGTCAATGAACTTAAACTTGTTGCGCCCTCCTGTGGTGTTTTTGTGAATTACAGCTCTGCAAATCAAGTCTATTGAAAAACAGGTTGCGCCCTCCTGTGGTGATTTTGGTTAATTACAGCACTTTAAACCGAGTCTAATAAACTTAAACTTGTTGCGCCCTCCTGTGGTGGTTTTTGTGAATTGCATCACTGCAAATTGAGTAAAATAAACTTAATTGCTTTTTGCGAATTACAGCGCTCAGTCTAATTAACTTACATTGGTTTCGCCCTCCTGTGGTGGTTTTTGTGAATTGCATCACTGCAAACTGAGTCTATTGAACTTAAATGCGTTTCGCCCTCTTGTGGGGATTTATGTGAATTTCAGTGCTACAAAGCGAGTCTATTTTTTTATTTTTATTATTTATTTTTTAATTAATGCTTTATTGCCAACAACTAACTATGTACAATGCCATCTCCCTCTGTATAACAACATTTCACATGCATCAACAAGAAGGAACAAGGAAAAAGAGGGGAGAGAGGGTACATAAGCATCAGTTTACAGACAAATATATATTATACATATTTTACACTTCGATAGGATACAAATAGAGTCTGATCAAACAAAAATATCTGGGTAACTTGAGTTATTCTTTGTTAAATGTTTAAGATGCATCTGAGAGCGTTATTATTATTATTATTATTATCCCATGCATGATTGTTCTGTTCTTTTTAAAATACACGCTTTTAAGCTGTTGTTTTATATTAGCTGTCGGTTTTATTTATTATTTGCTCGTCTGTGTAAAAATATGGTATTTGCTATTAACAATAGCATGATTGCAATCATAGTATTTAAATATTTTCTTGTGAAAAACATTTGATTCGGTTAGTTGTGTGTTCATTTTTGTCTGTTTTCATGTCGACAGGCGCTCGCGCAAGATGCGAGGTGCGCGGTACAATGACGTCACTCGCGTGAGACGGCAGTGCTGTGCTGTGCGCGTTTAGTTTAGTTTTCCTGAATTGTGTGGTTCGTCCGAAATTTCTCTGGAGGTTCTCTTCATTCGCAGGTGAGATGTAAACATACCGCTTTTCTGCTTCTGTGGGTGGTGTCGTAATTTCTACTTGATCTGCGTTTGAGTTTTGTGTGGACTGTTCGTTTCCTGTTTGATATCATCTTACCCTGTACGTTGTTCATTTACACTTAATGTTCAATATAATTCAACACTTACGCATTTTTACTACACGAACATGGTTATATAAATCTGCGCTGCGGTCTGATAAGTGCACTATACTTCTAAATACTGTTATTATATGTTGTGTGTATGTTTTGTGTGGTAAAAACATGAGACATATGCTTCCTGTTAATAAACATTGTGTCAAAGTGTGTAACTGGAAGAAGCAGGTGAAATGTCATTGAACAAGACCTTTGATCCAGGCATAATGCCACAAGTAGATTATCTGAGAGTAATAACAGCTTTGATTAGTAAGGCATGAATTGGGTTTTTTTTTCAATGTGGTACATCATTACCTGATCGTATAAGTGTATAAAAGACTAACACATTTTTGTTTCTTTATTACTTATTTTGTCATACAGCTGATACAAAATGACATTGCAGTGGACTGCGGTTGCATCGTTCTTGTATGTGGAGATTGGTGTTCTCGTCATCCTGTGTCTACCTTTCATCTCCGCTGAAAGGTACAATGTTCCCTTGTAATTCACTTGTGTTCGCTGTTGTCCACTTGCTCTTACTGACATCCATGTTTGCAGATGGCAGAGTATTTTCAAATGGAGCATCTGGAACCATCTTTCCCAGTTCTGGAACAAGGGCTTTCTCACCATGATAATAATCCTCATCGTTCTCTTTCTAGGTATGTCATTTTCTTGTTTTATTGCCTTGTCTTAAAGGAATAGTTCACCCAAAACTGAAAATTTGCTTGAGGGTCCTCACCCTCAGGCCATCCAAGATGTAGATGAGTTTGTTTCTTCATCAGATTTGGAGAAATGTAGCATTATATCACTTGCTCAGCAATGGATGCTCTGCAGTGAATGGGTGCCGTCAGAATGAGACTCCAAACAGCTGATAAAAACATCACAATAATCCACACCACTCCAGTCCAGCAATTAACATCTTGTGAAGCCAAAAGCTGTGTTTGTAAGAAACAAATCCATCATTAAGACGTTTTTTAATTTCAAACCTTCACTTCTGGCCAAAATATAATTCCATAATCCATGATAATGCTTCCTTCAGTGAAAAAGTCCATCTCCTGTTGTCTCTCACAACAAAATCCAGCCACATATTTGTTGCTTCCTGTAAAAAAATCATTCTCATGTTGTCTCTCACATCAAAATCCACCCACACCCACATTGTTTAGAACCGTTTTGGCTTGTAAACAGAGCTTGATCTGTGCAGATTTCTCTCCTGATTCAGATGAGATGACTTTTTCACTGTAGGAAGCAATGCTATGGATAGAGAACTTATATTTTAGCCGAAAACGATAGTTTGAAGTTAAAAACATCTCAACGATGGATTTGTTTCTTACAAACACACAGCTTTTGGCTTCTCAAGACATTCATTGATGTTCTGGAGTGGTGTGGATTACTTGTGGATCATTGTGATGTTTTTATCTGAGCCTGGTTTCTCCCAAGGTTTTTTCTCCATTCTGTCACCGATGGAGTTTTGGTTCCTTGCCGCTGTCGCCTCTGGCTTGCTTAGTTGGGGACACTTCATTTCCAGCGATACCGTTGACTTGATTGCAAAGATACTATTTAAACTGAGCTGGATGTTGACATCACTGAATTCAATGATGAACTGTCTTTAACTGAAAAATTTTATGTTTACTATTGTCATTTTGCATTATTGACACTATTTTCCTAATTAATGCTGTTCAGTTGCTTTGACACAATCTGTATTGTTAAAAGCGCTATATAAATAAAGGTGACTTGACTTGACTTGACTTATCAGCTGTTTGGACTCTCATTCACTGCAGAGGACCCATTGCTGAGCAAGTGATGCAATGCTACATTTCTCCAAATCTGATGAAGAAACAAACTCATCTACATTTTGGATGACCAGAGGGTGGATACATTTAGATTGGAAATGACCCAAATTTGTGTTGTAACCCGCTGCAGACGCCCTGCGGGAGGTGAGGAAGTACTCAAATGCTGACCAGAGCAAAGACGCCAAACTGCACCCCAACATGTTTGACCACATGCACATGAAGCTCTTCCGAGCCCAGAGGAACCTCTACATCTCTGGTTTCTCGCTCTTCCTGTGGCTGTACGCATTCATAGTCATCAATGACATCGCCCGTTAGCAGTGTGTCTTGTGGTATTGAACTCTGGTGCTGTTTTCTCACAGTGTCATGAGGAGAGTCATCACTCTGATTAACCAGTTGGCCACGGCCGTGGGCACCAGCGCCGCTCTGCAGACTCAGGCTGAAAGCGCCAACAAAGCTGCCAAGAAATACATGGAGGACAATGAGATGCTCAAACAGGTTAAAAGCCTTAAAAAGCTGGAATCCCATGAAACCTGCATCATATTTCACACCGAAATCAAAAGGCTGATCCATAGAAATATTTTCAATCAAGAATTTAGCTGTGATCAAAATAATGCAAACACATTTTTACTTTAATGAAACCTGCAACACATTTCACCCCAAAATTAAGGGACAGATTTATAGAAATCACATTTTCAATTAATAATGTTATTTTCATGAAGATAATGCAAAAAAGTTTTTATTTTCATGCATAAGATAACTTTTTTTCTTTTGATTTTGGGTTGAAATATGACCTAAATCATATTTGTCATGAAAATAATGCAAAGAAGTTTGTACTTAAATGAAACCTGCACCAAATTTCACCTCAGAATCAAAAGACAGAAATAACAAATAATATTTTTAATTAAGCATTTAATTTTTATGAAAATAATGCAAAAAGTTTTCATATAATTTTTTTCTGTTGGGGTGAAATATGACCTGGACATTCACTTTTTACAGCAGTCACACATCTCTATAAAAGTTATCCAAGTGATAAACATGGATGAGAAGGAATAAAAGTAATATTTTCAATTAAGAATTTAATTGTCATGATATAATTGTCAAATAATTTTTATTTGATTTACTTGAATCAATGAAACCCGCACCACATTTTACCCAAAAATCAAAAGACAAAAATAAAGAAAAAAAATTTCAATGAATGTCATGAAAATAATACAAAATAGTTTTATTTTTTGCCAATTTTGGGGTAAAATACAACTTGATAAATATAAATATTATCAAGTTATCAAAGTTATAATCCTGGTTGAGGAGGAATAGAATAAATTACTGTAGTGTTTGAGGAACTGGTGTACTTAAAGTCCCTTTAGTAATAGAAGAACAAACTGTTGTCATCCTCAGGCACTTACAGACGGTAAAGGAGAAGGAGGGAAGACACAAGATCCAGAAGAGAACAAACTGCTGAAGAGAGAAGTGCAGAGACTGACGGAGGAGCTCAAGAGCAGCACAGATGGTGAGCACAAGCCAGACAGACACTCCACACTCATTCTGCTAAACAAATGACCTACGGCTGTTTGCTTTTCTGTAGCTCTGAAAAAGTCAAAGTCAGATTTGGACGCCATGAAGAAACAAACTGAAGGACTGACCAAAGAATATGACAGTCTCCTTCAAGAGCACCAGGAGCTTCAGGTAACACTCACCTGAATTTCAAACCAACCGTATGATATTACACACGTGCTTAGAAAGTAGCAGTTATTATCATTAATTAAATAAATAAAAAAAACAAAAAACTTTCCTTTAAAGCTGAAGTACTAAAATAACTCAAACTAACTATAAACTACATAAAGATTTATAAAAAAAACAGTACAAATAAATAAAATCAAAATAACTACTTTCAAATTAAGGTGAAGACAGAAAATGTAACTAAATATTTAAATATAACTAACAATTAATAAAAACTATATCGATATATTTACAAAAAATGAAAACGACAATATAACTTTCCTTAAAAAAACACGTTTAAAGTTGAAGTACTAAACATTAAACATTAAAATAATAAACATTAAAAAGTATAAATAAATTAATGAACTGTAATATAAAAAAAATACATATTTGTTAATATAAAAAATCTATTAAACTATTTTATCTCAGTGATACTAAAATAACAAAGTATTAGATATTTTAAATCTGTATTGTTTTGCATGTTTTAAACAAATACTGTATGACTACCATGTTTCAAATAATCCCATCAAAATTTTGTAATAAAATAATAAACAGTAGAAAGATTAATTATAATTTATGAAATCTAGCAGATAGAAATCAAAATACAAATAATAATTTAAATCAATGTTAATAAATTACACTTATACTGTAAATGCTAATTAATATTTTGACAAATTAGTAAAAAGAGGTTATTTGTTATAGATAAACAGTAAGGAATATGTGACCAAGAACAATACAAAATCACATTTACAAATTACATAGAGAATCGCTTTTTTCTTGTTTTGTCTGTTTTTTTTTTGTTTTAGAATCAGCTGGACAGTGGAGACAAAAAAGACAACTAGGCAAGTGGACGCATTGGAAACCTGTATGTTATTGCACGATAATCACGATCATGCTCAGTTCCTCCCACATGCACTCACCTGGTAGCTTGACATGCAAACTGTTATGAGTTCTCAGTTCATGACATCACATCCTGTCAGGTTACCTGCTCGCTACACATCTGATGTAGCAGTTTTCTGGCTTTGATCCCTCTGGTTTTGATGTTGAAGCAGTGCAGCGCTGTATTTTGAGATTGCTGCATAATGCAGCTGTCTGTGAATAGAGCGACTGAAACCCAACACTCATTGATGTGTTTACAGGAAACTGTAGGTTATTTAGTCAAAAAGCCATAGTGACTGATGTTTGCATGTCGCATTGTGATATCCCTCGTATTGCTTTCCTTCTCCTCTGCTCGATTATCTCCCTTATTTTGTTTAAAAGTGCATATCAAACCAGGTTAGTCATGCAACATCCAGGAACATGCAAACATGAGTCAACAGTAGTTCTGAAGTACTTTTCCACAGCAATATTTCCATTCATATTTTCCAAAGAAGACATAATGCAAGCCTATCTAAGATGACATACATTACAGGCTATGTTAGTTATTTGATCAGCTTTAATTAAGAAGAATAAAACCGTATACACATAAACAACAGGTAAGAAGTAAACACATCACAATGAGACCATTTATTTCCGGGCTGAGCAAACAGTCTGTTAGCGAGCGGTTAGTGTGTTTGTTCTCGAGTCTGGAGAGGTAGGTCAATTACACCTGAGTTCAAATGCTGTTAGTTGTTAAACGAATGCTGAAATGTGAAACTAAACAGATTTCACAGTCCAATAGAGATAAGTGATCATTTCTTAATTTTGAGTCCATTTGAGGTAGATGGCTTTGTGTGATCGATGCTTAACATTTTTTAATCTTACATAACATGTCCAGGCCATATTTCACCCCATTTTGTATAAAAGAAAATTCATGTATTAAGGTTTTTTTTTTTTTTTTGCATTTTTATTATAATTTAAAAATTTTTATTACTATTAAGCACATTTTTATGGAAACTTGTTTCAGCCATGGGATAAAAATCTTTAAGGTAATTGTGACGTTTTACCTCACAATTCAGACTTTTTTTTTTTTTGTTTCTCAGAATTGCAAGATATAAACTTGCAATTGTGAGAAAAATGTCAGAATTTTGAGAAGTCGCAATTAACTTAAAAAAAAAATTTTTAGTCCATTGCAGAAACAAAAAATTGAGAGAAAAAGAGCTGCAATATATAAACTCTGAATTTAATAATTCCAATTTTTTTATATCTCGCAATTCTGAGTTTACGTCTCGTTTTTTTTCACAGAATTGCGAGAAAAACAACGTAATTAATATCTCACAGTTACGATGTTTTTCTAGAATATTCAGTTCATTTACAAAAACAAACGTCCAGATGCATTACACTGAAGAGAGTTATTCATTTCCTTATATAGCTTGCATTTTTTCTTTCTTTTGATTGTAGGGTTAAATCTGACCTGGACATGTTTTGGTGAGATTCATTCTGTTATTAGATGAGGGCTGGCTATTTTATGTCATTGTTCGCCTATTCTAATCACAGAATTTTACAATTAAAACTATTTAGACTTGTGTGAAGATTAAAAGACTGTGAAAATTATCCTGTGCTGTAAGACCGATTTCTGTAATAAGATTATCATTTTTTTCATTTACTAAGAATAAGCCGTCACCCACCGTGTGGGTGTTGAAAATCATGCTGTCAGTGCATGCGTCTATGATGCACGAGGCTACCACGCTCACTTCCTCTCCCTCAGACGCAGAAAAATTAAGAGAAAACCAAAAAGGTTCTTAGTTGTCATTGCTATGCAAGCTTGTATGGTCGGCTGATTCCCTATGGATGGAAAACGCTCTGAAATGTCTTATAAGGGGATTGTTTATGCCTTTGCTGTATCGGTATCTTCCTGTCAAATGTGGTCGAATATGCTATTTTATGAATCCTATGTTCTTCTAATGGGTGCAGAAATCACCTGTCTTAAGTGCCTCGTTTACATTCTGCTGTGATTGTATATGCCATTTTCATGATTAAAGCGAAAAACGCTACTGATTGTGGATCTTTCTCGAAATGTAGTAAATCATTCATTTTATTTTTAAAAGAACGTATCTAATATTTCACATAAATGCATTTTTTCACATCACTTTGATGTATACAAAAAAACATATCAGCAAATAAAATTCTGTACTGCCTAACGTAAAAGCAAGTAATAAATGCCACTCGTTTTATTTGCTTTACAAGTCACTGGTAAAAGTCAGTTGCCCGAAATAAACAAATCTTTCCAAGGACAAAGGAACATTTCTGCCAGCTAAAACCAGACAACGATTTATACAAGTACAGTGGTGTGAAAAAGTGTTGGCCCCCTTCCTGATTTCTTCGTTATCTTTGACTAATATTTACATTTGTTTGATGATCTGAAACATTAAAGTGTGACAAACATGCAAAAAAATAAGAAATCAGGAAGGGGGCCAACACTTTTTCACACCACTGTATATAAAATAATAATTATTTGCAAATTTGAGGAACAATTGATTGAATGACCTGAGAATAGACCGTTGACTTTGCTGCCTTGCACTTTTTGTGTTTTTTTTTTTTGGCACAGGAATGCACCCGTTCACACGTAACGACACGCGCACAACATTTCTCACAGTGACATTGCACAACATCGATCATGAAGATGATTACTTACATACCCACGGCGTTAGCACAGTTCTGGCCCATTCCTCGTGCGTTTCTTAAATAGAAGGAACTGCTGTCAGGCGACACTGAAAAGCACAATGGTGAGCGTTTCGTTCCATGACAACACAAATGGGACGCAATGGGAGATATCCAACAACATAGTCAACCTGCAGCCTGCTTAACAAGGCCTAGCTATATTAAGCACACAGTGTCGTGGTCAACTGTTTCAGGCATCTATCTGTGTATGGCAGAAGATAGAGATACGACGGACGTGATCATGTACCCACAAGGTGTTATCCTTATAGGGCCTGTGCACGACGATGGCTTAAATGAGAGGAAATCCAATGCTTAATTGCCTCTAGTTGGGCGTCTGACGCTTCTAAAAGCATCTTTACGTTAAATCCAAACGAGTTAGGTAGTTTGTAAGACATTCTTCTTCTTCTTCTTTTTTTTACCCAAAACATCATGTACATTCAAGAAATAAATCTACTATATCAAAAACTTATTTCACCATTTACACGAGTCCGATAGAAAGTGTGGAACAGACGGCGCGTCACGGCCCTGTTGCTCCCTACGCAGACGTCACAGACGCGTCTCCCGCTCCGGATCATAATCTGCGGTCTGCGTGCATTGGTCTGAGTTACAGCTGTTGTTTTCTTCTTTCCTGAGGGCCTGCAGTTCACCAGCCGCGGCCCCCGTGCCTCCATTGGCCAGCATGTTGCACTCTTGCCGCCGAACGTGCCGTCGTAACACCACCAGACCGAGAAAGCACAGGAAGAAGGAAGCGGTCCGTAAGCCCAGCGTCAGGCCCAGATATGCTATCCTGAAAATACAGGATAATCAAATGAACACAATTACAAACTTAAACATACCAGGGTTTCTGCGGCTCTTAGGAAGTCTTATATCAGAGCTAAATGTCTTGAAACTCAGGGAATTAAATGTTGCATGCATTGCAAAAAAAGATAATATTTTCCTCAATATTTTTTTTCCAATAAACATATCTGAACATCCTTAAATGAAGATACATTTCCTTGAGATACAAATGTAAAATGTCTTCGAATATTGTACAAAATTAAGTGAGCTTATGCTTAAAACAAGAAAGGGTTGTTCTTGTTTTAATCATAAACTTGCTTCAGTTGGATTCATTTAAAACAAGACTTCATATGTCACTTTGTTTCTCAAGTGTATCTTGATTTACAAAAATACTACAAATAAAATAAACTACATAAATACTGAGAAAATGTTTTTTTTTGCCATGTGATCAGAAGGTACAGTAAAAGTTATTTCCATAATCTAGAGGTTTGGAGCAGAGCTATTCAAGCTATTAAAGTTTAAATGTTAAAATGAATAAAAAATAATGGAAATAAATAAATAAAT